>NC_135655.1:126671001-126971001 GCF_964188315.1 Podarcis muralis | reverse complement strand
AACTCCTGTTGCTCGGTCCCTGCTCCTGCCCACCTAGCAGTTCGAAAGCACCTCAAAGTGCAAGTAGATAAATAGGTACCACTCCAGCGGGAAGGTAAACGGTGTTTCCGTGCGCTGCTCTGGTTCGCGAGAAGCGGCTTAGTCATGCTGACCACATGACCCGGAAGCTGTACGCCGGCTCCCTCGGCCAATAAAGCGAGATGAGCGCCACAACCCCAGAGTTGTCCGCGATTGGACCTAACGGCCAGGGGTCCCTTTACCTTTAAGGTGCTCCGGGACAGTTTTAACAGTGAGTTTGTAAGTGACTGTGGAGGCCAATTCTGGATCCACATATCCTTCCATAGTGTGGACATTGGTTACCGGGCGGGAGCTGATAATGGCGTGGTTTTGCCAAGCTTGCCTTCCTCTTAGCGCGTTTCTCCCTTGCGTCCCTCCAAATACTGCAGTGATTTTTCAACCAATGTGCCATGACACCCTGGGGTGCCTTGAATGATGGTCAGGGGCACAGTGGGCAACACTGGCCTCTGTCCCTCTTTCTTCCCTTCCCTCCCTCTTCCAATGCCCTCTCGCATCTCTGCCTCCCAAAGGCTTGCACAGCTGTTTGTTGCAGCAGCCCTGGCTATAAGCTCCGCAGACGAATGGTGTCTCTGGGGCTGGCCAGGGGGTCCTGGTTGCCAGGAGCTGAGGTGGCTCGGAGACCGGTGTGTGTGTGTGTGTGTGTGTGTGTGTGTGTGTGTGTGTGTGTGTTCTGCGGCACCCTCAAGGAAAGGGGAGGGAGGAGGCTGAGGAAACACTCCACAAGGGAGGGTGTTTGAAGAAGGGTGAGAGGCTGCCAGCTTGGCAGGCCAAGGGTGACATAACTGGGCTCCTGAGTGAGCGAAACACAGGCCTGGGCACTCACAAAATTGCAGCAGAAATGTGAAAAATTTAAGGTTTATGGGTTGGGGAGGAATGAAGAGAACCGAAATGTAGAGATCCTCCCATCTCTAGAGAAGTGATTGATCCTTATCTCACCTGCCTTTGTGTTCTACCACCCTGGCTCTGTCAATCTAATCAGAACACAGGGAAACAAAGTCCTCAAAGCCATTTCTCCTTCTGCTTACCCAAAGAGGCGGACTGAGCCAGACAGTAAAACATACTTGTTGTACAGCTGCCCACGACTGCTTCATGGTGTGGTACCTCGGGTTACATACGCTTCAGGTTACAGACTCCGCTAACCCAGGATTAGCATTTCGGGTTAAGAACTTTGCTTCATTACTATAATTTTATTTTGGGGAATGACTGCTGCCTGCAGTCCTCTGCCCACTCAAGTTACAGGGAACAAGGCAGAGGGCTTTCTCGGTAGTGGCCCCCGCACTGTGGAACGCTCTCCTACCAGATGTCACTGTGGAACGCTCTCCTACCAGATGTCAAAGAGAAAAATAACTACCAAACTTTTAGAAGACATCTGAAGGCAGCCCTGTTTAGGGAAGCTTTTAATGTTTGATAGGTTATTGTATCTTAGTGTTTTGTTGGAAGCCGCCCAGAGTGGCTGGGGAAACCTAGCCAGATGGGCGGGGTATAAATAAATTATGATGATAGTGATGATGATGTTAGGGGTACACTGCACTGAGCTCCTCCCTTAACAGGGAAACAAGGTCAGTGTGGTTGACTTAATATTACAACAACCTTTCCCCATCGCTCTCTTCTCCCTTCACCCATGTGACCTCCTAGTTACTCCATCAGGTCCAAGTTTCACCAGCTTCCATTAGACTGGGGTCCTACCAAGTGGGAAGGGGGAACCATGGACACACTGATGGGAGAAGTCCAACCACCTCTGGAGGCGCTCACACAATGCTACCCCTACTCTACTCCACAGGGTGAGCTTTCCCAACCTGGTGCCCTCCAAGAGGTTGTTGGAACTCACATGCCCATCATCTCTGACCTTTGCCCACGTTGGCTGGGGCCGACAGAGCAAATAGCAGAGCGGTTAGTTCAGCACAGAGAGGTGTTACATAATAAAATGTCTGGGAACTGCTGTTCTTGCAGGAAGGATTGGGTCATGCTAACCACTTTCCCCAAAGGTCACATGTCATTCTGGGAAACAAATGGCTATCTTGGCACACGGGTTGGGTCTGGGAGCTACGGAGTCTGGCCAGCTCACGAGAGAAGTTCCCCCATTTGTTAAACGAAAAGGCAACGTTATCTTTTTGCATATGTGCTTATCTGAATATCTTTCGATCATTGTTGATGGTTGACGTAAGGGCCTTTCACTTCCGTCAGATTATTCAGCAAGCGTGTGTTCAAGTCTGTTGTCTTAAGTCACCATTTCCTGAATCTAAAACTACACATTACAGCGGTACTTCGGGTTACAGACGCTTCAGGTTACAGACTCCACTAACCCAGAAATAGTACCTCGGTTTAAGAACTTTGCTTCAGGATGAGAGCAGAAATCGTGCAGCAGCAGGCCCCATTAGCTCAAGTGGTGCTTCAGGTTAAGAACAGTTTCAGTTTAAGAACAGGCCTCCAAAATGAATTAAGTTCTTAACCTGAGGTATCACTGTACACAGAAAGAAAACCAGCTGTTTGGAAACAGTATTTATTTATTTTTTGTAAAAGGGTGGCTGTGGTGCTTGGAGTATGCCACCACTCACAGGAGACATTTTAGACTTTGGGAAAATGTTCTTGCCCTTTGTGTCTCCTGAGCAAGCTTTAAAGCCCTAAACAGCCTCGGCCCTGTATACCTGAAGGAACGTCTCCACCCCCATCGTTCTGCCCGGACAGTGAGGTCCAGCGCCGAGGGCCTTCTGGCGGTTCCCTCATTGCGAGAAGCAAAGCTACAGGGAACCAGGCAGAGGGCCTTCTCGGTAGTGGCACCCGCCCTGTGGAACGCCCTCCCATCAGATGTCAAAGAGATAAACAACTACCTGACATTCAGAAGACATCTTTAGGCAGCCCTGTTTAGGGAAGCTTTTAATGTGTGACATCTTAGTGTATTTTAGGCTTGGCTTCACTGTCTGAAGAAAGTAAGTTGCTCCCCACCTAATCTGCAGGGGTGGAGTTGGTGAGACTCCAATTCCCATCAGCTCCGGCCAGCCTAGCAGATGGTCATGGGAGTTGTAGTTCAACATCTGGAGCCCCCCCCCCCGTTCTATCTGATTTCCCTCCAAACCCTGGAAAGCAAAAGGATGAAAAGGGAAAAAACCACAAGAGCCCTTTCAGTGAGGTTGAGTGAAGGCTGTCTGTTCCCTCCTCATGGTTTGAAAGATATCTGGTGAAGAACTATGGTGTCCTGGTGTTTGCTGTGACGAAAAGTCCAGTCTTGGGCAAAGGCAGGAGATAATCTGGGGGAGAAGTCTATAGAACCAGGTGAAACTCCAGAAACTGGCTATTGCCTTTCCTGCCTTCACCACAAACTGAGTATGAACTGTATCCTGGCCTATTTGCTAGATGCCTTCCCCATTCCGCCCCCAAGCTCCCTCAGTATATTTCATGAAATTAAAAAAAAGTAAGAAGAATTTCAGAGGGACGCGGGTGGCGCTGTGGGTTAAACCACAGAGCCTAGGACTTGCCGATCAGAAGGTCGACGGTTCAAATCCCTGCGACAGGGTGAGCTCCCGTTGCTCGGTCCCTGCACCTGCCAACCTAGCAGTTCGAAAGCACGTCAAAGTGCAAGTAGATAAATAGGTACCACTCTGGCGGGAAGGTAAACAGCGTTTCTGTGCGCTGCTATGATTCGCCAGAAGTGGCTTAGTTATGATGGCCACATGACCTAGCTGTACGCCGGCTCCCTTGGCCAATAAAGCGAGATGAGCGCCGCAACCCCAGAGACGGTCACGACTGGACCTAATGGTCCGGGGTCCCTTTACCTTTAAGTAGAATTTCAGCTGACTGGAAAGAAACATCCATGTATGTATACACACACACACACACACACACACACACAAAAGTATTGTTTTTTTCAGACTCAGTGTGTTCTAAAAATTTATACTGAAGGAAGATAAAAGAGTTCTGCTGCTGGAAAATGTTACTGGTTTTCGAACATGTATAATATTGCTTTTTTGATACAGGCAAACTCTCAAAGCAGTTTGTTAGTATTACAAAGAAACATCAGGATTAAACTTGGTGTTCAGACTAAAGAACTGAGAATGGATCTGCTCCACAGAAAGTGGGAAGAATTTGTCGGCCTTGCCTAATCGTGGGGCAAATTACATTTTGGGGGCAGCTGTCTCCAAAACCACGTAGACGCCATCTCCAGGGAGATTGTGGTTTTTTTTCCTCTTAATCATCTTCCGGCTCCTCTTTAACCTTCTTTTTCTTTTTCTTCTTCTTCTCTGAAGTCTGGAAAAAGAATAAGCGTTGTTACCCCTCTACTCCCAATTATGAAATATACAAAATTCAAAATTAGGAAGATTGATTGGCATCTAAAGGTTTTTCCCTTGAGGGGAGATGTGAGCAGCAGAGGCACGGTCCTATTCTGCTCCCTCTTTGCTAATCTCTTTAGACGGAGAGGCTCGCGAGAACCGCAGGAATCCATGGTTACCATCGATATGACCCTAATGAAATGAGTCAACAGCACTTCCGCAAGGGAAGAGAAGCTTTCATCTCTAAGCATCTCAGCAGAACAAAGCCCTTCTCCCTCCATTTACGGAGAAGTTGAAATGGAGGCAAGATGCTCGCCAATCAAAACACAGCAGCGTGGGCCACACCTGCTTCCAAAATAGCTCCTCCTCGGAACTGCGCCACCGGGACCGGGCCGCTGCTATGCGACGCCGAGCGCAAGCATGTCAACACATGCGGCTTGTGACGCACATGAGACTGAAGAGGGTCGTTTCTGCCCCGGCAAGAGCTCTCTGGTTCATCAAAGCCTTGAACGGCTCTGCAGAACAAGAGGTTGGAGGGTTGCGGAATAAGACATGGCTACAGGGTACATGAGCAGGCAATTGTCTTTCTTCGTGAGGGCGGGCTCCACGCCATTCTGACAGATGCAGTGGTACCTCAGGTTACATACCCTTCAGGTTACAGACTCCGCTAACCCAGAAGTAGTGCTTCAGGTTAAGAACTTCGCTTCAGGATGAGAACAGAAATCGTGCTCCAGCGGCGCGGCAGCAGCGGGAGGCCCCATTAGCTAAAGTGGTGCTTCAGGTTAAGAACAGTTTCAGGTTAAGAACAGACCTCCGGAACGAATTAAATACTTAACCTGAGGTACCACTGTATTTAGGAAAACCGCTGGCCCCCCTCATGCTCCGACATTCCAGATCAGAAGTCTGCAAACTTTTTCAACAGGGGGCCGGTCCACTGCCCCTCAGACCTTGTGGGGGGCGGGGGGCGGACTATACAGTGGTACCTCTGGGTACGTACTTAATTCTTTCCGGAGGTCCGTTCTTAACCTGAAACTGTTCTTAACCTGAGGTACCACTTCAGCTAATGGGGCCTCCTGCTGCCGCCGCGCGATTTCTGTTCTCATCCTGAAGCAAAGCTCTTAACCCGAGGTAATATTTCTGGGTTAGGGGAGTCTGTAACCTGAAGCATATGTAACCTGAATCGTATGTAACCCGAGGTACCACTGTATTGGGGGGGGGGGGGGAGAACGAATTCCTATGGCCCACAAATAACCCTGAGATGCATTTTAAATAAAAGGACACATTCTACTCATGTAAAAACACGCTGATTCCCAGACCGTCCGTGGACCGGATTGAGAAGGCGATTGGGCCGGATCCGGCCCCAGGGCCTTAGTCTGCCTACCCATGATCCAGATCATACAGGTTTTTTAACTCCTGCAATTCAAACAGTAAGCATTCCTAGTGTGCCCATGTTCATTCAACCTTCCAACAAGCGACTGACAAAACGAATTATGGACGTGCAGCTGCCACAAGTTTTCACTACAGCAGCATATGTCATCTTGGGCGATTTGAAGCATCTTACCTCGACTGAAATGCTAGTTGATGGTTCTTCTTCTTCCTCATCCTCTACCCAAGCAGCTTCTTCCTGAGCTTTCATCTTTTTCTCCTTCTTCTTCTTTTTCTTCTTGACGGGTTCCTCCTGTTCTTCCTCTTCCTCCACTATGGGGAAAATTATTATTATTATTATTATTACTGTATCCTTAATCCGCAGATCTCAGGGAGGTGCGCGACATTAACATACAATATGAAAACGAAACAAAATGCGTGTTAAAAGTAAGAACAATAACAAACTAATAATCCCTCCCCCACGACACTGTTAAAAATGCCGACCAGCCAAACACCTGGAAGAGGAACAGTTTTCAGCTGGCGCCTAAAGGTGTGTAATGAATGCATCAGTAGAACCTCCCCGGGGAGAGCATTCCACGAACGGGGAGCCACCGCAGAAAAGGCCCTGTTCTCGTGTTGCCACCCTCTGGACCTCTCGTGGAGGGGGCACACGAAGAAGGGCCTCAGATGATGATCTCAGGGTTGATTCATATGGGGAGAGATGAACCATCAGGTCTGAAACCTCAAGCACTGACAGAAGAACCGTCTACATTACTTACAGCAAGTGAGATCGGAAAATATAAACTGTGTGGAAACAATAATACTAACTAAAGCCTTCGTTCTTTGAAATATTTGGAAGAAGACAAAAGACTCTCCTGTGACGCGCTATTTAATTGGGATCCGCCATTATGGGATAGACCGAGTTGCAGAGATAAATAGGGGGAGGCAAGCTCTTAATTTGTTATTATATCTGTACTTCAAGTCCGATTTGGCAAACCTCCCCTGGGAAGACTAATGTTTGATGCAACCTGTCTGCGAAAATTAATGAGCAAACGCTTAGATTTCATTGGAACTGAGAGAAGATGGCGTCTGCCACTAGAGAAGGACTTTTGGATTGATTCGGCATAAACACCAGCGTGTGAGGACATACTGCAAATAATAGACTTACCGGCTGCAAAAGAAAAAAGAAAAAAAGGAGAGTCATACAAATTTCACACAGAAGCACATTACTGTTTATTTCAACTCGCCTGTCAAACAACTCAGAGGCTACGAAAGAAGGAAGGATAACAACAGGAAGATTTAAAGAAGGAACTTTTGGAAACTCAAGGCAGTAGAAACGTAAGATGATTGGACCCCACTGAACTTGAAGCATGGGAAGCCCCAACAAAAATTTATAATTTGGCAAAATATTTGGATTTTATGATATGTATTTGTATAATTTGGAATATTCAATGTGATTTGATTAGACTGTTAAAATGGAAAACTTAATAAAAATTATTATATATATATAAAAAAAGAAACCTCAAGCACTGACATGGTAAAGGTTTTAAATCACAGCGGCATTCAAGGTGCAGAAGAAAGCAGAAACTTAACATTCCAGGGGGATCTAGCGTTAGGGATGGCTGCAGCTCAGTAGAAGAGCACCTGTCTTGCAAGCCGAAGGGTCCCAAGCTTCAGTCACTAGCATTTCCAGGCAGGACTGGGAGAGACCCACCTAAAATCCTGTACAGTCACTGCCAGTCAGTGTAGACTGTACTAAACCTGATATGGATTCCTCTCAGCCATGAAGCTTACTGGGTAATCTTGGGCCACTATCTCTTAGCCTAACCTACCTCACAGGATTGTTGTGAAATGGGGAGTAATAATAATAATAATAATAATAATAATAATAATAATAATAATAATAATTTATTATTTATACCCCGCCCATCTGGCTGAGTTTCCCCAGCCACTCTGGGCGGCTCCCAATCAAGTATTAAAAACAATACAGCGTTAAATGTTAAAAACTTCCCTGAACAGGGCTGCCTTCAGATGTCTTTTAAAGATAAGATAGCTGCTTATTTCCTTCACATCTGAAGAGAGGGTGTTCCACAGGGCAGGCGCCACCACGGAGAAGGCCCTCTGTCTGGTTCCCTGTAACCTTACTTCTCGCAATGAGGGAACTGCCAGAAGGCCCTCGGCCTTCTGTACACCATGTACACCACCTTGAGATCCTTGGAAGATAAAGGTGGTATATAAATGTAAGAAATAAAGAAAAAGAAGAAGAAGAAGAAGAAGAAGAAGAATTTATTGAATTTATATACCGCCCTATACACGGGGTCTCAGGGTGTTTCACAAAATAAAATCAAGCTATAAAGCCACAAAATACATAATAAAAATAAGAAACAACAACCCAAAAGCCCCCCCCCCCAAAACACATTTTAAAAGGGCACAGGATGTCAATCAGGTCTACCAAAGGCTTGGTTAAAAAGGAACGTTTTTGCCTGGCGCCTAAAGGTATATAATGAAGGCGCCAGGCAAACTTCCCTGGGGAGAGCATTCCACAGATGGGGAGCCACTGCAGAGAAGGCCCTGTTCTCGTGTTGCCACCCTTCGGACCTCTCAAGGAGGCAGCACACAAAGGAAGGCCTCAGAAGATGATCTCAGGGTCCGGGTAGGTTCATATGGAAAGAGGCAGTTCTTGAGGTATTGCAGTCCTGAGCCATTTAAGGCTTTATGGGTCAAAACCAGCACTTTGGATTGGGCCTGGAAACTATCTGGTAGCCAGTGCAGTCAGACCAGGATCACAGTAATATGCTCAAACCGTCTTCTTATGTTCCCCCAATTCAGCTCAGACTCCATTTGAAGAAGGAATACCGTATTTTTCGCTCCATAGGGTGCACCTAGTTTTTAGGGGGGGGGGGGAGAAAAAAATATATTCCCCCCAGCCCCAAAGAGCAAAGAAGCCAAGACAGCCAGCGGGATCCATCCTTCCTCTTTAGTCATGCACAACCTCTCCAGCCAGGAGAGGCTGTGTGTGGCTTTGGTAGAAGCCAAGACAGCGAGCGGGATCCATCCATCCATTTTTTGGTTGCGGGGCTGGGGAAGCCCGAGCTTCCCCCGACCCCAGAACAAGTCCGGGAGCGGGGGCAAGGTTGCGCGCAGCCTTGCCGCCGCTCCCAGAGCTTGCGGGCTGGGGGAGCGCTCCGAAGGTTTGCGGATAGCTGCCTGAAGCCCAGGGAGCGCGGCGGGAGTTGGCACTGCGCTCCCTGGGGTTCGGGCTGCAGGCAGCATTCGCTCCATAGGACACACACACATTTTCCCTTCATTTTTGGAGGGGGAAAAGTGCGTCCTATAGAGCGAAAAATATGGTATATCAATATAAATAAGAATTAAGTTGGTATACAATATTTTGGACTATACCGTTCTGTCTTTTGACAAACACTGCCCCTATTCTATTAGACCCACTTATGTATAAAGAGCCTTTGGATGGAAAACACCCATGTCTTTTATCCAGGAGGACTGCGGGCAACACACAGCATTCTGAGTACCAAAGCTACAAAACCCCACTAAAAAAGGATGTTTTCAGCCAACAAAAACTAAAGCCTCAGGCTTTGGCAATCTGTCAAGAGAGGGAGAATTGTGAAGCTGAACAGATCATCGCCGTGGAGATTTAGAGGACAGTGGGTGGGTGTGGGCTCGGCACTCGTTCCGACATGGGGAACTCTTTAAAAAGCACGTATCCTGCCCTCCTGCTTTGCGTACAGTCACTCCAGATATGTGGTTATCTGCATGGCAAACTGAGACGCAGGGTGGCTGTTCCTTAACAGAGTTCTAAATGAGAAAACTTAGACTAGATGGATGACTTTTCTTCTTCGCAAGCTCCTTTGGGCTAGGAGCGTTTTCCTATGCTGATGACACCCAACTCTATCTGTTGATAGATGGCCATCCTGACTCGGCCCCAGACACACTGACCAGATGTCTGGAAGCTGTGGCTGGATGGTTACGTGGGAGCCGGCTGAAGTTAAATCCTTCGAAGACAGAGGTCCTTTGGCTGGGTGGGGACGATATGGGACAGGGGAGCAACTCCCATCTATTGCGGGGACTCAATTAGTGCCAACACCGTTCGTTAAAGAGTTTGGGTGTAATCTTCGATACCTCCCTTTCCATGGAGGCGCAGATTGCAGCTATAACAAACACGGCCTTTTTTCATCTCCGCCAAGCTAAGCAGTTGGCTCCTTATCTCTCTCGCCCTGACCTAGCCACTGTGACCCACGCGATGGTCACCTTCAGACTTGATTATTGTAACTCACTCTATGTTGGGCTGCCCTTGAGACTGACCCAGAAACTCCAGCGGGTGCAGAATGCCGCAGAGAGACTCCTTGCGGGGTCCTCGCCGCGGGATCACATTCACCCGGTGCTATACCAGCTGCACTGGCTCCCGGTGGAGTACAGGATCAGGTTTAAGGTGCTGGTTTTAACCTTTAAAGCCCTATACGGCCTAGGACCCTCGTACCTACGGGACCGCCCTCTCCTGGTATGTCCCACGGAGGACCTTACGGTCTTCAACAAAAACATCCTGGAGGTCCCGGGCCACAGGGAGGTTAGGCTGGCCTCAACCAGAGCCAGGGCTTTTTCGGCTGTGGCTCTGATCTGGTGGAACGCTCTGCCACAAGAGACCAGGGCCCTGCAGGACTTGACATCTTTCCGCAGGAACTGCAAGACAGAGCTGTTCCATCAGGCCTTTGGTGTTCCTCACAGAACTCTAGCCCAAAGAGGAAGGCGGGAGGGATATAAATAAATTGTTGTTGTTGTTGTTGTTGTTGTTGTTGTTGTTATTGCCACTTGTAGCAATCTAGCCAGCCAGCCATTGAGAGTGTCAGGGCTGGCTTTGAGCCTAAAAGCCCAACAACAAAAACCAATGTGTCGCAAGCTTCAGCTCTACGCTCACGAGCATGTGACGCTCGTTTCCTCTCTAGTGAGATGTGCTATTAACTTTCAGTGAACATGCAATAATGGTAACCGTGTGTGTGTGTAACGCACCGAAACACCGTAGCAGTCGATCGGCAAACCCAGCCCAGAAGGTAAGGTAAAGGTAAAGGGACCCCTGACCGTTAGGTCCAGTCGTGGCCGACTCTGGGGTTGCGGCGCTCATCTCGCTTTATTGGCCAAGGGAGCCGGCGTACAGCTTCCAGGTCATGTGGCCAGCATGACTAAGCCGCTTCTGGCGAACCAGAGCAGCGCATGGAAACAACGTTTACCTTCCCGTTCGAGCAGTACCTATTTATCTACTTGCACTCTGACGTGCTTTCAAACTGCTAGGTTGGCAGGAGCAGGGACCGAGCAACGGGAGCTCACCCCGTCGCGGGGATTCGAACCGCCGACCTTCTGATCAGCAAGTCCTAGGCTCTGTGGTTTAACCCACAGCGCCACCCGTGTCCCAACCCACAGCGCCACCCGTGTCCCAATTAAAATGAAAAGGTGGCAATTCACTTCTGCAAGTGAAGTCAGCCCATCACATTCCTTGCCCACTGAACGTGCCCAGTCCTGGGGGTATTTTTTGCAGGGAGAGAAGGGTAAGCCCTTTCCCCCCCCCCCACCCTCCATTTTGATAGAGGTGTGGGGGAAGACTGTTGTGCACAACAGACAATGAATTATTTTGATCCCTCTACAGTCGCACCTTGGAAGTTGAACGGATTCCGTTCCGGAAGTCCATTCAGTTTCCAAAACGTTTGGAAACCAAAGCGCGGCTTCCGATTGTCTGCAGGAAGCTCCTGCAGCCAATCGGAAGCCCCGTCAGACGTTTGAGTTCCAAAGAACATTTGCAAGCCGGAACGCTCACTTCCAGGTTTGCGGCGTTCGACAGCCAAAACGTCTGAGTACCAAGGCGTTTGACAACCAAGGTACGGCTGTATTTGACTTTTGTCTCCCTTCCTCCCATTCTGTTCTATCGTTCCTCCCATTCCACTGAGTTTCCTTTGGGCTTTTTTACTGGGCATGGTAGGAAGTGTTATAAATAGAAAAGAATGTAAGCTGTTTTTATACGCAACGACGGCAGCAAGAATATTATTGGCAAAAAAATGGAAGCAAGAAGAATTACCGACGAAAGAAGGAGGATGAAATTAATGGACTATGCAGAACTAGACAAACAAACAGGAAGGATTCGAAACCTGTGGGACCAGAGATTCACAGAAGACTGGTGTAAATTTACAGACTATTTGAAAAGTAATTGTGATGATCAGACTACGTTTGTAGGTTTGCAAGAAGTTTTGTGAGGGGAATTATTGGAACTATTGCAAAAATGGATAAAAGGGAGGAATGTTAGTTAAGACAATTAAAAGTGATATGAATTTAAGAAATGCATAAGAAGTGTCAAAAATGGTGGATCATCAGAGGTGCTGATGGAAGTCCAAAAAAAAAAAAAAGATTGTATAAGTTGTGAAGTTTTGTGGTATGTATTATAATTTATATGTTAAAATTAATAAAAATTATTTTTTTAAAAAGTTTCCTTTGGGCTGTTTGGAAGGTACTTCTCCCCCCGCTCCCCCCCCCCCCTGCTTTAGGGCCTTACCCTGAGAAGGGAGTTTTTGTCTTTCTCCAAACCTGACTGATCTCCCCACCAACACCAGCTCCACACACAAAAACATTTCTTTATGTGGCTCTTGCTGCTTTGGCTACAAAATGCCAGGCACTCTTCCCAGAAGTTTGGAAGCAGTAGAATGGAAGATGATTTGCGGAACCTTTCAAGCAGACTGGGAAGCCCATCAAATTTGTTTCAGGCTACACAAAGAGAGCATAGTGGCAAGTCCAACGGCCGGCAGGGAAACAATTTTACAAAAGTACATTTACACAAAGGAGGTGGAAGCCGATCAAGTGACTTCAGACACAGCTAAGATTCCGGAGGCACAGCAACTAACCTTTGATTTCTACTATTTTCGCCTTCTTTGCTTTTCCTGGGCCTGCTGTCGTCGTCTCCTCCTCCTCCTCGTCTTCCAATTCACGTTTGCGCTTTCCTGGGACCGGAGGGAGCGTCGACTCCCCAGAAGGGTCGTAGGTCTTCACTTCACTGGAATGACAAAAGGAGTTTTATTTTGGTTTTTAAAAAATGCAAGGAAAAAGCACGAGAACCAAAGATCATGCCCATCTTTTCCTAGCCTGAATGACTTTGGGCACTGGTTTTCAACCAGCGAACCGTGGGATGTCTTGAAGGAGGTCAGGGGCGCCGTGGACAACACTGGCCTCTGTCCCTCTTTCCTTTTCTCCCTCCTCTGATGCCCTCTTGTGTCTCTGCCTCCCAAAGGCTTGTGTGGTTGTTTGTTTGTGGCCCTGGCTACAAGCTCCCCAGGCAAATTATGCCTCTGGTGCTGGTTACCAGGAGATGAAGCGACCTTTCATATAAATATATATACATACATATACATATATGTGTGTGCATATATATATATATATATATATATATATGTGCTTTATTACCGTATTTTTCGCTCTATAAGACACACCAGACCACAAGACACACCTAGTTTTTGGAGGAGGAAAACAAGAAGAAAAATATTCTGAATCTCAGAAGCCAGAACAGCAAGAGGGATCGCTGCGCAGTGAAAGCAGCAATCCCTCTTGCTGTTCTGGCTTCTGGGATAGCTGCGCAGCCTGCATTCGCTCCATAAGACGCACACACATTTCCCCTTATTTTTTGGTAGGGAATAAGTGAGTCTTATAGAGCAAAAAATACGGTAATTTTGCAAACAGAAAAACAATCAACAACAACGATCCAAAATCAAAACGAGGAGAAAAAGGAAAAGGAAACAAAGAAAAGGGGGGGGGGGATTTGTCCAATACACAAAATCATTTAAGGAGTACAAACCATAATTTGAATATTCTATACATAAAGTTCCTAGAAAGAAGTTACCTTCATATTTTTGCTTTTCTCTCTCTTTTCCCCTTGCAGTCACATTCTTTCTGTTCCTCTAAACCGGTTTGAGTCCCTTATGTTTTTTCGACTTTCCTCTAACTCTTTCCGGCAACTACACTTCTCTTACATTTAAGTAATCTGTATTCAATTATTTTAAAAACACACACGGAATTTCCCTTATATCTGTGAAATTAGTCTAGGCACAACCAAGTGTTGTTATTGCAACCATATTTTGTAGAAAATTTTTAAAGCAATCCCATTCTTTTTTAACCTTGTCTCCTGAGTGATTTCTTATTACTTCTATCATTTTGGCTAATTCAAGTTTGGTGTTAACTTGTTTTTCCAATATTCCAACATTCTGGCTGCTGTTGTTGCGTAAAGAAACACTCTTTTATTTTCTTTTGGAATACTTATTGTTAAAATGCCTAATAAAAAAGCTTCCGGTTTCTTTAAAAATGTATGTTTTAGCAGTTTGAGAACCAAGGTGCCACTGTATTAGAAAACAAGTGTTCTATCCACTATGGGCTGGTATCTGGACTCCTTCGGCTCATAATGCACAAAAGTTGTATTATTAATCTGTATTAAACTAAAACGCCACCACCAAAGGTAAGGGGGGAAAAGAAGAGAGCTAGCAACGAGCCAAACAAGCAACCTGAGACCCAGCTTGCAGCAAGCAAGGCTGCGCTGGGAATATTGAAAATGTTTCCACCAATGCAGGAGACAGTGCGGCAAACTTAAAACCCAAGCATTTGGGAAGCAAAAGGAAAACAAAGCATACAACTACCAACCTCTTGTGCTGATATTTGTCTGCCCTGGCCAAGGCTTTTCCCGTGCCACTTATCCGTCTTATCTGAGGGGGAGAAAGACACAGCTATGAGGAACAAATGACTGATGATAAAATGTTGGCACAACATCGCTAAGAAGAATTAAAGCCGAACACAGGTTCTCATGAGAAAAAGCAGGCTGGAGTGAACTACTCCTAATAACAGGGTAACCGTGGCTCTTCCCTCACGGAAGAAACACGGGCTGAGCTAAAACAGCCTCCGCAAACCTGATGTTCTCCAGATGTTCGGGACAACAACTCTCCCCAACCCCATCATTATAGGGTCAGTCTGGCTAAGGCTGATAATGTTGTAGTCCATAAACATCTGGAAAGCTGGGCTGAACTATTTGGATCTCCTTCCACTGGGCGGCTAACAGCAAGTCCTAGGATTTCCATGCCTTCTTGTGGGACACCAGTTCCATATCCCAGAAGAAAAGGAATTAAGAAACAGTGTGGATGAGGACTGAGCAAGTCGGGAGTCAACCACAGCCACCTGCTATGTGCAGAATGAAAAGTTCGATGCTTTGATGTTTCCAAAGTCCAGATTCCATGCTGTGTGAATGAACCAAGCCAAGATCTAACAAGGCCTTTGCCTTCCTTCTCCTGTTGCAATTCCCACCCCACATGCTTTCAGGAGTTCTCCAAAGCCTAATGTTTCTCCTACTCTAGAGTCTGAACTTCCCACCCCCATAGGTGGGTCATCTTGACAGGTGGGTGGGGGTCACCCCCGAGGCCAGATGACCCATTTTTCCCTTCATAATGCAGCTTGAGTTTGAGCTGTGTTGCAAAGGAAGAGCCGAGCTGATAAAGGTAAAGGGACCCCTGACCATTAGGTCCAGTTGTGACCGACTCTGGGGTTGCGGCGCTCATCTCGTTTTATTGGCCGACTAAGCCGCTTCTAGGGATGCGGGTGGCGCTGTGGGTTAAACCACAGAGCCTAGGACTTGCCGGTCAGAAGGTCGGTGGTTCGAATCCCCGCGATGGGGTGAGCTCCCATTGCTCGGTCCCTGCACCTGCCAACCTAACAGTTCGAAAGCACATCAAAGTGCAAGTAGATAAATAGGTACCACTCCAGCGGGAAGGTAAACGGCGTTTCCGTGTGCTGCTCTGGTTCGCCAGAAGTGGCTTAGTCATGCTGGCCACATGACCCGGAAGCTGTACGCCGGCTCCCTCGGCCAATAAAGCGAGATGAGCGGCGCAACCCCAGAGTCGGCCACGACTGGACCTAATGGTCAGGGGTCCCTTTACTTTTACCTATGACTGTATTGTAAGATAGAAAGATGGTATACAAATTAAAAAATGAATGAATGATGATGATCTCCTCTCCTGGTCTCCTCTTTTTCAGGCTAAACATACCCAGCTCCTTCAACCGTTCCTCATAAGGCTCGGTTTCCAGACCCGATAGCCTTGGTTGCCCTCCTCTGCACACCTTCCAGCTTCATCACTAGACTCTATAAAGTACTTTAAGCAAAGTGTGTGGACTGCCGCCGCCACTGAGAAGCATCCATTATGTGAACCGCCCTGAGACCTTTGGGTATAGGGCGGTATAGAAGTAATAATAATAAACACATAAAATTGTCTTTCCATGTTTTTGCAGGCTCACCCCTTTCTCCTCCAAGTGCCTTAGCCTTGTCTCGACTTTCAGCCTGTTTTCTGCTCCCATCTCAGCGCTGCTCGAGTCTCCGAGAGCATCGTAACGGATAGTCAAGGCTGTTTTAGCTGCCAGCATTCGTGAGATCTGGAAAGAAAAATTAAATTAAATACCCTGCCAATGAAACCAAGCTGGCAGTTGACTTTGCCCATGGTGCTCCAAGTCATGCCAACACAGGTTGGCACAAAGGAAACTTCTGCTCATAGTTTAAGGCAACAAAGGATGAATGCTCACAAGGGTCTCCTTTGTTGAAAATAACAAGCTGCTTTTATAACAGTGAAAGCCTAGTATTTCAAAACAAATACATAGCTTTAACCACTACTAAATGGAGAAACTAATTGTTTTTCCTTCACTGAAATATTTATAAATCAGAAATCAGAATAGGAATACCATAGGACGCCCTTATATATAAGGTGGCCTCTATTTTTTTGAACCCAAAATTAAGAAATCAGTATTTCTTAATCAGTACCTACGGGACTGCCTCTCCTGGTATGCCCCACAGAGGATCTTAAGGTCCACAAATAACAAGATGGTTAGATGGGTCTCAACTAGGCCCAGGGCCTTTTCAGTACTGGCGCCGACTCGGTGGAATGCTCTGCCACAAGAGACCAGGGCCCTGTGGGATTTGACATCTTTCCACAGGGCCTGCAAGACGGAGCTGTTCTGCCTGCCCTTTGGTCTGACCCTTATGTTTCCCTCCCCTTATGGTTTCGATTTATGGGCTACTACTAAAAAGAGGCTGCATTTTAAATTGTATTTTAACCCGTATGTTAATTAACCGTTTTTTCTTTTAGATTTTATTCTAATTTTATTGCTGTTAGCCGCTCTGAGCCTGGTTCTGGCTGGGGTATAAAAAAAATCATCATCATCATTATAAATTAGGGCTGCCATAACCACGGTGGCTGGTTAACAAGAGCAGCAGTGGGTTTTTATGCGAGCTATTCTTCCTCCTCCTGCTGCTTGAATAGTGGAGCTGAGCGCCTCTTGCTGGTGCTGCAGCCACTGAACAAAGAGTGATAGCTACTGAGCGAGTGTCGTCTTTGCCTCGCAGGGCCCCGCCGCTGGGTGAGCTCAGCCAGAACCAGCCGGGCTCCCCTCGCTCGCCATGTCCAGGGACAATCGGCGGCTGAAAGTTCTTGAGCTTTTCGGGGGGTGATTGTCCTAAAAGTTGTTAAGCTTCTTTTTGGGTCTGAGTCGGCAAACCGCAACCTGCGATCCGAGCCAGAACCCTGCGTACCATCTGTGCCCCAATTTTTTGCTGATTTTTTTAAAGCAAAAAATGTTGTCTTATACACAGAAAAATATGGTCTATTGCTAAAGGAACAGATAAAAGAACACACAAAAACATATATATATGACAGAAAGGACTTCCAGATAAGCAAGGATGGGAATTCAATTCATGAGAAGGCTCTCATGAAATTGAAACAACTAGGGCGTTTATTGTTACTATTTATAATATTTCAGCACCATTTTCAGGTTCCCTCTCTCCTTTTGCTTCCAATAATATAAAAAAGAGACATCACCTTGCCAACAAAGGGCCGTACAGTGGTGCCTCGCAAGACGAAATTAATTCGTTCCGCAAGTCTCTTTGTCTTGCGGTTTTTTCGTCTTGCGATGCACGGTTTCCCATAGGAATGCATTGAAAATCAATTAATGCGTTCCTATGGAAACCGACTTCGGACCAGGTCCGGGGACAGTCTGTCCCCCGACCTCTTCTGAAGGCTGGGGGGGGGGGGGGGACAAGGGCTTTTCTTCCCACTGCCAGCCTTCAGAAGGCTGTTCTGAAGGCTGGCGGTGGGAAGAAAAGCCCTTCTTCCCACCTCCCGCCCCGCAAGCTCCAGGGACAGGAGGGCTTTGCTGCCGACCGCCAGCATTTTAAAAGCCCCTGCTGTCCCGGGGCGATTTTAAAATGCTGGGGGGCGGGAGCGAAGTCTCCGCTGCCCCGAGGAGATTTTAAAATGCTGGGGGTCGGCAGCGAACGCTTCGCTCCCGCCCGCCAGCATTTTAAGATCGCCCGGGGCAGCGGAGAAGTCTCCGCTGTCCCGGGAAGGCAGGCGGGGGGAGCAAAGACTTTTGCCCCCGCCTGCCTTCAGAAGAGGTCCAGGACCTCGTTCCGATGCCCGGCGGCGGGGTGAGAGGTTCCCGCCCCCCTTCGGAGCAGCGTTCCGAAGCGGGGCGGCTGGGGCAGGTGTTCCCGCCCCCCGCCCCGCTTCGGAGCAGCGCTCGGAAGCGGGGCGGCTGGGGCAGGTGTTCCCGCCCCCCGCCCGGCTTCGCAGCAGCGTTCCGAAGCGGGGCGGCTGGGGCAGGTGTTCCCGCCCCCCCGCCCCGCTTCGGAGCAGCGTTCCGAAGCGGGGCGGCTGGGGCAGGTGTTCCCGCCCCCCCGCCCTGCTTCGGGGCAGCGTTCCGAAGCGGGGCGGCTGGGGCAGGTGTTCCCGCCCCCCCGCCCCGCTTCAGAGCAGCGTTCCGAAGCCGGGCGGTGGGGGCAGGTGTTCCCTCCCCCCCCCCGCCTGGCTTCGGAGCACCGGGAGAAGCGATCTCCCCGCAGCCCCTTGCTTCAAAAGAGGTCCGGGGGCAGCGGGAAGCGCTTCCCGCTGTCCCCGGACCTGGGGCTGTGGGGAGAAGATCGCTTCTCCCCGCCGCCCCTTGCTTCAAAAGAGAAGACCCGCTGTCCCCTGGGCAAGCTTCGTTTTGCGAAGCAAGCCCATAGGGAAATTCGTCTTGCGAGGCAACTCGAAAACGAAAAAACCTTTCGTTTTGCGAGTTTTTCGTCTCGCGAGGCGTTCGTCTTGCGGGGTACCACTGTATAATTAAAGCTATGGTTTTCCCAGTAGTGATGTATGGAAGTGAGAGCTGGACCATAAAGAAGGCTGGTCGCCGAAGAATTGATGCTTTTGAATTATGGTGCTGGAGGAGACTCTTGAGACTGCAAGAAGATCAAACCTCTCCATTCTGAAGGAAATCAGCCCTGAGTGCTCACTGGAAGGATAGATGCTGAAGCTGAGGCTCCAATACTTTGGCCACCTCATGAGAAGAGAAGACCCTGATGTTGGGAAAGATGGAGGGCACAAGGAGAAGGGGATGACAGAGGGCGAGATGGTTGGAAAAGTGTTCTTGAAGCTACCAGCATGAGTTTGACCAAACTGCGGGAGGCAGTGGAAGACAGGAGTGCCTGGTGTGCTCTGGTCCATGGGGTCACGAAGAGTCGGACACGACTAAACAACAACAAATGTAAAAAAACCACAAGGCAGAGAGGGTTTGGAGAGGGGTGTCACCCCAGAACTCTGGAAAATACCAAATTTAGACTAACAATAAGGCCTTACTAGAGACAAAGTCAAATGTCAAAAGTCTTGGTTCCTTAGTTACCTTAGATGCAGGTTCAAGGAATCAGAAAGCAACGTGTGTTTTAGAGCAGCTCACCTTTCCTTTGTTCTTGGCTGTCGTCTGCCCCACAAGAGAAGCGTGATAGATCAGACCGAACTTGGGTGTGTCGCGTTTAGTCTTCAGTGCTCTGAAGAGCGCCTTTTCGGCTCCCAGGATCTGAACTGTCGACGCCGGGTGCTTAGCCAGGTTCAAGAGAGAGCCTACATTAAGAAAAGATGCAACGGGAGTTTGCAAGAATTAGCAGCCTTCGAAAGAACCAAGTTTCAAGCTTTATATACCTGAAGGAGCGTCTCCACCTCCATTGTTCTGCCCGGACACTGAGGTCCAGTGCCAAGGGCCTTCTGGCGGTTCCCTCGCTGCGAGAAGCGAGGTTACAGGGAAACAGGCAGAGGGCCTTCTCAGAGGTGGCGCCCGCCCTGTGGAACGCCCTCCCATCAGATGTCAAGGAAATAAACAACTACCTTGGGTTAAGAACTTAATTTGTCCTGGAGGTCCGTTCTTAACCTGAGGTATACCACTTTAGCTAATGGGGCCTCCCGCTGCCGCGCAATTTCTGTTCTCATCCTGAAGCAAAGTTCTTAACCCGAGGTACTATTTCTGGGTTAGTGGAGTCTGTAACCTGAAGTGTATGTAACCTGAAGCGTCTGTAACCTGAGGTACCACTGTAACATTGGTACCTCTGGATGCGATCGGGATCCGTTCCGGAGCCCCGTTCAGATCCTGAAGCGAACGCAACCCGCGCCTGCGTGTCGCGATTCGCCGCTTCTTCGTGTGATGTTGTTTGAGCGTCTGCGCATGCAGCGAAACCCAGAAGTAACGCATTCTGTTACTTCTGGGTCGCCACGGAGCGCAACCCGAAAACACTCAACCCAAAGCTACTTCAACCTGAGGTATGAATCTGACTTTTAGAAGACATCTGAAAGCAGCCCTGTTTAGGGAAGTTTTTAATGTTTGATCTTTTACAGTGGTACCTCAGGTTAAGTACTTAATTCGTTCCGGAGGTCCGTTCTTAACCTGAAACAGTTCTTAACCTGAAGCACCACTTTAGCTAATGGGGCCTCCCGCTGCTGCGCAATTTCTGTTCTCACCCTGAAGCAAAGTTCTTAACCTGAGGTACTATTTCTGGATTAGTGGAGTCTGTAACCTGAAGCGTATGTAACCCAAGGTGCCACTGTGTTGTGTTTTTAGTATTCTGACAGGAGCTGCCCAGAATGGCTGGGGAAATCCAGCCAGATGGGCAGGGTATGTATAAATAAATAAATAAATAAATAAATAATAAAGCACCAGCCTTTGAAAGACAATCTTGCAGAAGAGAGATGGTGGCAAACCAACGCTCCTTCACTTGTTATTGAACTTCCATCTACAGGGCCACAGGTTAGCTACCCATGCCATAGAAGCTGATACATACCGTATTTTTCGCTCTATAAGATGCACCAGACCACAAGACGCACCTAGTTTTTGGAGGATGAAAACAAGAAGAAAAAAAATCTGAATCTCAGAAGCCAGAACAGCAAGAGGGATTGCTGCGCAGTGAAAGCAGCAATCCCTCTTGCTGTTCTGGCTTCTGGGATAGCTGCGCAGCCTGCATTCGCCCCATAAGATGCACACACATTCCCCCTTACTTTTTAAGAGGGAAAAAGTGAGTCTTATAGAGCAAAAAATACGGTAATTTGGCAATCGGCAGTAACATAATTCAACCCAGGCCTTGAAAAATGATACCAATAAACGAAGCATTTGTTGGGTTTTATTTGGGGGAGGCAGCCGAGGAGAAGGAACTACAGCAGAGCCCAGAAGACGTCTCAGAAGAGGTAGTGACTAGAGTTGCCTTCATGTTTCGAGATGAAATCAAGCAAACTTCAGGACAAATTCATCACTGACGACTTCTGGGCTTCTATTTTGCAGACACCAAAAGTCTTCACAAAGCCGGTCTTGGTCAATGGACTTGTGTCCTTCGGATGCTGCGAAGTGCGGGACAGTTAAGCACAACACGTCTTTCCCCCCCATTGCGTCAAGCTTACCTGCGTGAGCGATGAGTCTCGCTCCCACCAGCTCTCCCACCATGACCGTGAGGTTAGGCGCGATGGCCATCATTCTGTTTTTCAGATAATCATACAGCTGTGCTCGATAGTCCGATATCTCGATTACCTGAAATATGAAACAAGGTGGGTCAAGGCCCGCAAAGGGGAGCCGCTAAAGGAATTCAAGGAAGAAAACCTGGCAAAGGTGATTTACAGAAATTCAAGTTTTCCTAGCCAGCATTTTGTAAAGAAACATCGTTTTTCTGAAAGAAATTCTACAAAGCAGTGTATAAAACATGAACAATTTTTTTAAAAATATCTAGCAATCTGAGTACGCATTTAACAAAATTCTGGGGTAAACCAGATGGGAGACAGGAGGCGAGATTCAACTCTCAGTATGTGGATGGAAGATTGAGATAAAAGGGTGATAAAGGGCTCTACATAGATATATATAATTGTGTTTTATGAGAAACTTGCATATCGTATTTTATGTTTTCTTTTTCTATACTATTCTTTTCTTTTGATATATTGCCTTTTATTATCCTTCTGCAAAAGCGTTTGGATTTTATTGCTTAACATGCTAAAAACCTCTCATAAAATTCTATACTGAATATTTAACAAATGTCTAAACCATGCACTAAAAACCCAAGAGAAGTCCAATGCCGAGGGCCTTCTGGCAGTTCCGTCGCTGCAAGAAGCCAAGTTACAGGGAACCAGGCAGAGGGCCTTCTTGGTGGTGGCGCCCGCCCTGTGGAACGCCCTCCCACCAGATGTCAAAGGAAAAAACAACTACCAGACTTTCAGAAGATATCTGAAGGCAGCCCTGTTTAGGGAAGCTTTTAATATCTGAAGGACTACTGTATTTTAATACTTTTGTTCGAAGCCACCCAGAGTGGCTGGGGAAACCCAGCCAGATGGGCGGGGTATAATTAATTAATTAATTAATTAATTAATTAATATTATTTTAAGAGACATAAGAACCCCACCTACGGACAAGATGAACAAACACCTGAACCTTAATTTTAAATACCGGGCAGACTTGTACGGGAGTCGGACGTTCCTAAGGTGAGATGGTTCCAGCTATTTAGAGGAGGAATAAGCAACCTGCGATTTGCCAGTCAGACGCTTCTTTAATGCCTGCTTGTATTAGCCCTAGCTAAGGAGTTGCGGTGCTCATCTCGCTTTATTGGCCAAGAGAGCTGGCCATGTGGCCAGCATGACAAAGCCGCTTCTGGCGAACCAGAGCAGGGCATGGAAATGCCATTTACCTTCCTGCCGGAGCGGTACCTATTTATCTACTTGCACTTTGACGTGCTTTCGAACTGCTAGGTTGGCAGGAGCAGGGACCGAGCAACGGGAGCTCACCCCGTCGCAGAGATTCAAACCACCGACCTTCTGATCGGCAAGTCCTAGGCTTTGTGGTTTAACCCACAGCGCCACCCGTGTCACACACACACACACACACACACACACACACACACACACACACTAAAATAACAGGCAATCATCCAGTTGAGCTCTGGGGCCTGAATAAAGTATGTATGTCAACATCACCTGAACAGGGTATACAGAAAGTCTTACCATGCATTTAAAACATGGTGGATAAAAATAAATGATTTTTGAAAAAAATAAAAAAAATTGATTTTTAAAATTCAAATTTGATTTTTAAAATAAAATGCTTTTGGAGGGAAAATCTTTCTAAAGATAGTTTTCTATTTAAGTTACATTAAAGTCCAAAGGCTATTCATCAGGAAATAAGGATTTGTTTTAAGTTTTTCATGTGTGCTAAAACTCAGTCTAAGGTGTGTGTGTGGTGTTTTTTTTTAAAAAACAACATTTAACCACATCAGTTAACAAACACAGATACATATGCTATAATGTTATTGTTTTAGTTAAATAAATTGTTTAAATTGTTATCAAGGAAATGGTTATTTTTCTCCTTCCAGTAAATTACAGCAGAAAAGTTGTCCAAATATAAACAGTTAAAGTTGTACAAATATAAAGTTTACTTATTAAACCTCACAATAATAAAATAATAATAAAATTTTACTTATATCCCGCCCTCCCCAGCCCCGTATAATCAAATCAGTATTTTTTGATATAACTGTAGAAACTACTCGGAAAATGAATGAATGATGAAAAAGCCAGCTCTTGCCAACAGTCCTTCAACGAAGAAAGGAAGGTATAATGGGTTGATAGTACTTTGGTATGTTTAAAGGCCAAGCAGATTTGCCACCTTGGCAATACAGAAGAGGAAGTGAAATATTTTGGTATCTGAATGTAAGTTGCGGCAATGCTTCTGCTGCAAATCTCAGAAGAAGTGTTCACATTATGCCGACTTTAATGTCTTTAATTTAGCTATTCGAGATGGCATCAGAAGAGGTAGTGACTGTGCGACCCTCATGGTTTAACATCAGGGAAAGCATCATCAAGGAAATCATCACTGCCATCAAGAACGTTGGCCTGAAAGGCTTTCCAAAATTGCTTCTTTAGGATTTACCGCCAGTTAGGCAGGATCACTTTAGATTTAAAACAGAATTAAGCTCAACTGAAGGAAGCAGCACTAAGGCCTTTTACACAGGCTGTGTAAAAATCGACTGTGAGCAACGCTGGAGGTATGGGCTTTGACTTAAATCGCTGTTTTCGTTTTGGACCAGCTATGAACTACAAACTCCAAATCCATCCTCCCCAAGTGAATTTCAGAGGAGTAAATCCATACTGCAAATATGCTAATGAAACAAACTTTCGACAAAACTATTTTCTGAGAATCCTCCGGAAAAACAATCTCTCAAAGGACCTGTTGATGGCATTTTACCGTTGTACTGTGGAGAGTGTATTAACTTATGGTCCGCGTGTGTGGTTTGGGAGCTGCACGGTCAGGGAAAAAAAAATGTTGTCCAGGGTTGTAAAGACTGTGGAGAGAATAATTGGGTGCACTCTTCCCACCTTGGATCAAATCTACGCTTCCAGGTGCCATAAGAAAGCTGCAGAGATAGTGCGCACCTCGGAAATGATCTCTTTCAGCTTCTGCCTTCTGGAAGAAGGTACAGGGTTATAAAGACCAGGACTAGCCGCCTGAGAAACAGTTTCTACCCAAATGCGATTTTGGTGTTGAATGCCTTTTAAGGAGTCTGTATGGGTGTATATTGTATTTAAAAATGGGGTATCAGAGTTTTTAGGGGGCTAACCAGGTTGGGATAGCTGGGACAGCAGGCTTGTTGGGTTTTGAACGTCTTACGTAGATTTTTCAATTTCGTTGTTCTGTATGGGACAATAACAAGAAAGATATCGTATCATATCATCATCGTCATCACCTGGTCACAGAGATGCTGTATGTTGCTGATGTCTTCCTCTGACACCTCAGTCCCCATGGAGATTTCGGCAGCTGCTTTCACCTCCTCCTCAACCTCCTCAGGCAGGGCCTCCGACAGGTCAGAACAGGCAAAGTTTTTTCTGTCTCCTGGGAGGCAACATAAGGGAGTTGGGATGAATGGCAAGCAGTGACAGAAGCCAAGTTTTAAAACACTTAACATCTATTCGCTTATGAACATATGTGCCGAGATGACTTAGAACGTAAGGGGGAAATAGTTCTTAAAAATTAAAAAACAAAACCCTGAAGATACGATTTAAAAACGTGATAAGACAAACAGCTAAGGCAGAGCCCTTTCCATTCAGCTACAAAAGCTTGTCAAAACAAAACTGTCCTCAACGGGTTCTGGAAAGCACAGATAACCGGGTGCCTGTCTTATCTCAACTTGCCAAGAACTCCTCTAAACATGGTGTCACAGGGTTGCAGAAAATCAAACATGGGAGCAGATGGGCTCTTGAAAGTCTTAATCAGATTGTTCAACCCACAGCACCACCCGCGTCCCAATATAGCTATAGCTATTACTATTGCTATTATTATTATTAGAATTTATATACAGTGGTACCTCGGGTTAAGTACTTAATTCGTTCCGGAGGTCCGTTCTTAACCTGAAACTGTTCTTAACCTGAAGCACCACTTTAGCTAATGGGGCCTCCTGCTGCCGCCGTAGCACAATTTCTGTTCTCATCCTGAAGCAAAGTTCTTAACCTGAGGTAATATTTCTGGGTTTGCTGAGTCTGTAACCTGAAGCGTATGTAACCTGAAGTGTATGTAACCAGAGGTACCACTGTACTGCCCTATACCAGGAGGTCTCAGGATGGTTCACAGAACAAAAGTATAAAACCATAAAATATATAATCAAAATAAAAACAACAGCCCAATAACACCCCCCCCGAAAAGACCCACATTTTAAAAGGGCATAATATATAAATCAGATCAAGGAAAGGCTTGGTTAAAAAGGAACGTTTTTGCCTGGTGCCTAAAGGTGTATAATGAAGGCACCAGACGAACTTCCCTGGGGAGAGCATTCCACAGACGGGGAGCCACTGCAAAGAAGGCCCTGTTCTCATTTTGCCACCTTCCGAACCTCTTGAGGAGGAGGCACACAAAGGAGGGCCTCGGAAGATGATCTCAGGGTCTGGGTCGGTTCATATGGAAAGAGGCGGTCCTTGAGGTATTGTGGCTCTGAGCCATTTAAGGCTTTATAGGTCAAAACCAGCACTTTGATTTGGGCCCGGAAACTAACTGGTAGCCAGTGCAGTCGGACCAGGATCGGGGTAATACGCTCAAACCGCCTTGCTCTGGTGAGCAACCTGGCCGCTGAATTCTACACTAGCCGAAGTTTTCAACCGCCTTCAGAGGCAGCCCAACGTATAACGCACAGCAGTGATAGATGTTGTGCATTGTGGATCTCTAGCATAAAAAGGATGTAATGTACAATTTCAAAGGCAGTGAATACGCCACAATGTGGCCGATATCCAACTGTGGTGTTCCTGCTTGAACAACACACCTCTTATTTTATCTCTTCCCTCCTGCAGCCCCCTGCTCACCCCCCAAAATCTGCTCTGGAGGGCTGGGTGGGGAGATGCGTGGGGGCTGCAGGAGAGGAAGGCAAGTCCTACTGCGTCTACTGGTGTGATGTTGGACGGCGCCTTTTACCTAAGGAGCCCAGCATTACTCACCAATTTTCCGCACACATTTACAGTAGGTTAGATTATCTGTGATGATTTTGCCCAGTTCAGGGAAGTGCCACCCGTACCATTCTCGACAGCGCATTATATAGTTGTTCAGTTCTTTGTCCAAGTCATCAAGGAGAGCTGCGGTAGACAAACACAAGAGACACTTGGGCTTAGTTTCAATTAGAAACTAGACCGTGAGCTATCCTAGGATCTCAGGGAAGAAATGTACTGGCCTGGTTTCCAAATTAATAATAATAATAATAATAATAATAATAATAATAATAATAATAATAATAAATTTATATCCTAATAATAATAATAATAAATTTATATCCTAATAATAATAATAATAATAATAATAATAATTTAACAATAATAATTTTATTTAATAATAAAATTATTATTTAATAATTTTTAATAATTAATTTAACAACAACAACAACAACAACAACAACAATAATTTATTTATACCCTGCCCATCTGGCTGGGCTTCCCCAGCCACTCTGGGCGGCTCCCAACAAAATATTAAAATACAGTAGTCTGTCAAACATTAAAAGCTTCCCTAAACAGGGCTGCCTTCAGATGTCTTCTAAAAGTCTGGTAGTTGTCTTTCTCTTTGACATCTGGTGGGAGGGCGTTCCACAGGGCGGGTGCCACTACTGAGAAGGCCCTCTGCCTGGTTCCCTGTAACATCGCTTCTCGCTGTGAGGGAACCGCCAGAAGGCCCTCGGCGCTGGACCTCAGTGTCCAGGCAGAACGATGGGGGTGGAGAAACCACCCTTCTCTTCTGCTGGGAACTAAGCTATGGTTTGGTTTAATCATGACCCAACTTGAGCTCATGGCTTGCTTCTTTTCAAATCCCGAGCTGTAACCAAAGTTTGTTCCCAGTTTATCACTTATGACTTGTTTGCCGAGGAACAAATCATGACTCCGAATTCAGATATAATGCTAAGTAGGAACTGTGGCTTATTTCCTAGCAGAACAGTGGCAAAAGGGCGAGGGGCAAAGTGCTTGCGATTTTAGTTCCATGCACTAGCAGACTGCAAATTCACCTTTAAACCATAGTTAAGTTTAACTGTAGTTGAAAGTGACTCGTGAACAAGAGGAAATCCAGAAATCTTGCGACACTTGCACCCATTAAAATCAACAATGGTGTAGTAGCTAATTATATAAGTCACTCCAAATACTAGCAAGAGAAATGGTGCAAAAAGTTACCATCGCTGTTAGAAAAAACCCATTTATCTGTTTCCTATTTCCCACACATGGAAAAAAACAACACCCATACCCATTTGTCAGTGGTGCATAATAAATAATTATTATTATTATTATTATTATTATTATTATTATTATTATTATTATTATTATTATGTAATATCACTATCTGGGGCTGCCACACCTACTTACTTTGCTCACTTATCCCATCCAGCTCACCCTTCGCCAAAAACACCCCGTCCCCTTAGACCAGGCATGGCCAAACTTGGCCCTCCACATGTTTTGGAACTATAATTCCCATCATCCCTGACCACTGATCCTGTTAGCTAGGGATGATGGGAGTCGTAGTCCCAAAACATCTGGAGGGCCGAGTTTGGCCATGCCTGCCTTAGACCTTGAAGAAACCACAAGGACCTTCCCCTTCACGTTTCCCCAACCACCACCACCACCTACTGGCAGCCACAGAAACCGCAGCTTGATGAAATACTTATCATTGAATTATACGGTATACCAAATAAATAAATGCAGCCCTCAGCCCCATTCCCTAGCTACCTTCAATTGACCATGAGAAGCTGTTTCTAACTCACACAGTCGTCTCATCCTCGGAAAGAAAAGCCCAAGACTCAGCTCTTGCTGATCAATATTCAAAAATCCTACTAGAGAACCAGGTAACGTGGTGGTTGCAATACCTAGAAGCAGAATCCTTCTCTGGCTATTGAAGGAGCTTTGCCTCTCACTTACTGCTGTTATTTTAACAGACTGATTTGGTCAGATTTTCCAGCAATCATCTGACACAGCATGGGGGTGGGTGGGAGCACATAAGCCTCTCTAAAAACTCGGTGAGTAAAACTGAATTTGCTTTTGCGGTCACAACAAAAAACCTTTTACGCAAATAGAAAGCATTTAAATGTTTTGCTGGCCCACGTAGCTAGCCCAAATTTGTGCTAATCACTAGCCCTGCATCTCCCTCCTCTTGACTGACCTCACCCTGAGTTATGGAGGAAAACGGGAGTAACTGAGAGCCATCCTGACTTGTTCTTGTCCCCAGTTCTAAGATAGGCTTGGCTCCTGATCCTTCAGAAGGGTTGATAGAACAAAACAAAAATGCACTCTACAGCGGCAAACTAGGTAGCAGAATGTTTGTGGCTACTGGTACAGTCGTACCTTGGTAGTCGAACGGAATTAGTTCTGGAAGTATTCAATTTCCAAAACGTTCAGAAACCAAAGCGCGGCTTCTGATTGGCTGCAGGAAGCTCCTGCAGCCAATTGGAAGCCCTGCTGGACATTCGTCTTCCAAAAATAGTTCACAAACTGGAACACTCACTTCCAGGTTTGCAGCATTCGGGAGGCAAAACGTTCGAGAACTAAGCTGTTTGACTTCCAAGGTACGACTGTATTAAGAATTCAAAAGCTGGTGGCAGACATATCAAGGTATTTAACTTCCAACCGTACTCACAAATAGCTTGGACGATCATGGTATCAACTTTGTCTGGGCTGAACTTCAGCTTGTATCGGGAGAGGCTGAAAACAGACACGGATATAAACATTATGTACAATAATGCACAGGACACACAGATTCCCCCCCCCCCAATAATACAGTGGTACCTCGGGTTACATACGCTTCAGGTTACAGACTCCGCTAACCCATAAATAATACCTCGGGTTAAGAACTTTGCTTCAGGATGAGAACAGAAATCGTGCTCCGGCGGCAACGCAGCAGCAGCGGGAGGCCCCATTAGCTAAAGTGGTGCTTCAGGTTAAGACCAGTTTCAAGTTAAGAACTGACCTCCGGAATGAATTAAATACGTAACCAGAGGTACCACTGTAATTATAATGGCATTGCTATTGACTGCAATGGCGTGTTCACCTTTGCTGACGGTGCAGCGATTAATCCTTTCCCTTTTCATTTACTGACTTGTGTTTTTACAGGCAAGAAGTCTAAGGCAGAGAGCTGTGAAAAGCGGTTCGTATTACTCCCTACAGGCACAAGCGTTTCAGCGAGTTTGAAGAAACCCAGCAGAACTGAGAGCAGGACTAACTTGTACAAGTTACCGTATTTTTCGCTCCATAGGACGCACTTTTCCCCTCTTAAAAACTAAGGGGGAAAGTCTGTGCGCGTCCTATGGAGCGAATGCAGGGGGGAGGCAGGCAGGAAAAGCCCCCAAGAGCCACACACAACCCGCACGGCTCTTGCGGGCTTTTCCCCAGGAGGGAGAAGGGACGGACGCAGCCAGTCAGTCCCTTCTCCCTCCTCGTAGAAAAGCCCGCAGGAGCCGCGTGCTCCTTAAAGGGTGTGCGGTTCCTGTGGGCTTTTGTGGGAGGTGGGGGAATTGCCATAGCCGCACGCAGCATCTCCAGCCAGGGGAGGTTGCGCAAGGCTAAAGAGGAAGCCAAGGCAGCGAGCGGGATTGATCACACTCACTGCCTTGGCTTCTTTAGCCACGCTTCTTCAGCCGAGCTGGAGAGGTTTAGCTCCTGGCTGGAGAGGTTGCGCGGCTATGGCAGAAGCTAAGACAGCAAGCTGGATGGATCCTGCTCGCTGTCTTGACTTCTTTGCTCTTTGGGGCTGGGAAATAATATTTTTTTTCTTGATTCCCCCCTCTAAAAACTAGGTGCGTCTTGTAGGTGCGTCCTATAGAGCGAAAAATACGGTAACATGTACAAGACTGTGCTGTAAGTAGATGCTGGGGCCAAAGCTTGCCATTCCACTTCGCAGAAAACGGTATCCTCAGGGGGATATTTATACAGAGCACAGAAACGAACAAGTCGGTGCTGGCAAGACGTCTGTATTACCTGTGTGCCAGGCCTAAACACATAGCTGCCATCTCCCGCGATGGAAGGCCAGTGATCAGCCCTTCCATTTGAGAACGGATGCCTCTCATCAGTTCAGTAACCATGGGGCTGTGCAGGCAACTTAAGTTCAGTTTCTCCTGCAGGAGGAGGGGAAAAAAGAAGGTGACCCCCATTTTGATATTATTGCAACAACAAATTTGTTTACTGTTGAACAGCAACATAACCTAAGAAAGGCAAGGTAGCCCAACGCTAACCCACAAGCAGGGCTATCTTGCAGTTCCTAGTAGTGAAATGACCATTGAGAATTCTTATTTAAGCAAACTGGCAACCAACTGTTGTACCAACTTAGCCTTTCAGATAAAAACGAAGGCACTAGCTTTAATGTTGACATTAATTCAAACATTTCTCTGTTAACCTTTTTTTTAATCTCCATACTTCTTCATAAGTCAAGAAGATAGCAGAAGACACAGGAGGTAGCAAAAAAATCCAGAAAAATGTGGCCCTAACAATCTTTTACTTTAGTCCAGTGCATTATCAACAAAGCTTATTTAGAACTAGTACAACCGTACCTTGGTTTTCGAACAGCTTAGTTCTTGAATGTTTTGGCTCCTGAATGCCACAACCCCAGAAGTGACTGTTCCGGTTTGTGAACTATTTTTGGAAGCTAAACATCTGACGGGGCTTCCACGGCTTCCGATTGGCTGCAGGAGCTTCCTGAAGCCAATCAGAAGCCGTGCTTTGGTTTCCAAACTTTTGGGAAGTTGAACGGACTTCCAGAATGGATTCCGTTCAACTTCCAAGGTACGACTGTACTTGAATTCACTTGTTTTCCTCTTCCCTCCCTACATCTTTTCCTTCTGTATCATGCCTACTACAACAGAGGTTCCCAAACTGGTGAGCTTCATTCAGGTGGTCCACGGCATCTCTGTGGATTTATGGTTGACGCATTAAATATTCAAACGGATTTGTAATTGTCTTTTTAATTTGGTAATGGCTATACAGTGGTGCCCCGCAAGACAAATGCCTCGCAAGACGGAAAACCCGCTAGACGAAAGGGTTTTCCGTTTCTGAGTTGCTTCGCAAGACGATTTTCCCATGGGCTTGCTTCGCAAGACGAAACGTCTTGCTAGTCTTGCGATTCCCCCCACCCTCCTTTTCTAATCCGCTAATCCGCTAATAGCCTTTTAGCAGCTTAGCCGCTAATCCTTTAATAGCCGCTAAAAGCGCTAATCCGCCTAGCCGCTAATAGGGTTGCTTTGCAAGACGAAAAAACGGTTTCTTTTCGTCTTGCGAGGCACCACTGTACTAGAATCCAGAGGGACGCGGGTGGGGCTGTGGGTTAAACCACAGAGCCTAGGACTTGCCGATCAGAAGGTCAGAGGTTCGAATCCCCGCGACAGGGTGAGCTCCCGTTGCTCGGTCCCTGCTCCTGCCCACCTAGCAGTTCGAAAGCACGTCAAATTACAAGTAAATAAATAGCGGCTTAGTCATGCTGGCCACATGACCCAGAAGCTGTACGCTGGCTCCCTTGGCCAATAAAGCGAGATGAGTGCCGTAACCCCAGAGTCGGTCACGACTGGACTTAATGGTCAGGGGTCCCTTTACCTTTTATACTGGAATCCAAGTCTAAAGGCAAGGACTACCTTGGTTTTTAATCTGTATGCAGCCCTTAGTAAATGTAAGTACCCTGTAATCAGTGTATAATTATAATCATCATGGTCAGCAAAAAGCATGGTCCCAGAATATCAGTACCAACAAAACAAGCATCAACAGCAATCACTGATTAATTTACATTAAGCACACATCATTTCTGGATGCAGTGAAAAGGTTGTATCAGAGCATTGGACAGGGAAGATATGCAGCACAAACTCACTGTTCTGGAGCTACAAAGAAGACTAGCGCAGGCCTTGAGAACACCACCTCATCTGAACACCACATCGCCAGGGCACATAAAAACCAGAACTTACCTTTATTACACCTCCCAGTTTGGCATCTGCTACAGCCAACTGTTCGTGTGCATCTTTGGCAACTATCTTCTTTAAGATTTTCTTTAAGTTCTTGTTAATCTTGCCTTCCACCAGAGCAGTGGATGCTTAAAGGAGAAAGCACATCATTGTAAAAAAACCTGCAGACTGTCTAACATTCCCAGCCTGGCAAAGTTCATAATGGAACAAAATATGTACTAATACCGGCCACCCACCGAACTTTATCTGTTGTCTCTGTGGCAGTGACCAAAAATTGGGGATTCAGTTCTACGAATGAAGCATCAGTGACAGAAGGAAGCTAGTTTTTACTCCCTCCAATTCTAAGGCTACAATCTGCTATAAAATCGCACTGAGGTCACTGAGCTAACACATTCAGATGCAGGCAAATTTGCTCATCATTGTCTGGATGCCTAGCACAGAGGCACACCATATTGATTACATTAATTTGCCTGGGTTTATAAAGAGGTATTCATCTGGAGAAGGGAAGGGAAGCACATTTTTGTAAGCTACATGAAAATTAGTCCTTTCCTACCACCAACTGCTGATGTGCCACAAATACAGTGGTACCTCGGGTTACATACGCTTCAGGTTACAGACTTTGCTAACCCAGAAATAGTACCTCGGGTTAAGAACTTTGCTTCAGGATGAGAACAGAAATTGTGTTCCGGCGGCATGGCAGCAGCAGGAGGCCCCATTAGCTAAAGTGGTGCTTCAGGTTAAGAACAGTTTCAGGTTAAGAACAGACCTCCAGAACGAATTAAGTACTTAACCATGGGTACCACTGTAACTTGCATTAGCAGGTGGGGGGTGTGTGTGGACTTAATAAGTAATATTAAGTTTTAAAACACACTAGAAAAAAGTCAGCTACTCTCACAGCTATTGATTTCAGGCTTGCCAGGAACAGATCAGCCAGCCACCAAAGAAAGGAAGGGATTACCTGCAAGAGCTTCTGTGGTGTCTTGAAACTTCTCAAAGTGTTTCAGTTTCACTCTAAATAAAATATACCAAACAGTTTTTATCAGCATCATGGGGAACAGAGTATCTGCTACCAACCTCTAAAACACAAGAAACCTGAAAAATGAAAAGCCCGCAATGACCCATCAGGTTAACCTACCAAAGAGAAAAACAGAACCTATTAAGTCTGACTGACAAATAGCTTCCTACTACTAAACCATAGATATTTAAGGCTTGCTGGATTACTATTCTAGAATAATGACAAAAAACATAGTTATTAAATATACTATATCTAACCTTTCAAATCCCCACACCAGGGTGAGCTCCCGTTGCTCGGTCCCTGCTCCTGCCAACCTAACAGTTCGAAAGCACGTCAAAGTGCAAGTAGATAAATAGGTACCGCTCCAGCGGGAAGGTAAACGGCGTTTCTGTGTGCTGCTCTGGTTCGCCAGAAGCAGCTTAGTCATGCTGGCCACACGACCCGGAAGCTGTACGCCGGCTCCCTCGGCCAATAAAGCGAGATGAGCGCCGCAACCCCAGAGTCGGCCACGACTGGACGTAACTGTCAGGGGTCCCTTTACTTTTCTAAGCTTGCCTCATTGCTTCTGACTCCAACAAGATCAAATTTATTATCCAAAATTATTTCATACTCTGGCCCCTTCAGACGCACTACAGCAGCATTGTCCAACAGGTCGATTGGGATCGACTTGTAGATCATGTGATTGTCTCTTATCGATCTCTCCCCCCCCCCCCAACAGCCCTTACTCTCTTTCTGAAGAAGGAGAAGCAAGTGGCAAGGGAGTGGGGGACTCTTCCTGGCTGCCATCCCACCCATGCGGGGAGTTGTGTGTGTGTGTGTAGCCCTGCGCGCTGGCTCCTCAAAGAGAGAAAGGTTTAGGTTTACTTGAAAGGAAAGGGTGGGTTGGATCCAGGGGAAAGAGCTTCTACAGGATTCATCCAGTTATGGTGGTGCTTGAAGGCTGTCAACTCTGCAGTTGAGTTTACCCATTTTCTGTTTCGAACTATGGGGGAAACCGCTGTGGTTGATATGTGCCCCTGACTCATTTGAAAAACAGCAAGTGTCTGGGGTACTTTAAAGACGAACACATTTATTATGGCATGAGCTTTTGTGAACAACAATCCATGCATCGTGTTCTGATTATGTAAGACCCTGTCCTCAATGTTATTTTCTTATGTTATTGCAAGTACACAAAGTATGTATTTTTTTAAAAAATTATTGATTTATGATTAACTTTTCAGGTTTTATGGAAGCGGCTATCATTTGTTATTATTTTTATCATAAGCTCAGCCAAATATAATATGTTTCAGTTGAAGAATGACAATGGGAGAGTGTGGTAGATCACTGCCAGATTTGATATTGAATGGTAGATCTCAAGCTACTTTTGTTTGGACATGCCTGAACCAGAGTTCCCAAGGGAGGGGGAAATTCCCAGGTACCACCAGAACTTCAATTGTGTAGTCTGCTCTTCAAGAGCACCAACAATAAGCTGACTGTAGATACCTGCAGAAACACTTGTGATGTGCTTTGAAGCCCTGACAGCTAGTGCCCCAGACGTGATTTACGCTCCCCACAACTGATTTAATATATGATGTCAGCTGTAGGGCAGGTGGTCATGGTTTGCCCAAAATGGCCTGGCAGGCCAAATGAGGAAGCCTGGTGGGTCTAATTATGCCTGAGGGGCAGAGCTAAGATTATCAACACATTCTGTCTCATGGTTGTAGCTAAACCTCACTTCTGAGTGATATTAACCCTGTTGAAAAATACTTTGCAAGCCTTTCCACTACAACAAGGCACCTGCCATCCAACTGCATCTATAGAGTTGTCATGTCAACAGTGGAGGATGAAGGTTAACAGATTTATAACTCTAAGAGGGAGCTGCGTGTACAAAATAATCCAAGGACTGGCGCTAGGCAAAAAACAGTAATTCCTATGTGAGCAGGTGTACTCTATACTGGAATGAAATAATAAGTTACCTGAGAAAGTTACTTACACTTTATTTGCTTTTTCAGGAGTTTCAAATTCTTTCCATAAGCTGTCAATTTCTTGGAGTTTCTTCTCATCCAGAACCTATGACAGATAAGAAGTAAGACTAAATACACACAAAATTGACAAGATTCAATGTTGCTGTGTAAGTAGGATGAAATGCACAAAACATCTCTCTAATTCCGATGCAGAAAACAGCCATTCCACCACAACAATTCTCTGCCACATCTCTAACCAGTGGCAATTTTCCCCAAGCTTCATTTTTTATTAAGAAGAGAAAAACAGTTGCAAGTGTGAGATGCCATGTTTTAAAAGTATTCAGTAAACTTACATGCTGCTTCTCAACTAGAGGGAAAAACCTGTCTGTCACAAGTACAAAATTAATGTTCCATGCAGTCTAATTTTATGCGTCTTTACTCAGAAGTAAAGACAGGACTTTTAAGTAAAGATGTATAGAAATTAACCCTAAAGACTCACTTTCCTTCTCTGCATTGCCCAGAACCCCGTTTCAGTGAACACACAAAGCTTGCTGAATCAACACTAGATGACCAGCAAAATCCTAAACAAAGTAGACTCCAATGTGCAAAATAATACAGCCCCGTCGTCTTGGCAGAAATGGGTGCAATGTAGATCCAATAGGATACTTTAATTGGAGCAAGTGGATGCAATGCAGGAGAGCTGGCAAAAGGCAAGAGCTGTGAACTAGGAAGTCCCCAGCTAAAAATCTCACTTTCTAGGCAGCCTCAACCAATTATCTCCAATTATCTCTCTCCCTCTCCCGACCTAAATCTGCTGTAACAGCAACACTTTCCCCATCCCTGGTGTTCTTCAAATGGTTTGGACTATGTTTCCCAACACCCCCAAGGCAACACGGCTGGGAGCTGCCGTGCAAAACAGCTGGACGGCACCATGATGGAGGAGGATACTTCACAGGATTGTTCTAAGGATCACTACCAAATAGACTGCTGGGATAGCTCACATTCCTACGCCAGAAGGGGTTGGACTAGATGACCCTCGTGGTCCCTTCCAACTGTTGTTTTTGTTGTTTAGTCATTTAGCCGTGTCCGACTCTTTGTGACCCCATGGACCAGAGCACGCCAGGAACTCCTGTCTTCAACTGCCTCCCGCAGTTTGGCCAAACTCATGTTGGTAGCTTCGAGAACACTATCCAACCATCTTGTCCTCTGTCGTCCCCTTCTCCTTGTGCCCTCCATCTTTCCCAACATCAGGCTCTTTCCCAGGGAGTCTTCTCTTCTCATGAGGTAGCCAAAGTATTGGAGCCTCAGCTTCAGGATCTGTCCTCCCAGGGAGCACTCAGGGAGCACCATAAAGAAGGCTGATCGCCAAAAAATTGATGTTTTTGAATTATGGTGCTGGAGGAGACTCTTGAGAGTCCCATGGACTGCAAGGAGATCAAACCTATCCATTCTGAAGGAAATCAGCCCTGAGTGCTCACTGGAAGGACAGATCCATATGGGGCCATATTTAAATCTGGTAAAATTCACTCGTGCCTCCCCCCCGGCTTGGGGACCTCCCAAAGGTTGGGCCACTGTGGGGCACAGGATGTGGAACAAGCGAGGACTCTTGTCTGATCCAACAATATCAGAAGAACAAGAAGCTACCAACATGAGTCTGACCAAACAACAACAGAGCATGATTCCCCAGGAAGGCTTACAAGTTTTAAGCTTAGCGGGAAAACTTGTCAGCCCCCCAGAAAATGTTGGGGTGTGGCAGGGAAAGAAACCGGGTCCGCTATAAGGGAGGATGGGGTCTCCCCACGTTTATCCTCCTTGTTCCAAAACTATTTCTCGACTTATTGCTAGCGATCGTATAAACCGAGTGCACCGACCAGCCCTCTCCGCCCCGCCAGCAGCCTCCAATCTCCCCTAGCAGCAGCCACGTGGGAACCCTACTCGACACGTGTCGCGTCCTCAGATCACCTTGAAAATGGCGTATCCGGCCGCGGTCTCGAATAAAACCAGCATGGCGGCAGCGGGACGGAGCCGGGGCGCCTCCCGCCAAAGCGGCTCTTTCCAAGCGAAGGCGGGCGAGCGAAGAGAAGACCCGGCGAAGGAGACCGAGAACTCCTAGGCGCGAGGACCACGAGGGCGGAAGTGAGGCGCTGCACCGGAAGTGATTCGCGCGGCCTTCTGGGAAACCGGAAACCCGGGGGAGGAAGTTGGAGCTTTGGGCTTCCTCTAGGAATGTGGCGCTTCACGCTCTCTATGCGCGGGGCGAAATTGGTCGAAAATGGGGCCCCATAAAAATAAATAAATTGCATACTGTAAAATTCAAAACAGCCACATTTTTGAGGGCAAAATAGGCACAGTTTTCAGCAGTTTATATAGACAGCAGCTTTTGGAAACAGAGTTTTGTTACTATTATGATTATTATTATTACATTATATCGATTTATAGCCCCTCTTTTTCCCTCACGGGGACTCAAGGCGGCTTACACATAAGAGCAAAAATCGCTAAAAACATAAGGGGACGAGCCGTTTAACCCCCCCACACACACACCATTTCAACGTTAATGGAATTAAAGCCATATGAATGTATAAAATCTTGCTTTAAAACATACAAATATTTAACATAAAAACAGCACGGTGCCAGCCCTTTCATTTAAAAAGCAGCCAGTTTCCCCAAACCCACTGGAACATTTCTATGCTGTGAACTGCCCCGAGATCTATGGACGAAGAGGAGTATACAAATATAAAATAATAATAATAATAATAATAATAATAATAATAATAATAATAATATAACAAGAAGGAAAGACAGCAAGTTGCAAGCTGGTCTAGCTCCCCCAGGGAGTTCCCTGGGAACAGCCACTGAGTTCCCAGTTGCCTGGGAGCAGCCACTGAGAAGAACTTCAGAGTCCCCACCATGCATGTATATTGTATATTTCCATGCAAAATATCCTCAGCCAACTAAAATGCAGCCTACAGTTTTTAATGAGCTATGCAAGCTATGCATTCCATCTTGCAAAGCGGTGTTACTATATAAACAGTTGCCATGCAGTAGGAGTTCCATGGAAGGGTTGGGTGAAAGAAGGACACAGCCTTCGCTTCAATGTTTTCTCCATCCTCTGACGTCCTTGATGCTAATCTGTCATAAACAGCTTTGAAAGCTTCATATGACTATGAAGCAAGGAAGGCTGGTTACTCATTCTGGTGCCCTAGTCTGCATAGCTGTCAACCTTCCCTTTTTTTGCAGGAAATTCCCTTATTCCAGCGCCGTTTCCCGCTGCTATCCCGGATTGTTAGATATACCGTAGACTGTCCCCAGGCCAGGTGAGGCTGCTGATCCCTTATTTTAAAATCTGAAAGTTGACAGCTCTGCCTAGTCTGGCAAATGATGGCATCACTCGTGATCTAAAAAAGTCTCAGAGCTGTGCTCTGCCCAGCACCACACCACTGTCCATATTACCCAGTGATGAGTGCAATAATAAAATTTAAGGTCACATATATATATATATATATATATATAATGTTCATAAATGCACCAACCAAGCACGTACATAGATCAGCACAGGAAGACCGTCCTAAAACCATTTTGACTCTCAAGCTGACCAAATGTTTCTTTGCAAGGAGGGAGGAGGTGAAAAAAACCTTCCTTGTTACAGGAATTTAGAAATCACCATCTCAAAGGAATGGCCAGACTACCAGGAAAGGCACTCAGATAAGGCATTATCAGATAACCTGGCAGACAGGAAAAACAACAACATTAAAATTTCTGCTGTAGACCGCCTTTTCTGTGATGTAGGTATGATGTTTGTGGGTGGTGGTCTTGGGTTACACCCCTTCTGTGATGTATATATGATGTATGGAGGGGTGGTCTTGAGCTCCAGGGAAGGGAATTTAAAATGTCTATATTATAAGGGCAGGCACACCTTTGTTCTGGGTCCTCCTCCTTTCCTGCATGTGAGGGGAGCACCCTGTTGCAACAGTTCAATAAAGATCAGGCTTACTAGCTGCTTTGCTTCTCAATATTCTCTGGTTGGCCTCTGTTATTTTCTCCTACCAAGAGGGAACCCACGTAAGGACTCTATAAGGGCTCTTGGATACCCCATCAGGGAAAAAGTGCAGATTTTGTTTACAACATGGGCACATTTACCGACCCGCACCAGTAAAACCATTACGTTGAACATACTCTTGGCTTGAACTCCAATCAGAAGGATCTAAACACAAACAGAAAGCAGAATGTGAATTCTGATGCAAATAGCGTAGTACATGACTACACTACCTTCTGTTCCACTTTATACTTCAGTGAAATTAATCCTGATTTATAAGCAAAAGGTGAACCGAGTCTCTGCAATTCATGGCTGTAATCCAAAAGAGTTGAGCGAATGGTCACGAGGGAACTGCACACACAATCAGGTCTTTCTTTCCAATTTGATCATAGCACTCTGAGCCAAACAGATGTTTTGAGTTTTACAGTATTGGCTCTGGAAACTGCTGTGATGTAAATTTAAGGCAGGAGGGAGGGAGCGTGAGTGCCTTTTTGGATTGTATGTTTGTAAAAGAGCCGAGTTGTTCATTTATCCATTTGGAAGGTTGTGAATAGCTAATCATTTCACTGTATTTAACATTTTGATGGAAATATCAAATTCATATTTTAATCCTTCGTCCTGTTGAATTTGTTTAGCACCAGTGTTGTAAGTTTTGTGTCTCTTTCGTAGGAGACATTTTTGTAGGCGACATTTTGAATGGGAATTTGTGGGGTGGGGGCAGAAGGTCCCCACGCTCCTATGTCCAGCACGTAGCAAATACAGAGCAAAACATGAGACCTTAAAAAGCTTCCCTTGACCTGGACATTAGACTTCTGCTTGCAATTGTGTATAACTTCTTTTTGCCTGTAATGATGGACTGTATGGCTGCTAGCTAGCAATTTGGGGAAATTTTTATTACTATGTTCAAAATTTTTAACATACAGTATTATTTGCATTAAGCCATAACAAATTCAATATCTTTATAGGAGTTCTTCTGACCCCTGGTCTCTCCCCCTCCCAGTTTCCAATAACCATCTCTTCTCTTTTCTGCGACTAAATAACTTTTATCCAATCTATTAAATCTCCTTTTTCGATACCCTTTATCCAGGGCCGGGTTTAGTTTTGATGAGGCCCTAAGCTACTGAAGGTAACGGGGCCTTTTATATGTCCAGCTGTCCTTTGTCAACAAAAAATTGCCGCTGTTTTGTGTGTGTTGAATACAGTGGTACCTCGGGTTAAGAACTTAATTCGTTCTGGAGGTTCGTTCTTAACCTGAAACTGTTCTTAACCTGAAGCACCACTTTAGCTAATGGGGCCTCCTGCTGCCGCTGCACGATTTCTGTTCTCATCCTGAAGCAAAGTTCTTAACCTGAGGTAATATTTCTGGGTTAGTGGAGTCTGTAACCTGAAGCGCCTGTAACCTGAGGTACGTACCTCGTAATGCGAACGGGAACATAAGACGCGATGGCGCGCGCATGACTCGTGTTTTGCCACTTCCACGCATGCACATGATCTCATTTTGAGCATCTGCGCATGCATGAGTGGCAAACCCCGGAAGTAACGCGCTCCGTTACTTCCAGTTGCTGCGGAGCGCAACCCGAAAGCACTCAACCTGAAGCACATTCAACCCGGGGTATGACTGTACAGTGGTACCTTGGGTTACATATGCTTCAGGTTACACACTCCACTAACCCAGAAAGTGCTTCAGGTTAAGAACTTTGCTTCAGGATAAGAACAGAAATCGTGCTCTGGTGGCACAGCAGCAGCATGAGGCACCATTAGCTAAAGTGGTGCTTCAGGTTAAGAACAGTTTCAGGTTAAGAACGGACCTCCGGAACGAATTAAGTACTTAATCCGAGGTACCACTGTATATGCTACATAGTAATTTATAGACCTAATGGGTATCTAAAGCCATTTGCATGTAGCAAAATATGTACATCATAGGAGTCTACACAACACAAAACACTGCTGCTGTATGTAGGTTTTATTCGATTTCTTTTTTTATCTTATATTTTGGAAATGTACATCCAGTTTTTCCCCCTTTAATTTTTTGGGCGGCTTCCAAGAGAGTGGGGGAGTGCAGAGAGATTTGATATTCCTGAAAAGAGAATTTTTTTTGAACATAATAATAAAAATTTCCCCAAATTGCTAGCGTTGTAAACAAAATCTGCCCTAGAGTCCTTAAGTGGGCTCCTTATCGGTAGGAGAAAATAACTAGAGCTTGTTCAGCTTATAACTGCCTTTTCTCAAATCGTTGCGCATTAACTTTGCGCGCCTCGGTTTTGGAACGCTTTGGTTTCGCAACGGCTTAAGTTCTGGCGAACCAAAGTGCCGCCGTTAACGTCACTAGAGACTTCCGTCGGAGAGGAGAAGAGGGAAGAAGGAGGGAAGGAAAGAAGGAGGGAATAAAGGGAAGCGAAAGGAAAGGAGGAGAAGCAGCTTCTTTCTCCTCCTCCGCCGCGTCAGGGAGCGGGAAGTGAGCTCAGGCGCAGAGGAACTCCCTCCTTCGCCGGCCTGGGGGTTGTGCTCTCCGTCTCCGCTCCGTCTCTCCGAGAAAGAGAGAGAGAGAGAGAGAAGGCAGGAGGAGGAAGAAGAAGAGGAGGAAGAGGAGGAGGAGGAAGAAGAAGAACTGAGGGCAGGCGGCGGCGGCGGAGGCTGCTCCTTGGCGGCGGAGGGAGGCGGAGGCGGCCGGCCCAGCTGAGCCTGCGGCGGGGAGCCATGTCGGACCAGGTAGCCGCTTCCCTCCTCCTCCTCCCGGTCCTCCTTTCCCCGCCGAGGCCTCTCCAGGATCCTCGGGGAAGGGGGAAGGAAAAGCCCCGGGGGTAATAAAGCGCCAGGCCGGCAGGCCGAGGCGCCTCCTCCCCGCCCCATAGACGCCCCTCGGAAGTCTTTAGACCTGTGGGGGGGGGGGCGGTGTTTCGCCCCCTTTCCTCTCTCTCCCCACCCCACACTTTGGGGTCCCTACGTGGGATAAAGCGAGAGAGGGGATTTGGGGAGGGTTGGAGCTGTGGGTCTGGCCGTGGGGCCTTTTGACCAAAAAAGGGGGGGCTGGGGTTTGTGGGGTCCCTCTCCTCTTCTTGATTCATTTCGGACCCCCCCACACACTTTGGGGTCCCTACGTGGGATAAAGTGAGAGAGGGGATTTGGGGAGGGGAGGGTTGGAGGTGTGGGGCCTTTTGACACAAAAAAAGGGGGCTGGGGTTTGTCTTCTTCTTGTTTCATTTCGGACCCCCCCCCCATAGCATTTCAATGGGGGGTGGGGAAAGCAAGCCAACAAAGAAAAGCAACATAGGATGGGAGGTACCCCCCGGGGTCATCTAGTCCAACCCCAGCCCCCCCCCCCCCGCGCAATGCAGGGATCTCAACTAGATCCTACAGGGCAGGCGGTGGCCACCCCAACATCTGCTCAAAAGATCCCGTGCGAGGCGAGTGCGCCGGCTCGGGGCGGTAGAGTGTGAGACCCTGAATTTTCAGGGGGGTGGGTGGGTTCCCAGCCCCACGTCGGGCGAAAGGTTCCTGCGTCGCAGGGGCTTGGACTAGAGGACCCTTGGGTCCCTTCTGACTTCACGATTCGACCTCTAGTGGGAGTCCACTGTCCAACAGCTGTTAACTGTCAAGAGAGTTCTTCCTGATGTTTTGAGTCAGAATCTGTTTTCTTGTCGCTTTAAGCCATTGGTTTAGATCAGGCATAGGCAAACTCGGCCCTCCAGATGTTTTTGGGACTACAGTCCCCATCATCCCTGACCGCTGGTCCTGTTAGCTAGGGATGATGGGCGTTGTCGTCCTAAAACATCTGGAGGGCCGAGTTTGCCTATGCCTGGTTTAGATCCTAGCCTCTGGCGTCCATATTTTGCATGTGTGCCTTTCCTGGAAAGACCTTGCAAAAATGAGGTCCCCTGTTTCGCTTTGTGTGAAATGTCCTTGGGTAGGAGATCATTTCTTGCCATGGTGAATGTTTGGCTGCAGTGCTGGGTGTGTGTTTGGGGGTTTGTGTGTGTATGGGAGAAAATCTATTTGATACCGTGATCGAATAAGAATTGTGAAATGGTTTGGTTGCAGCTGTTAATTTAAAAAAAATAAAATGGTTCAGCTAGCTGTTTTTCAGCTAGTACAGAATATTTATCCTATTGGCCCAATTCGAATGTAAACTGGGGTTAAGGGTATGAGTGTTCCACTACCAGCATAACTGTCAGGAGAAGACTGGATGCGTCCTTTTAAATTAATACTAAACTGCAGTTAATTTAAAAGGTTACATCAAAGCCCTAAATTGTGGTTAATGTAAACTAAGGCCTATTGGAGCAAGCCAGCAACATAAACCACAGTTTGAAGGCTAATCACAGTTTTTCCTGGGTTCAGACATAACACTTTCTACTTCCCTGGGGTCACGCTGGAGGGAAGCATAGAAGTCTGAAGCTAAACTTAGGTGTTGCATCCAAACATAGTCATTTTTTAAAACATGAATATATCTTTTCGGAGCTTTTCCTGTTATGGTGCATAAATACTTGGTGTGAAAACTTAACACACCATGAATTTGTTAGTCTTGAAGATGCTATAAGACTTTGTTTTAGTGACTCTAGTTTCCCCCAATACAGTATCTCTCCTTTCACTCCAAACATTAATAATTATTTCCCTCATTCCATACTTACCCTTTGTTTACTTTCCATAATGCTGCACTTCAACCGTTCATCAATTTCTATTCTAAATTGCAAAAAACAAAACAAAACAAAAACCCTCCGAAAAGCTACTGGTAGCTCATCCGTCTATTGATATTGCGTTTATAGGTTATAATTAGATTTGTTTTACTACTGTGGCTGTTTTACTTAATGTCGTTAATGAACTGTAGTGTTAAACAGAACACCCTTTCAAGAACTTAAACACTGCATTAACTTCGGTTATAAATATGATGTTAATGAAATGAAAACAATAGGGAAACAATCAGCAGCAGTGCTACATTAGTGTTCTTCTTTGTAGCAGTAGCATAAACAGATTTGACGTGAGCTGTGGCTCAAAACACATAAATCTGCAAGTTCTTATTTGTGTTTGCCTTCAGTATCAAGTCATTTCTCATAGATGAATGTCATGGTGAGCTAAGGGTTTATATCTGGGCTCAGGTATTAAATCACAATTGTATTTTAATTGATTTCAAATTGTTCAAAACTCTACCTTCTCCATTTACATGTTTGGCAACAGCAGTTAGCTGATTTCTTATCCTTTTAAACAGGCCCTCTTTATTGCTCCCAATTCCTCTGGTCTTGCATTTACCGTATTTTTTGCTCTATAAGACTCACTTTTTCCCTCCTAAAAAGTAAGGGGAAATGTGTGTGTGTCTTATGGAGCGAATGCAGGCTGCGCAGCTATCCCAGAAGCCAGAACAGCAAGAGGGATCGCTGCTTTCACTGCGCAGCGATCCCTCTTGCTGTTCTGGCTTCTGAGATTCAGAATATTTTTTTTCTTGTTTTCCTCCTCCAAAAACTAGGTGCGTCTTGTGGTCTGGTGCATCTTATAGAGTGAAAAATACGGCACTTCACATTTTCAGGTTCTCAGAGGCTAGAAGCATTACCTTATAAATGTTTCTGTTCATTAGCAATACAAACTATGGTCATGCTCTGCTGTGGAAGAAGTATATTCACTGTTAGTGCCAATTTCTTTTAGTACAGTCATACCTCGGGTTACGGCCGCTTCAGGTTGCGTTTTTTTGGGTTGCGGACCGCCGAAACCCGGAAGTACCGGAATGGGTTACTTCCGGGTTTCGGCGGTCGCACATGTGCAGAAGCGCTAAATCATGCTTTGCGCATGCACAGAAGCGCCAAATTGAAACCCGCATGTGCGCAGTTGCGGGTTGCGAACGTGCATCCCACACGGATCACGTTCGCAACCTGAGCGTCCACTGTATTCGCTTCTGGTTGGCAAACCATCTGTTGTGGGGTAAACTAAACATTCCCCCGCCTTCAAGCTATGAAAAAGATAAATGGAAGGTTTAAGCAAGATTTTTGCTCAGCAAGAAGTACTAAGGAGTGCAGTGCTGTCCTTTCTGCAGATCTTTTCAGTACTTGCAAAGCCTTTTAAAAGATGTGAGCCTTGCAAGAAAACTTACTTTGCTTATTTAAAAAATGATAGCCTGCCCTCCAGGAAAGTGCTCTTGGGGTGGCTCCCCACTCCAGTTAACACAGTAATGTAATTAAAGCAACAGAGGTGAAAGCACTAAGATTTCCAATGAAACTCCATAGATTCAATTGCTTTAAAAAAGGCTTGGGGAAATAAAATCTTTGCCGGGAGGGAGTTTCCCTGAGGAGATCATTCCAGAGATGGGGAGCTACCAAGAAAAGGCGTACCAACCCCCCCAGTTGAAATAATTATTTGGGGGAGTCTAGCTCTCCTGAAAGTGCCTAAATTCTTGTTTTTCCAGATCAAGAATAAAAACACTAAGAAGGCAATTGCTCCCATCATCGTACTCTGTAGCTCATTACAAAGCAGAGCTGTTGGTGCTTTTTGCTTGTGCGTGGACTTGAAAACATTCCACACCAGTCCCAATATATTATAGTGATTTTGTGAAAGCTTATAGAGAAGCAGGGTTACTCAGCGAGAAGATCAGTCAGTTCTTTGCAAGCAGGTTTCTCTGAAAGGCAAGCTTGACCACCATTGCTTTGCCTGCAACGTATTATGGGAAAATACTGGCTATGTACTAGGTTGTGCGCTAATTTCACATGGGACATGGCTGAGCTTTTTTATTGCCTCACATAAGTTGACTGTGTGCCCTAGATCCCTAGAGTCACTGCAGTATTCTGTCTGATTAATTCAATAGGTATAGGTTCCTATTGTGGCGCTAATTCATCGTAAACTTGCAAAAAGCTATCATAGAATTGACCAGTGGAAATAGTTTGTATTGTAGTTTATCACTTCGTGTTTTTTTGTTTACTTTTCCTCTGCAGGAAGCCAAACCTTCAGCAGAGGACTTGGGAGATAAGAAAGAGGGAGAATACATTAAACTCAAAGTCATTGGGCAGGTGAGCTCTTAAATAGTCTATTTAATGTGCACATTTCATTGTTCCATGGGTACAAGTATAAACACTGGGTGGACTGTGGTGTAGTGGTTAAGAGCGATGGGAACCGGGTTTGCGTCTCCGATCCTCCACATGCAGCTGCTGGGCTAGTCTCTGAAGTCTCTCATCCCCACTCACCTCACAGAGTGTTTGTTGTGGGGGAGGAAGGGAAAGGAGAATGTTAGCCGCTTTGAGACTCCTTAGGGTAGTGATAAAGCGGGATATCAAATCCAAAGTCTTCTTCTTCTTCTTCAACAAACGTATACACATGCTTTTCATGCAGAAGGTCTTAGGTACAGTTCCTCTCATCTCTGCTTAAAATGATGTTGGACAGCTGGACTAAAAACGACCTCTGCCTGAGACGTTGCATAGCTACTGCCACTCTGAATAGATAAGTGGACTCTTTAGATGGTTTGACTTGTTACAAGGCTGATGAATGTGTTGACATGCAAAGGCTGATGGTTTTGCTATGGGTTGTGGTTTTGTTTACGCTAGCCAAAGCTGGTGAATAAAGGACACATTTCAATAAAGGCACAAGTCCAGAATTTAAGATGATGATGATGATGATGATGATGATGATGATGATGATGATAATAATAATAATAATTTATTTATATCCCACCCATCTGGCTAGGTTTCCCCAGCCACTCTGGGTGGCTTCCAACAAAGTATTCAAATACAGTAGTCTGTTAAACATTAAAAGCTTCCCTAAACAGGGCTACCTTCAGATGTCTTCTAAAAGTCTGGTAGTTGTTCTTCTCTTTGACATCTGGTAGGAGGGCGTTCCACAGGGCGGGCGCCACTACCGAGAAGGCCCTCTGCCTGGTTCCCTGTAACTTGGCTTCTCGCAATGAGGGAACCGCCAGAAGGCTTTTGGCGCTGGACCTCACTGTCTAGGCAGAACAATGGGGGTGATGTTCCTTCAGGTATACTGGACCGAGGCCATTTAGGGCTTTAAAGGTCAGCACCAACACTTTGAATTGTGCTCGGAAACGTATTGGGAGCCAATGTAGGTCTTTCAAGACCGGTGTTATTTGGTCTCGGCGGCCGCTCCCAGTCACCAGTCTAGCTGCCACATTCTGGATTAATTGTAGTTTCCGGGTCACCTTCAAAGGTAGCCCCACGTAGAGCGCATTGCAGTAGTCCAAGTCGGAGATAAGTAGAGCATACACCACTCTGGTGAGACAGTACACGGGCAGATAGGGTCTCAGCCTGCGTACCAGATGGAGCTGGTAAACAGTTGCCCTGGACACAGAATTGACCTGTGCCTCCATGGACAGCTGTGAGTCCAAAATGACTCCCAGGCTGTGCACCTGGTCCTTCAGGGGCACAGTTACCCCATTCAGGACCACCAGGGAGTCCTCCACACCTGCCCACCTCCTGTCCCCCCAAAACAGTACTTCTGTTTTGTCTGGATTCAACCTCAATCTGTTAGCCGCCATCCATCCTCCAACAGCCTCCAGACACTCACACAGGACCTTCACCGCCTTTACTGGTTCTGATTTGAAACAGAGGTAGATCTGGGTATAATCTGCATATTGATGAACACCCAACCCAACCCCCCTGATGATCTCTCCTGGCGGCTGCATGTAGATGTTAAAAAGCATGGGGGAGAGGACAGAACCCTGAGGCGCCCCACAAGTGAGAGCCCGGGGGTCTGAACACTCATCCTCTACCACCACTTTCTGAACACGGCCCAGGAGGAAGGAGCGGAATCACTGTATAACAGTGCCCCCAGCTCCCAGCCCCTCTAGATGGTCCAGAAGGATGTTATGGTAGATGGTATCAAAAGCCGCTGAAAGATCCAGCAGAACTAGGAAACAGCTCTCACCTTTGTCCCTAGCCCGCCGGAGATCATCGACCAGCACGACCAAGGCAGCTTCAGTCCCATGATGAGGCCTGAATCCCGACTGGAAGGGATCCAAATGGTTCGCTTCTTCCAGGCGTGCCTGGAGTTGTTCAGCAACCACTCGCTCTATCACCTTGCAAAGCAAAGATAACCCCATCTATTTTAAAACAGAACAAAATGAAACTTCAGATTATTCATTTTGTTGTTGTTGTTGTTTAGTCATTTAGTCGTGTCCGACTCTTCGTGACCCCATGGACCAGAGCACGCCAGGCACTCCTATCTTCCGCTGCCTCCCGCAGTTTGGTCAAACATGCTGGTAGCTTTGAGAACACTGTCCAACCATCTCGTCCTCTGTTGTCCCCTTCTCCTTGTGCCCTCAATCTTTCCCAACATCAGGGTCTATTCCAGGGAGTCTTTTCTTCTCATGAGGTGGCCACAGTATTGGAGCCTCAGCTTCAGGATCTGTCCTTCCAGTGAGCACTCAGGGCTGATTTCCTTCAGAATGGAGAGGTTTGATCTTCTTGCAGTCCAATAATTCTTGCAGATTATTCATTAGCTACTGGTAATAGATATTTTGAAGGAACAAGCAGTCAAACAAATGTAAGACGAACTTTTGATCATTATCTTCCATTGTAAACCATTGGAGAAACCAGTTGCCTTTTTAATAACGTGTGGGAAAGCTAATAGATTTTGTATTCTGTTTGCAGGACAGCAGCGAAATACACTTCAAGGTGAAAATGACAACGCATCTAAAAAAACTTAAAGAATCGTACTGTCAGAGACAGGTTTGTGAAAATTGGGGACTTTTATTTTCCTTCTTAAAATACACTTCTCTTCCTGTGAAAGTGGAATTGAGAAAATGAAGAGGAATATTGTGTTGTGTTAACATGAAATTTTGTGATGATGACACCTGTGTTAGCTTTTAGGGTCTCTGTGGTGCAATGGTCCTTTGGCTATTAACCAGAAGGATGGTGGTTTGATCCCACCCTGGGATGGCTGTGGGCAGGATTCTTGCATTGTAATAATAATAATAATAATAATAATAATAATAATAATAATTTATACCCCGCCCTCCTCAGCCAAGACTGTGCTCAGGGCGCCTAACAACCAATATAAAAACAAGTTGATTGAAATACGACTTAAAAAACAAGATTAAAATACAACATTAAAACATTAAAATGCAGCCTCATCACAGGAGAAGGAAAAGAAGAAAGAAAGAGGGGGAGGGAATCAAATTGGTTCCAAGCCAAAGGCCAGGCAGAACAACTCTTTCTTACAGGCCCTGTGGAAAGAAATCAGATCCAGCAGGGCCCTGGTCTCATGACACGGAGCATTCCACCAGGCCGGGGCCAGTGTTGAAAAGGCCCTGGCTTTGGTTGAAGCTAATCTGACTTCCTTAGGGCCCGGGACCGCTAGGGTGTTGCTATTTATGGACCTTAAGGTCCTCCGTGAGGCATACCGGGCCCAGGCTGCCTTGGGTTCCATGAGTAAGAAAGCAAAATGCTTTCAGGGTGGCGGACGATAAACAATTGAAACAACGAAAGCAACAACAGGATTAAAATACAGTGGTGCCTCGGGTTACATACGCTTCAGGTTACATACGCTTCAGGTTACAGACTCCGCTAACCCAGAAATAGTGCTTCAGGTTAAGAACTTTGCTTCAGGATAAGAACAGAAATCGTGCTCCAGCAGCGTGGCGGCAGCAGGAGGCCCCATTAGCGAAAGTGGTGCTTCAGGTTAAGAACAGTTTCAGGTTAAGAACGGACCTCTGGAACGAATTAAGTACTTAACCCGAGGTACCACTGTAAGGATATAACTCACTGATGATCTGCAGAAGAGGATTCAATCTGAATGACCCAAGCAGAAGGGCAGGTACATGGAGATTAGGTTATAAGCAAGCACAGTGCGTGTGTGACTGTAAAACCTACTTGCCCTATACATGGTGCAGAAGCCAAAGTTGGGTTCCTTAACTTACATATTCCATGCTTTTCAGCTCATGAGAGAATTTGTTGGTGCTTTAATTCTTCCATTTGACCGAAGAGAAGAAGCAACATCTACATTTTTCGGTTCTTTTTGTGCGTGTCTTACAAGTTGGAATAAAGTAATTTCTCCTTCTTTTCCCTTTTCAGGGAGTTCCTATGAATTCACTCAGGTTCCTCTTTGAGGGTCAGAGAATTACTGATAATCATACTCCAAAAGAGGTACGTTTTTCATAGTGCACACTGCCAAATGCGCGGCTCAGTTAAAGCAGGGGTAGCTTACTCCCAGCTTTGGGGCTGAATTAGCCACACACACAACCCCAACAAATTTTCTATGGGACCCAAGACCTCCACCAGTTTTGGTGGTGGCAAAAACGAAAGCACCGGGTTTCCGCCCAACTTTAGTGCCCTGATGGAGATGCAAAGTCTTCTCTCCCTGGTCCTTGGATGGATCATTTGATGTGTAGTTATTCTCCTCATCAAGGGACGCAGGTGGTGCTGTGGTCTAAACCACAGAGCCTAGGACTTGCCGATTAGAAGGTCGGCGGTTCGAATCCCCGTGACAGGGTGAGCTCCCATTATTTGGTCCCAGCTCCTGCCAACCTAGCAGTTCGAAAGCACACCAGTGCAAGTAGATAAATAGGTACTGCTCCGGCGGGAAGGTAAATGGCGTTTGCGTGCGCTGCTCTGGTTCGCCAGAAGCGGCTTAGTCATGCTGGCCACATGATCCAGAAGCTTTACGCCAGCTCCCTCGGCCAGTAAAGTGAGATGAGTGCTGCAACTCCAGAGTCATTCGCGACTGGACCTAATGGTCAGGGGTCCCTTTACCTTTTATCTTATTGCAGCCAATACTCCACCCTAAAATGGACGTGGGTGGCGCTGTGGTCTAAACCACTGAGCCTAGGGCTTGCCGATCGGAAGGTTGGTGGTTCGAATCCCTGTGACGGGGTAGGCTCCTGTTGCTCAGTCCCTGCTCCTGCCAACCTAGCAGTTCGAAAGCACGTCAAAGTGCAAGTAGATAAGTAGGTACCGCTCCGGTGGGAAGGTAAACAGCGTTTCCGTGCACTGCTCTGGTTCGCCAGAAGCGGCTTAGTCATGCTGGCCACATGACCTGGAAGCTGTATACTGGCTCCCTCAGCCAGTAAAGCGAGATGAGTGCCCCAACCCCAGAATCGGCCACGACTGAACCTAACGGTCAGGGGTCCCTTTACCTTTATTCTCCACATCTGATTTGTGTGCAAGAGCATGGAGTGGCTATGTCTACTTTCGGCCATGCTTGCAGCCCCTAGAGGATTTGCAAATGGTGAATGTAGCCCCTCCCCACCAAGTAGATCAAAAAGAGAGAAAAAAACTGTTTTGAAATACAATTTAAAATAATTAAGCTGCAGTTAGGTTGCTGTTTTTAAAAACAGAACAGTTTAAAGGCGATCTGAACATTAAAACTCGGCCGTGTTAATGCAAAGCTTGGCTTGCATTTCATCGTTTCTTGGACTTACGACTTGGTATCAAACGCATTCAGGATCTCTTCTGTAAAGAGTGTGTGATAGGCAAAAGATCTGAGCTTTATTGTCATTGCACAGAATGGGGTGATGCACCACCAAGTTATCGTAAGGCACTAGAATTTAGCCCCTTTACAAGGAGATGCCATCCTTATTCTTCCAGCTGATGCCCTCTGAGAACTTAATCTTTCAGATTGTGCTCGGCTTTCAAATTAGGAATATTAATGACAACCAGTCGAATCACGTTTTCGGGAAGGGGGCGGAACGCATTGACATTTGCTTCTGGAAACTTCTAGGCAGTTCTGCCAGTTTTTTATAATTGTCTTTCTCACTGTTTTTATACGTGTACAGAGACAAATGGAAATCTATATTTTGAAATGAGAACAACTTGTAGTGTCTGTGTGTAGTTAGAAATAACAGCTCAAGTCTACCCTCCTAGGTGGTATAAAACAGTATGTAGTTGTAAATACACATTTTTTATGGTTAGATAGAACAGTGACTGTGCAACTTTTTTTTAAAAAAGAAATATCTAGAGTACAAATGAGGAAATCAATGATTTCAACCAGTCTTTCTGTTTTGAATCTGACTAAAGTCAGTAATTTTACGTAACCAGGGGTTGCTTGTTTGCAAACTTCTCTTGTTCACTGTCATGTCTTAACAACCACAAGAAAAATTACAACGGTTCTGAATGCAGAATATCTATTTTTAAAATAATAATAATTGTTTCCTATTTTACAGCTTGGGATGGAAGAAGAAGATGTGATTGAAGTTTATCAGGAACAGACAGGAGGCCATTCAACAATTTAGATTGTTTGCTCCCCGCCCCTCCTTTCCCTTTTATTCTTTTCTTATTTTTAAATAATAGTTCTTTTGTAATGTGGTATATAACACTGAATTGAAACCGGCACCGTACGCCCGTATCTGGGGTCTTATTTACAAATGTCTGTTATAAATACTTGTGCTCATTATACGCTATCATTTGTTTTCATTGTACTGAATTCTTGTGCTCCCACTGCGGTTGTACCTCCCTGTTTCCCCTGTTTCCTCTTTAGAAAAACACCCGCCACCCACACGCGCATTTGTGTGTTCACAGGGCCCATGTATTCAAGCACGCTGACAGATCTGCCAGATTGGGCGCAAAGGTTTCCTAAAATTTCCGTATTGGCCCCAAGGTGTTTTTTTTAACGTGCGGCTTTTACTTGCGGATTTTAAGTTCCAAAGGAGCTGACGCTTTTCTGAGAGCTTAGCGGTGGAAGGATTATGTCCTCAAACTTTGTTCTGTATCATTTGCTGGTGGCCTAGGACAGAACAGCACCCAGATGTTGATGGGGAAATGTAGTCTTTTTCTTGGGTATGAGATACATGAAATCACCGAAGAGAACTTGGGAAATCCTACTGATTTTTCATCGGCGGAAGAGCCCAGGAACATTCTGATTTTAGTACTTTCATGTACTGAGAGTTGCTAATCATTTCATTCTTTTGTGGTACCTTTTGGCCTGAGATGTGGTTTTTGAATGCACACATAGACTGTACTGGCTTCCCTTTAAATAAATGAGAGGAAACAAATTTATAAGCATCTGCATTTTTTGAGATACCTGTGGCTTGGATACTGTTTGGCAAAAGCAGTGAGGAATATTTAAGGAACACTGGCTTTCAGCCTGAGGATATGACAGTGTGGCAACAACTGATTTTGTTATTCCACCTTGCGAACTAGCACGCTCTTTGCCGCTTGCTCTCAAATTTTAAGTAGCAGTCTATCTTCAACTAATAGATGTCTTTTGTAAATGCCTCCTCGGTTCTGAAAACTAATGTTAGCGTAATGTTGAAAAAGCTTGCAAGAATTGGGGGAGGGGTGGCCAAGCCTTTTGTGAGCCCCCCGCCACGAACACTTCATGACCTTTTTAAAAGGTATAAAAGGGGCACACTAAGGTGTTTGTTTTGAATAGTCACAGAAAATGCTCGCTTAAAATTGACGGAGCTCAAATTAGCCACAGCTAACTTGCTCCATTGATTTTAATGCAGTTTAAGCACGCTTAACACTTTCTAAACTGAGCGCCTTGTGTTGCATTGGAAATCCTAGGTAATCTTGTGGTTCATCAAATACACAAAAACCATGCATGAGCTCTGCTTGCTGCTTGCATAATACTAGTGTGAGACGGGCCAGAGCTACTTGCAAGACATGATCGAGAATTTCATCCTGTGAACTGCAAAGTTTTGTCGTGTGACTTCGTAGGATCAGCATCAAAGCCCTTGCGCCAAACCTTATTTCTTGTATTATGTAGAAGCAAGCCTAACTGATTTCCAGGGAGCACACGTAAGCGTTCTTAGGGTGTAGGGAATTCCTGAAAATACGTTTCAAGCCAACGCTGTCCCAAACCAAATGGTGAATGGTTAGAGCAGCTTTCCAAAATAAAAGCTATTCATCAGTTTTTGTGGAGTTTGTTCTGTGAAGTAGTATTCTTAATTGAGGGTTGGAAAACTGTATTCCCCGATTGGTTATCCCACTGAACACTTTTTGACCTCCATCCCTATTTTAGTAAATCGCGGAACAGTGTCATAGAAAACCTGTCATGCTAGAAGGGGCCCTTTAGCTCAGGTTTATGGTATGAAGATGGCAGGATTAGAAACGCATTGCTCTACCTCTTTTGTTTTTCCCTCTTGCAAGGGGATTGGGGAAAGGACAGAAATTGAGACTGCAATGTTCTTAAGCATGTTTTTAATACACCATTTGATTGTGAGTTTAATTTTATTTTTAAGCTGGCACTTAATTGTAAAGTGTTAATGGATCTTCTCCAATGCTTGTAGTTCCCATGTCCCACTTCTGATGCCTTTTTGTACACATGCTAAACTTTTTTTAAAAATTAAAATTTGTTTTCAAAAATTGGCATATGGGGTTTAAGTGTTATCCATGACTACAGTAATAAACAAGCTGAGTGAAACGTGAATGGAAATGTGTTTTTAGCCTGGCACCTGCTGTTTTCTTCCTGGGCAAATCGAATGAATAACCCAACTAGCTCATAGGTATCAGTCTCCCCCACGTTCTGTAGAAATGAGCGAGCCAGGATTTTGCATCCTGTTCCATTTCCAGTTTCTACAAGCTGGTAGCTCACAGAGCCCTGCTAGGTGTTGCTGGATCATAGCTGTCAACTTACAGATTTGATAATAAGGGACCAGCAGCCTTGAAAATAAGGGACCAGCAGCCAAAATAAGGGACCTGCAGCCTCACCTGTTCCAGGCACTCCAGTCTTTCTGCAGTCTGGTCAAACTCATGCTGGTAGCTTCGAGAAAACTGTCCAACTTTGAAACCAGAGGTTCAACTGAATAGAATCTGAATCACATGCACCACAAGGCCTATGCAGCCTCAACTTAAGATGGCTCCCCGGCCTGGCTCTGCACTGCAAAGTTTGCAGCAGCACGTGCAGCAAAATGGCGTCCAGCATTCAAAACCCCCCTCAGCTTGCATTAACTAGCCACACACAAGGCATGCAAGCTCCACCCCCCAGGCGTTCTTAGACTTCTTATTGGGTGAGCAACACAGCCAAGCAACACAGTTGGAGCCTCCCTCCTCCCTGGCCGGCAGGGAGGGAGGGAGAGGAGCTGCTTCCTTTGAAATTTAAGGGTCATCATTTAAGGGACATCCATCAATAAGGGACAGCAGTGGGACATGGCGCTGGAATAAGGGGCTGTCCCTTCAAATAAGGGACACTTGACAGCTATGTGCTGTATTACAAATCACATGAGTTGACATGGAAAAGGATCTTCTCTGCAGTGGTGTCCCATTTGTAGGCCCGTCCTCTCAGAAGCATGTTTGGTATCAACACTGCCACATTAAAACTTGTCTGTGTTCCTCAGACATTTGTAGGAAACTCCTTTAATCAGCCTGGATGGATGAATCCCACTGGGGTGTTTTACCTCTTTGTGAACTGGGAATTGATCTGTTTTTATAGCTGTACCCCATTCTGAAGCATACGCTAGCAATGATAGATAAAAGAAAAACTGGAGTGCCCCAGGCTGCCCAACCTTTCCATAAGAGCTAAGGGTGACATTTGTGTGACACCACTTGAATCGCAACCTTCGTCGTACGGCGAGGCCACTCTGAATTGAACGTTGTTGGACTCCCAACTCCCATACCAACCAGCACGGCCAGTGTTCAGGGATGAATGAAGCCACAGTCTCAACATCTGGAAGATCACAGGTTGTTCGTCCCTGGCCTTGAGAATGCGCAAAATTAGTGAATTGGGGAGGGGGGGTTGTCCAGACAAAACTAACTTGCAGTCCACATGATGCCTGCTGCTGTTGCTGCTGTTTAGTTGTGTCCGACACTTCATGACCCCATGGACCAGAGCACGCCAGGCACTCCTGTCTTCCACTGCCTCCCACAGTTTGGTCAAACTCATGCTTGTAGCTTCAAGAGCACTGTCCAACCATCTCGTCCTCTGTCATCCCCTTCTTGTGCCCTTGTGCCCTCAACACCAGGGTCTTTTCCAGGGAGTCTCAGCTTCAGGATCTGTCCTTCCAATGAGCACTCAGGGCTGATTTACTTAAGAATGGATGGGTTTGATCTTCTTGCAGTCCATGGGACTCTCAAGAGTCTCCTCCAGCACCATAATTCAAAAGCATCAATTCTTCGGTGATCAGCCTTCTTTATGGTCCAGCTCTCACTTCCATACACCACTACTGGGAAAACCATAGCTTTAACTATGCGGACCTTTGTTGGCAAGGTGATGTCTCTGCTTTTTAAGATGCTGTCTAGGTTTGTTATTGCTTTTCTCCCAAGAAGCAGACGTCTTTTAATTTCATGGCTGCTGTCACCATCTGCAGTGATCATGGAGCCCAAGAAAGTAAAATCTCTCACTGCCTCCATTTCTTCCCCTTCTATTTGCCAGGAGGTGATGGGACCAGTGGCCATGATCTTTGTTTTCTTGATGTTGCCTATGGCTCACCAATCTGCTGTTCGTGTTTTAGAACACGGAATGCAACTTTCATTCGATTTCACAGACAGCTGACTTCTCCAACGGTGGCTTCTCCAGACTCTCCAGGTCTTCTTGCCGACAAATAATGCCCAGTGTCCAAAATTGCCCAGTGGTCCAGATGAAGCCATTTCCCCCCTCCGTTGCTTGTTTTAGAAAGAGGGCTTGGCAGTAGCTTTTGACTGGGAATCTGCGAGATGGTTAAGTCAGAACGCAACAGCTCTCATCATGTGGATTAACAGCCTCTATTGAATTAAATACAAGTGAATAGCGGGATGCTGACATTTTGGAGTAAGGCGAGAACAACATAGCTACGTGGCTGTGAGTTGTTCTTGGAAAAAGTTATCTTTAATCCTCATCTCCCACATTTAAAAAAGGATGCTGGAAATACGAATAAACCCATGGGCGTGAAATCGCTTGCCTTCGTTCTAGCCCCCCAGCTTCCACAAGCAGCTTATAATGGAATTCCTTCTCCTTTTCCAAGTCCGCCCTTTGTCTGAAAGCAGAGAGGTGGATGAATATCAGTAAACAGGTAACTCAGGCCATTACTTTCTGTTGTACAGTGTATATACCGTATTTTTCGCTCTATAAGATGCACCAGACCACAAGATGCACCTAGTTTTTGGAGGAGGAAAACAAGAAAAAAAATATTCTGAATCTCAGAAGCCAGAACAGCAAGAGGGATCGCTGCGCAGTGAAAGCAGCAATCCCTCTTGCTGTTCTGGCTTCTGGGATAGCTGCGCAACCTGCATTCGCTTCATAAGACGCACACACATTTCCCCTTACTTTTTAGGAGGGAAAAAGTGAGTCTTATAGAGCAAAAAATACGGTAACTTGTCCTTAGGGTGGTTTACAATATTTTTTTTTAAAACCACACAACTAATGACATAATACAATGAAACAGCAGGGAATGAAACACTAAATCAGACCTAGGTAAGGTAGGCCAAGGGACGCGGGTGGCGCTATGGGTTAAACCACAGAGCCTAGCACTTGCCAATCAGAAGGTTGGCGGTTTGAATCCCCGCGACGGGGTGAGCTCCTGTTGCTCGGTCGCTGCTACTGCCAACCTAGCAGTTCAAAAGCATGTCAAAGTGCAAGTAGATAAATAGGTACCACTCCAGCGGGAAGGTAAACAGTGTTTCTGTGCACTGCTCTGGTTCGCCAGAAGCGGCTTGGTCATGCTGGCCACATGACCCGGAAGCTGTATGCCAGCTCCCTCGGCCAATAAAGCGAGATGAGCACTGCAACCCCAGAGTCGGTCACGACTGGACCTAATGGTCAGGGGTCCCTTTACCTTTACCTTTAAGGTAGGCCAAAATCAGCTTAAAAACCATGGGGCCTCAATCCAATACAACACCAAGATCAAATGGCTAAGAATGTCTTGGCCAGATGGTAAGGAGACAAGAGGCCAAGTACTCGCCTCCAGAGGCAGGGAGTCCTATAATCTAGGTGCAGTCACAGATAAGGCCCTGTTTCACAGCCGAACTAGTCATGCCCCAGCCAGAACCTCCCCAACAGATCTTAAGGACCAGGCAGGCTGCTGGTATGAGAGACCTGATCCTTTAAGTCAGGTGTGGGGAACCTCTGGCCCTCAACTCCCATAATCCCTGCTCATTGGCCATACTGCCTGGTGCTGATGGGAACTGTAGTTCATCAACATCTGGCAGACCAAAGGTTTCCCATGGAGCAGCCATTTCGAACTTTAATGGCAATCACTAGGACCTCGATTGGTTTGTCTACACTTGCTTGGCACTGATTCTCAAGAGTTTCAGACAAATCTTACGAAGCTGTGTACCTTGCCAGTAGTAAGGCTTGTCTCTTTGCTTCCTCTAATGCAAGTCTAGCCTCTTCCTCTTCCCTTCTCCTCCTCTCCTCAGCCTCACGCCTCACGCGCTCCTCTTCTTCCTGCTTCCTTCTCTCGTACTCCAAGCGCTGCTCTTCTGCCATCTCGGCTAAGAGTCGGCGTTCCTCTTCCAGCTGCATTTCCCTTTCTTTCTGCCTCTGCTTCTCTGCTTCTGAGGGAAAAAGATAGATAGTAGTTGGTGTAATATAGCATATTACACCGTTTGAGAATATTAAACCGATCCTGGTCCGACTGCAGTGGCTACAAATTAGTTTCAGGGCCCAATTCAAAATGCTGGTTTTGACCTATAAAGCCTTAAATGGCTCAGGACCGCAATACCTCAAGGACCGTCTCTTTCCATATGAACCTACCCAGACCCTGAGATCATCTTCTGAGGCCCTTCTTCATGTGCCGCCTCCTCAAGAGGTTCGGAAGGTGGCAACATGAGAACGGGGCCTTCTCTGCAGTGGCTCCCCATCTGTGGAATGCTCTCCCCAGGGAGGTTCTCCTGGCGCCTTCATTATACACCTTTAGGCGTCAGGCAAAACCGTTCCTTTTTAACCAGGCCTTTGGTTGATTTGATTGACATCTTATGCCTTTTTAAAATGTGGTCTTTTGCGTGTGTGTGTGTGTGTGTGTTATTGGATTGTTGTTTTTACTTTGATTATATACATTGTGGTTTTTATATTCTGATTTTGTTCTGTGAACCGCCCTGAGACCTCCGGGTATAGGGCGGTATATAAATTCTATTATTATTATTATTATTATTATTATTATTATTATTATTATTAGTTGATAGCTGCTGTGATCAGTTTGAAGTCTAGAGATAAGCAGAGTACCCAATTAGTATTATATAGTAATATATTTAAAAGGACACACACACACACACACACACACACACACACACACACACGGCTGCCATCTTAACATGCCACAGCATCTCAGCATCTCAGCATGACATGGTACTGGGCACTCGAGGGCTTTGTGAGAAATAATAATAATAATAATAATAATAATAATAATAATAATAATAATTTATTATTTATACCCCGCCCATCTGGCTGAGTTTCCCCAGCCACTCTGGGCGGCTTCCAATCGAGTGTTAAGAACAATACAGCGTTAAATATTAAAAACTTCCCTAAACAGGGCTGCCTTCAGATGTCTTTTAAAGATAAGATAGCTGATTATTTCCTGCACATCTGCAGGGAGGGAGTTCCACAGGGCGGGCGCCACTACCAAGAAGGCCCTCTGTCTGGTTCCCTGTAACCTCACTTCTCGCAATGAGGGAACCGCCAGAAGGCCCTCGGCGCTGGACCTCAGTGTCTGGACTGAACGATGGGGGTGGAGACGCTCCTTCAGGTATACTGGACCGAGGCTGTTTAGGGCTTTAAAGGTCAGCACCAACACTTTGAATTGTGCTCAGAAGCGTACTGGGAGCCAATGCCAGTAAAATGGTAGCTTGTAGTGCCAGTGGATAAGCTCGCAGAATAGGGGGCCACACGGACTGACAGGAGGAGCCCATGGAGGGCATCTTATCAAGGTCCTCCCCACCTCAGACCTGGAACCTTCCTTGGCATACCTGAGCGTTCTCGCTCCTCCTCCTGCTTTTTCTTCTGCATTTCCAAGAGTTTCCTGCGGAGCTCCTCCTGCTGGTGCCGGGCACGTTCCTGGGCTGCCTTCTCAGCTTGCCGCTGCCTTGCTTCTTCCTCTTCCTGCCGCCGGCGCTCTTCTTCCAGCTGCTGTTTCCTTAGACTAAAACGAAGAGGCGTCCGTTGGAGGGAAGGTCCAAGTAGGTCATGGGCACATTGGGCAAAAGCAAGGGGACCCGCAAGACAAGGGAGAGGAGTTTAGCATATAGGGATGGAGAATCTGTGGTCCCCCCAGATGTTGCTGGACTCCAGCTCCCATCAGGCCCAGCCAGCATAGCCAATAGTCAGGGGATGGTGGGAATTGAAGCCCAACACCATTTGAGGGCCGCAGGTTCCCTATTATCTCTAATAAAAGTGCAAGATAGCCAGCCAGAGTATTCTATAGGGCAGTGATGGCCAAACTTGGCCCTCCAGCTGTTTTGGGACTACATCTCCCATCATCCCTAGCTATCAGGACCAATGGTCAGGGATGATGGGAACTGTAGTCCCAAAACAGCTGGAGGGCCAAGTTTGGCCATCACTGCTATAGGGCGAATCATAGCTGTCAACCGTCCCTTATTTGGCGGGAAACTCCCTTATCCCAGCGCCGTGTCCCGCTGCTGCCCCTTATTGATGATGTCTCTTAAATTTTCCAGGTTTCATGCTCGCCCGGCTCGGGAGGGAAGCAGCGGCTTGGGGGTCTCCGCCGTGGGAGAGAGAGAACGAGAGATAGCCAGATAGCCAGCCAGTGCATTCTATAGGGCAGTAGTAATAATAATAATAATAATAATAATAATAATAATAATAATAATAATAATAATTTATACCCCACCCTTCCCAGTCAAGGCCGGGCTCAGGGCAGCTAACAAGCAATAATAAAAACAAGTTGAATGAATACAACTTAAAAACAAGATTAAAATACAGCATTAAAATATAGAAACATTAAAATATTAAAATGCAGCCTCATCACAGGAGGAGAAAGGAAAAAGAAAAAAGAAAGAGGGGGAGGGAATCAAATTGGCTCCAAGCCAAAGGCCAGGCGGAACAACTCTGTCTTACAGGCCCTGCGGAAAGAAATCAGATCCTGCAGGGCCCTGGTCTCATGAGGCAGAGCGTTCCACCAGGCCGGAGCCAGAGTTGAAAAGGCCCTGGCTCTGGTTGATGCTAATCTAACTTCCTTAGGGCCCGGGACCACTAGGGTGTTGCTATTTATGGACCTTGAGGCTCTCCGTGGGGCATACCAGGAGATGGTGTAGTTTTGGGACTTCATCTCCCATCATCCCTAGCTAACAGGACCAGTGGTCAGGGATGACAGGAACTGTAGTCCCATAACAGCTGGAGGGCCAAGTTTGGCCATCACTGTTATAGGGCGAATCTACACTGGTCTGTCATAACGTTAAAAAATGGGTTATAAAAATGTGACACCAGAGGGCACTGCAGAGCAGCAATCCATCGGCAATGGGAAATGGCACTGAGAGCTATTTAACTTTTTAAAATAGCCTTTCATAGCGTTTTTACAGATTAGTGTAGACTCAGCGTAAATAAAGGGGAGACAAGTCTGAGGAATCATTTGCTGGTATAGCATGGGAATCTGCCAGGAAACCTGAATCACCCTTAATATTTACAAGTTTCGTTTTGCAAATGTCGGATCTCATTTGCTTCAGGTTTGGGATGTAACTGTGAACGGCCTACACTAGGACCGTTAGTACCACATTCTGATGCAAAGGCAAATTGGACAAGTTTGAATGAAGGTTTCTGAATTGGCAACATCGCTTTTGACTGTCAGAATGCAAATTCTGGGGGTGGGGAGGCAATGGAGTTAAAAACTGTAAATTTTTGTGTGCTAATGTGCATCTATAAAACAATACAGAATATCTACATACAGTGGTACCTCGCAAGACGAATGCCTCGCAAGATGAAAAACTCGCAAGACGAAAGGGTTTTTTGAGCTGCTTCGCAAGACGATTTTCCCTATGGGCTTGCTTTGCAAGACGGAAACGTCTTACAAGTTTGTTTCCTTTTTCTTAACACCGTTAATACAGTTGCGACTTGACTTCGAGGCGCAACTCATAGCACGCGGTGTGGTAGCCTTTTTTGAGGTTTTTGAAGACTTTGGTGATTTTTGAAGCTTTTCCAAAACTTTTCTGACACCGTGCTTCGCAAGACGAAAAAAATCGCAAGACGACAAAACTCGCGGAACGAATTAATTTCGTCTTGCGAGGCACCACTGTATCTGATGGAATGGATGCAGGGAGGGAGGCTGGGTGTTGGAAGAAAGGCAGGGAGGGAGGCTGAGTGTTGGAGGAAATGCAGGGAGGGAGGCTGGGTGTTGGAGGAAATGCAGGGAGGGAGGCTGGGTGTTGGAAGAAGTGCAGGGAGGGAGGCTGGGTGTTGGAAGAAGTGCAGGGAGGGAGGCTGGGTGTTGGAAGACATGCAGGGAGTTTTTTAGGACACTGAGGATATGCTGCAGGCTGACAGATATCTGTGGTTCGTATGGCAAGTTGCCCCTGCTACATTTGGAGAGGGGTGTGTGTGTTTCCTGCTCATTCTCCTGCCCCCGATGGTGGGCATCTTCCCCCTCCCTCACTAACCGCATCTCTGCCATCCTCTTCTGCTGCTCCTGTTCCATTTCCTCCTTCATCCGCTCCATGCGCTCTTGCTCTTCCTGCTCCTTCCGCTTCCGCTCCTCCTGCTCCCTCCGTTTTCTCTCCACTGCAAGCCGCCTCTTCTCTGCCCTCTCGGCTATCATTTGCTCTCGAGAGAGTTTCTCCTCCTGCTTGTTCCGAGGCGGGTCCAGTGGCTGGGAAGCACAAAGGGGGGGGAGGGGAGAGAGTGTGCTGTTGTGCTTAGGTTCTGCTCAAGGGTTTCCTTGGAGGTATCTGGTTGGCCGTTAGTGAAGGAATGGGTTTCTGTGCAGTGAGTTTGAAACTGACCCAAAATCCCCATTTTCCTTCTCCAAGGGAGCATTTCTAAAATGCATTAACTTGAGCTTTTCAAGCTCAGGAAGCTTGAGCTTGAGTCAATGTATAAACAGAAAGCTAGCTGTATAAACAAGTGCTCAAAGCCCTCTCCCTTATCAGTCCGTGACAGCAATGGATGACCTTGGCTGTTCCAGTGGAGCAGGGATGGCACGTCTGGGTCTTATCTTACATCCTGACCACACTCTGACGCACAGACCTAGTCTGGGAACAGCGCCAGGAGAGTTGGTGACCTTCTTACCCCAAGGTAAGAGTGCCAGAACAGGAATACCCTTATATGGTCAAGAGTACAGGAAGAGGAACACCCTTTTATGGTTAAGAGTACTGGAGCAGGAACATCTGTGATGTCAACCTGCGTGTATAAGCTGACGTGGCTGGATTCCTGGGGAAGGGGGGAGAGGGTGCCTGGAGCATATATATATTGCATGAAATTTCTTTCTCTTTGGACTTGCTGTAAACTGACCACGCAAGTGCCTTCTGCTATCCGGAGAGCAGAATAAACTCTTTCTTTGAATCAACCTCGGTGTCAGTTGACTTCCTTTCTCCCTCCTGGGAGCAACGCAGACCCCACCAGTCGATAAAGTCTAATAAGGCTACACTAGGAGAACAGGATGCTGAACGAGATGGGCCTTGGGCCCGATCCAGAAGGGCTCTTTTGACACCGTTAACCATGTGGAGTTTGCCTTTGCTGTGACTCAGGATGCTTCCACGCAGCATCCAAATGCCATCCCATATTCCCACCCCATATTCCCTTTAATCGGGATCTATCATTTCTGCAGGAAAACTGATATGTAAAAAAACCAACCCAGACCCAAACCAGAAACGAAAACATGGAAACAGTAAATCTAGATTAAATTGTGAAGGGGTGGGCGTTTTGATGAGAACGGCATCCTGTGAATATTGGGGGAAAAAACTTGTGTTCCTGGAGTCCCACGTGGGGCAAAAGATTCCTCGAGGCCTAACTGAACACATTCCAATAAATGCATAACATGCAACCTTGGCCAGTGGGTTTTTTAAAAAAGTAATACCGAAAGGGGGATTTATAATGTATGGAGGGAAGGCACATTGCCCTTCCAGCCACAGTCCTCAGCGTACTACCGCTCACCGGTGGAAATTATTCTTATAAAAACAGCTTCAGGGCAGCAATGGACACTTTCATCTTAAGGGAATTGCCCTGCAAGCGGTGGGGGTGGGATTTGGATAGGGATTGCAGCTGGGGTGGGAAGAGCTAAACCTCCCCCCTCCCTACACATTGTGGTCCCAGTGAAAATCACCACCCTTTCAAGTATCAGCTTTAAGAATCACCTACATCTAAACCACAGAGCCTTGGGCTCGGTGGTTCGAATCCCCGCGACGGGGTGAGCTCCCATTGCTCAGTCCCTGCTCCTGCCAATCTAGCAGTTCGAAAGCACACCAGTGCAAGCAGATAAATAGGTACCGCTCCGGCGGGAAGGTAAAAGGTGTTTCCGTGCGCTGCTCTGGTTCGCCAGAAGCAGCTTAGTCATGCTGGCCACATGACCCGGAAGCTGTACGCTGGCTCCCTCGGCCAATAAAGCGAGATGAGCGCCGCAACCCCAGAGTCATCAGCGACTAGACCTAATGGTCAGGGGTCCCTTTACCTTTACCTTTACATCCACATTGAAAGCACTTGCATGCATTTAATGCAACGTGTTGTTGGTCTTCAGGTATAACTTGCATTCCTGGCTTTTTAGATCCAGCCGCATGGGTGATCTAAGAGCACCTCTCGCACAGCTGTGAGAAAGCTTACAAGTGGCAAGAACATGTGTGTTGGCCTGGCTGCATGGGTCTCCCTGGTTGTGTGGATCTGACACCTCCCTTCCTAAACAGTTCAAGAATGAACTCAGAAAGCAGCTCTTCAGGAAAATTGTTTACCTCTGGAGGGTCATTGCTCACAGCTGTGTCAGTCTGGGAGCCATCTGCAGGGGCAACAGCAGCCGTCTCATCAGCAGGAACGGCATGAGGTCCAGAAGGATGGAGAACATCTTCAGCAGAAGGTTCTTCACCTTCTTCAAGTGGCAAGAGGGGTTCTTCCCTGAGAGGGCTGGAAGGAGGAGGGCTTTGATCCGAAAAGCCTCCCTTTTCCTCTTCGTCTCCTCCTTCTCCTTCTTCAAGAGAACTGATCTGCTCTATTTCAACAGACACATCCCCTTTTTCTTCATCATGGTTTGGGTCCATGGCAGCCTCTGATCTTTTGACACCTGCCGACTTCTCTTTGGAATAAGGAACTGTTTTCCCAACAGCCTTCTTCTGTTTTGGTTTCCCTGCAAAGAGACAAACACACACACACACAACGATGACACAGGACCTGCGACTGAGATTATCTCGTGAAACTATTGCACAAGGTTTTCTTGGCATTCCAAATATTTTTTTTTAAATGCCAGGGCCAAACTATGTGTTATACAAATACAGTCGTACCTTGGAAGTTGAACAGAATCCGGTATGATTGTATTTGTGTAACATATAGTTTGGCCCTAGCATTTTTAAAAAATCCCTTTGACTTCCAAAACGTTTGGAAACCAAAGCGTGGCTTCTGATTGGCTGCATGAAGCTCCTGCAGCCAATCGGAAGCCGCAGAAGCCACATCAGATGTTCAGGTTCCAAAGAATGTTTGTGAAATACTCAGAGTCAAGAGTGGATTTCATGCTCTTTATTCCAGCTCATAGTGGTGAGGAGGAATGGAAGTTCCCCCAGAATGTCTGCTTTATATACATTATTTACACAATGGGCCTCACGTGATTGGCTAATTCTGGGATTCACCTGTAGGCCAATCAAGTTGCGGATTCACTTCCACCTGGAGCTGGATTGGGAGGCTCCTATGGACTAATCAGACTGCTGCATTCTGGATCGTATTGTTTTAGGACCAATCAGACTGCTGCATTCTGAATCCTATTGTCCTAGGACCAATCAGACTGCTGCATTCTGAATCCTATTCAATTCAGTACATGAGAACTAAGAAATGCAAACTGCCAGAAGTAAGTCTCACTGTTTTCCGTGAGGCTTCCTCACTGGAGAGTGAATCAGCGTGTTTTTACATGAGTAGAATGTGTGCTTTTATTTAAAATGCATTTTCCAGTTATTTGTGGGGCATAGGAATTCGTTCATTTGCTTAATAAAAAAAATAGTCCAGCCCTCCACATGGTCTGAGGGACAGTGGACTGGCCCCCTGCTGGAAAAGTTTGCTGACCCCTGGCTGAATCCCTCACACAGGAACAACATCCAGTTTTTAAATGGCCTTTTCCTTTACCTACAACAAAATCTGTCCGTTTATCTTTCTTGAGCGTCTTCTTCTGCACTTTCAATACAGTTCCAGTTCTCACCGATTCAGGTTTCTTCTGCCCTGTCTTCGCTTTGTCCTCAACAACACCTGCAGCCTGTTAGTAAAGAAAGAAAAAGGGTGTAGAGTACAGGGTGGGATAAAAGACAGAAATGTAGTGCTTAACCAAATACAGGTTAGCATAGCGTATTTTTGTTTTGGTGGAAATTTTAAAATTTGATTGTTAAGAGTTCTTCTTTTGTTTTCTTCTTTGGCGATCACTCGTAGCCAAGTAAGATGGTCTTCCATGAAAAGGGCACACACCATGATTTGTGATACATTGCCAGGTCAAAAATTATGAAACCGGTATCACAATATGGATTTCAAAGCTGTTTTGGACAATATATCAATATATCAACCCAACCCTCACAGGCACTCTATTTGCTTCTCCCCCCCCCCCCACAAAATAACTTGTTGGACTTCATCTCCCATCTGCCTCAGCAGCATGGCCCAATGGTCAGTGATGATGGAATTTGTTGCCATAGGGATGCGGGTGGCACTGTGGGTTAAACCACAGAGCCTAGAATTTGCCGATCAGAAGGTCGGTGGCTTGAATCCCTGCGATGGGGTGAGCTGCCGTTGTTTGGTCCCTGCTCCTGCCAACCTAGCAGTTCGAAAGCACACCAGTGCAAGTAGATAAATAGGTACCGCTCCGGCGGGAAGGTAAACGGCGTTCCATGTGCTGCTCTGGTTCGCCAGAAGTGGCTTAGTCATGCTGGCCACATGACCCGGAAGCTGTCTGCGGACAAACGCCAGCTCCCTTGGCCTATAGAGCGAGATGAGCACGCAACCCCAGAGTCGGTCACCACTGGACCTAATGGTACCTAACATCTGCAGGGCTTGCTATCCCTGCCTTAAGAGGTGGTCTAAGATGCTTCGGATTCTGAGGCAGAAAACCAACACCCTCCCATTACAGTAGTAAATATAATAATGAGCAAAATAATCAACCATTTGCTTCCCTTTAGTGGTACCCTAAAATGTCCATCTCACTTTGCCCTGTGGACCCAGATCAGTTTGCATAAAGATTTTTCCACAGTGGTTAACACTCACTGCTTTGGGATCAGTGGCCTTAGTTGGCGTTCTGGTTTTCTCTGGCAACGTTTTTTCACCATCATCTTCTTCTACAAGATCTTTTTCAGATGAATGGGTGCCCATTCTTGCGCCCTTCTCAATTTCGGCACTGCGGTCAAGAATCTCCATGTTGGTGCTGGCCAAATCAGAGACCTTCTCCCTTTGAAAAAGCAGTATGAAATAATCAGATGGGACGAACACATGGAAAGTTAACAGACACATTGTCAGAGGTCCCTCTACAGATGGTGAGCACTTTGCGGAAGGGATTCCAGAAATGTACCGTAGGTTTGCACAATTAAAGTGGGTTAAAGCACTCTGTCCTGCTCATGACAAATCCGCTTTTATCAGAAAGACTTTTTGAAGTGGGGGAAATGCAATAAAAAGTCGAATAAACAAGCCAGTTATGGGATGATGTATATAACCTCTATGCAAGCAAATCAGGATGAGTGGCTCACTGCCGTATCCCCTCCCCGCCAACAAATCAGAACAAATGCTCAATGAAAAGCAGGAATCGTGTGACCTCCGTGTGAGCTTCGTGCAAGCAAGTCAGGATGAATGCTTGGTAAGCAGGGGATCTTTTCCTATGGAAAGAAGAAACTGCAATAACAAAATGGAAACTTTAGATGCTACCTACCTACCTGCAAGGGACGCGGGTGGCACTGTGGGTTAAACCACAGAGCCTAGGACTTGCCTATCAGAAGGTTGGCGGTTCGAATCCCTGCAACAGGGTGAGCTCCCGTTGCTCGGTCCCTGCTCCTGCCAACCTAGCAGTTTGAAAGCACGTCAAAGTGCAAGTAGATAGATAGGTACCGCTCTGGCGGGAAGGTAAACGGCGTTTCCGTGTGCTGCTCTGGTTCGCCAGAAGCGGCTTCGTCATGCTGGCCACATGACCCGGAAGCTGTACGCCGACTCCCTCGGCCAATAAAGCGAGATGAGCGCCGCAACCCCAGAGTCGGCCACGACTGGGCCTAATGGTCAGGGGCCCCTTTACCTTTACCTACCTGCAAAGTGCGAGGGAGACAGTGAAAGATACAGGAAATTGAATGCAGATTTCCAAAAAATAGCAAGGAGAGACAAGAGGGCCTTCTTAAACGAGCAATGCAAAGAAACAGAGGAAAACAACAGAATGGGACAAACCAAAGATCTGTTCAAGAAAATTGGAGATATGAAAGGAACATTTCGTACAAAGATTACCATAATAAAGGACAAAAGTGGAAAGGACCTAACAGAAGCAGAAGAAGAAGACATCAAGAAGAGGTGGCAAGAATACACAGAGGAATTATACCAGAAAGATATGGATGGCTCATACACCCCAGGTAGTGTGGCTGCTGACCTTGAGCCAGAGATCCTGGAGAGTGAAGTCAAATGGGCCTTAGAAAGCACTGCTAATAACAAGGCCAGTGGAAGTGATGGTATTCCAGCTGAACTACTTAAAATTTTAAACAATGATGCTGTTAAGGTGCTACATTCAATATGCAGCAAGTTTGGAAAACTCAGCAGTGGCCAGAGGACTGGAGAAGATCAGTCTACATCCCAATCCCAAAGAAGGGCAGTGCCAAAGAATGCTCCAACTCCCGCCCAATTGCACTCATTTCACACGCTAGCAAGGTTATGCTTAAAATTCTACAAGGCAGGCTTAAGCAGTGTGTGGACCGAGAACTCCCAGAAGTGCAAGCTGGATTTCGAAGGGGCAGAGGAACCAGAGACCAAATTGCAAACATGCGCTGGATTATGGAGAAAGCTAGAGAATTCCAGAAAAACATCTACTTCTGCTTCATTGACTACACAAAAGCATTTGACTGTGTTGACCACAGCAAACTATGGCATGTTCTTAAAGAAATGGGAGTCAGATCACCTCATCTGTTTCCTGAGAAATCTCTATGTGGGACAAGAAGCTACAGTTAGAACCAGATATGGAATAACTGATTGGTTCAAAATTTGGGAAAGGAGTACGACAAGGCTGTATATTGTCAGCCTGCTTATTTAACTTATATGCAGAATACATCATGCAAAAGTCTGGACTGGATGAATCCCAAGACTGCAGAAGAAATATCATTGCAGGATTGCAGGAAGAAATATCAACAACCTCAGGTATGCAGATGACACAATCTTGATGGCAGAAAGTGTGGAGGAATTAAAGAACCTTTTACTGAGGGTGAAAGAGGAGAGCGCAAAATATGGTCTGAAGCTCAACATCAAAAAAACGAAGATCAAGCCACTGGTCCCATCACCTCCTGGCAAATAGAAGGGGAAGAAATGGAGGCAGTGAGAGATTTTACTTTCTTGGGTTCCATGATCACTGCAGATGGTGACATGACAGCAGCCACGAAATTAAAAGACGCCTGCTTCTTGGGAGAAGGGCAATGACAGGCCTAGACAGCATCTTGAGAAGTAGAGACGTCACCTTGCCAACAAAGGTCCGTATAGTTAAAGCCATGGTTTGCCCAGTAGTGATGTATGGAAGTGAGAACTGGACCATAAAGAAGGCTGATCGCCAAAGAATTGATGCTTTTGAATTATGGTGCTGGAGAAGACTCTTGAGAGTCCCATGGACTGCAAGAAGATCAAACCTCTCCATTCTGAAGGAAATCAGCCCTGAGTGCTCACTGGAAGGACAGATCGTGAAGCTGAGGCTCCAGTACTTTGGCCACCTCATGAGAAGAGAAGACTCCCTGGAAAAGACCCTGATGTTGGGAAAGATGGAGGGCACAAGGAGAAGGGGATGACAGAGGACGAGATGGTTGGACAGTGTTCTCGAAGCTACCAGCATGAGTTTGACCAAACTGCGGGAGGCAGTGGAAGACAGGAGTGCCTGGCGTGCTCTGGTCCATGGGGTCACGAAGAGTCGGACACGACTAAACGACTAAACAACAACAACAACCTGCTGCCCCCGAAACAGCCCACATTAAGTTTGTTTTTATTTGCTTGCAAGCTATGAAACCCCACGAGGCACAACTCATGTAATTGTAATGGGCAGAGCTGCCTTACTTTTCTTGTCCTCCTCGCTACTGCAAAAAGGAAATAATATTCTCCTGTGCCTTTAATGGCACTCCCAAGACTTTTCTCCACGGTTAATAATAAAAAGGATGCCCCTTTCATCTCAGCATCTCAAAAGCCTCATGGTGCACTCTGTTTCCCTGACAGTTGCCCATTGTGAAGCATCCCCAACCCCATCATGGTCCTAGCATCCACGCTGCCTTTCTATAGCCTTCCAGAATCCAGGTGCTATTTGGGAAATAGAGAGATTACAGCAGCTTGGGCCCAGAATACATAAGAGATCCATCTCTTTTGCCTGGAGGTTTACTAGAATTCAAGATTTACTTGTCACCCTTGCTTTGGGCCAAGACGATGCCATAACACAGCTCTTATTTTACTAATGAACCCGTCCAAGTGAGATACGAAAGGTTGACCCCACTTGGCTACTGTCTCATTCAACAGAAAACTGAGCTTTGTTACAATCAAAGAAGGCTACAAACTTATTCAGAAGGAAATGTTTGTAATTTAGGCGACGTATTCCTCTTATGAGGGACGCGGGTGGCGCTGTGGGTAAAACCTCAGCGCCTAGGACTTGCTGATCGCATGGTCGGCGGTTCGAATCCCTGCGGTGGGGTGAGCTCCCGCCGTTTGGTCCCAGCTCCTGCCAACCTAGCAGTTTGAAAGCACCTTCGGGTGCAAGTAGATAAATAGGGACCGCTTACCAGCGGGAAGGTAAACGGCGTTCCGTGTGCTGCGCTGGCTCGCCAGATGCAGCTTGTCATGCTGGCCACGTGACCCGGAAGTGTCTGCGGACAACACTGGCTCCCGGCCTATAGAGTGAGATGAGCGCACAACCCTAGAGTCTGGCAAGACTGGCCCATACGGGCAGGGGTACCTTTGCCTTTACCTTTATTCCTCTTATGACCCATTCTTCTTTTTTTATGAATTTTATTTGTATTTTCCACACAACAACAACAACACGAAAGATATCAAAAAATAACAATACACAACACACAAAAATCAACATTCAAAAACTAAAAAACACACAACAAAAACAAAACAAAACCAAATCCATATCTTACCAGTTAATATTATAAACACTAAAACAACAACAAGAAGACATTGACTTCCACCAATCCCACAGCACCTCCTTTATCTCTCATTGTGTCTTCCTGTTTTCTTTATCATCTCTATCCTAACATCTAGATGTAAATCCTTCTTTCATATCCTTTCACTTCACAAGGTTATTCCAGACTCAGCCAGATTTCTGCCCTCGAACCGTGACTTTTGAGGTATTCATTCAGGCACTCCCATTCTTTTTTTACTTCAATTTTTTAAGTACTTAACCCGAGGTACCACTGTATAATGTTAAGATTTAGACTTATTATGTTACTGTTACAGTGGTGCCTCGCAAGACGAAATTAATTCGTTCCGCAAGTTTTTTCTTCTTGCGAGTTTTTCGTCTTGCGAAGCACGGTTTCCCATAGGAATGCATTGAAAATCAATTAATGCGTTCCTATGGAAACCGACTTCAGACCAGGTCCGGGGAAAGTCTGTCCCCCGACCTCTTCTGAAGGCTGGTGGGGGGACCAAGGGCTTTTCTTCCCACCCCCAGCATTTTAAAAAGCCCTGGGACAGCGGGGGACTTCTCCGCTGTCCGGGGCGATCTTAAAATGCTGGCGGGCGGGGGCGAAGCCTCCGCTGCCGCCCACCAGCATTTTAAAAAGCCCCGGGACAGCGGGGGACTTCTCTGCTGTCTGGGGCGATCTTAAAATGCTGGCGGGCGGGGGCGAAGCCTCCGCTGCCGCCCACCAGCATTTTAAAAAGCCCCGGGACAGCGGGGGACTTCTCCGCTGTCCCGGGGCGATTTAAAAGCCCCCGGGAAGGCAGGCAGGGGGGACAAAGACTTTTGCCCCCCACCAGCCTTCAGAAGAGGTTCAGGACCTCTTCTGAAGGCGGGCGGGGTGCGAAAGTCTTTGCTCCCCCCCCCACCTGCCTTCAAAAGCCGTCCGGGACAGCGGAGAAACACGCTGCGTTTCTCCGCTCTCCCGGGAAGGCAGGCAGGGGGGAGCAAAGACTTTCGCCCCCCGCCCGCCTTCAGAAGAGGTCCAGGACCTCTTCTGAAGGCGGGTGGGGGGCAAAAGTCTATGCTCCCCCCCCGCCTGCTTTCAAAAGCCGTCCGGGACAGCGGAGAAACACGCTGCGTTTCTCCGCTCTCCCGGGAAGGCAGGCAGGGGGGAACAAAGACTTTCGCCCCCCCGCCGGCCTTCAGAAGAGGTCCAGGACCTCTTCTGAAGGCGGGCGGGGGGCGAAAGTCTATGCTCCCCCCGCCTGCCTTCAAAAGCCGTCCGGGACAGCGGAGAAACACGCTGCGTTTCTCCGCTCTCCCGGGAAGGCAGGCAGGGGGGAGCAAAGACTTTCGCCCCCTGCCGGCCTTCAGAAGAGGTCCAGGACCTCTTCTGAAGGCCGGCGGGGGGGCGAAAGTCTTTGCTCCCCCCCGCCTGCCTTCAAAATAGCGGAGAAACGAAGGCTGGCGGCGGGAGGAGGTCTCTCCGCCCCGCCGCAAGCCTTTGGAGGAGGTCCGAGGACAGTGGGGAAGACGCGCTGCGCTTTCCCGCTGTCCCGGAGATTTCCCTATGGGCTTTCGTCTTGCGAAGGAAGCCCATAGGGAAATTCGTTTTGCGAAGCGCCTCCAAAACGGAAAACCCTTTCGTCTAGCGGGTTTTCCGTCTTGCGAGGCGTTCGTCTTGCGGGGCACCACTGTACTGTTAAGTCTGCTGCAATTGGATTTCTTATGGACAGCGCCTGTCCTGAATGTACAGTGGTACCTCGGGTTAAGAACTTAATTCGTTCCAGAGGTCCATTCTTAACCTGAAACTGTTCTTAACCTGAAGCACCACTTTAGCCAATGGGGCCTCCTGCTGCTGCTGCCGCGCCGCCACCACGCGATTTCTGTCCTCATCCTGAAGCAAAGTTCTTAACCTGAGGTACTATTTCTGAGTTAGTGGAGTCTGTAACCTGAAGCGTCTGTAACCTGAAGCGTTTGTAACCCGAGGTACCACTGTATTGGATTTGTGACCATTACGCTCACATGCCTTCAGTAGCAGTAAAGCTCTGCTGGATGAAATACAATTGCCTCTGGTCTGTTTTTTGGGGGAATCCCACAACATGTTTAAGTTTTTACTCTGCTAACTATACGTTGGAGTTCTGCTCTGGATCAATATTTAGTAGAATTCCATGAGAGACTCAGCCCTTGGAAACACTAGCGGCCGTCCCATTTCATATACTTACCTATCTGATGCAGAAATCCTGGTGGGGTGGGCAATGTGTGGCTCCAGGTGTGAGGGGCTAGCTGGCTGGGGCAAATTGTCCAGTTGTTTTTCTGTATCTGCAGTGGGGATAGAGCAAAAAAAAAATGTATGTTACAAGTTAAGGTAGAACAGGCCTTGGCAACATACAAAGCAGAATATATAGACGACGGTCAATGTCTGTTCAGCCACCAGGGGGTGATAAAGCTCCATTGTCGTATTATTATTTTTGCAAATACAGTGGTACCTAGGTTTACAACCATAATCCGTTCTGGAGGTCCGTTTGTAAACCAAAACAGGTTGTAACCCAAGGCACACTTTCGCCAATGGGGCCTCCAAAATAAATTAGTTCATAATCCAAAAAATAAAAATAAAAAAATGGGTTGTAATGCAAAAAAAAAAAGGTTGCAAACCAAGGACACGCACTTTCGGGTTTGATGTGTTTGTAATCCAAAATGTATGTGAAATGTTACCATTTGTTTCCTAGAATCTTGTTCATCTCATGAAACAGAGGGGGCAAGTGTAGTTGTTCAAATTTACCAAACTTTTGACTTCCTCAAACCTTTCTCATGCAGAATTCTAAAAGCTGCCTTGATGTCCTTACAGGATTTTCAAAAGTGTAAACAACAGTAATATATGCCTAATATGATATGTGCCTGTGTGTGTGTGTGTGTGTGTCTATATATATATATATATATATATATATATATATATATATATATAGTCATAGGCAAACAAAAGCTCTGCATCCTTAACCGACAAATCCAGGAACACTTTTACAACACCTTAATTTCAGTGGGACCAAGTTAAGTAAAATAACTCTCCCATTAAAATCAATTAGAGTGAAAAGTGCTGTGCTTCAGATAGCTGAATTAAAGCTTGCTATATTCATGAAGGTATTTTGTTTGTTATACACTGTTTTTTAAAATCTAATTGTGCATCTTTATTTATTTAAATTGATTAAATATGTATAGGGAAGAAAAGTTGTTTATCTTAGAATGTGTGCAAATAAATTGAAATGTTGAATAAAAGACACTAAGTATTATCACTAAAAAAAAAAAAATGTATGCAAACCAAGATGTATGCAAACCAAGGTGTCCAGTTCCGGGCACCACAGTTCAAGAATGACACTGACAAACTGGAACGTGTCCAGAGGAGGGCAACCAAAATGGCCCAAGGCCTGGAAACGATGCCTTATGAGGAACGGCTAAGGGAGCTGGGCATGTTTAGCCTGGAGAAGAGGAGGTTAAGGGGTGATATGATAGTCATGTTCAAATATATAAAAGGATGTCATATAGAGGAGGGAGAAAGGTTGTTTTCTGCAGCTCCAGAGAAGCGGACATGGAGCAATGGATCCAAACTACAAGAAAGAAGATTCCACCTAAACATTAGGAAGAACTTCCTGACAGTAAGAGCTGTTCGACAGTGGAATTTGCTGCCAAGGAGTGTGGTGGAGTCTCCTTCTTTGGAGGTCTTTAAGCAGAGGCTTGACAACCATATGTCAGGAGTGCTCTGATGGTGTTTCCTGCTTGGCAGGGGGTTGGACTCGATGGCCCTTCTGGTCTATTCCAACTCTATGATTCTATGATTCAAGGTACCACTGTACAGGGAATCTGCAAACAGCTGATCAGCCCTAATACATCCTGCTAGCCAGCTGTGTTTGGATCATGAGTTGTGCAGTCTTGAGCTGGAAAGAGATCAAACTGGGGAGCATTAACTACGAACCCCAAACTTTGGGATCGTCTGGAAACATGTGCCAAAGTTTTGCATGGTTTGTTTTTTTTTGCAGCATTTTGAAGCGCCCCACAAACTGAGCAATCAATACATCAAACACAGGGTTCGTACTGAAATAAGAATGAAAATGGGGTCCCTTCAAGGGGTTCAGCTTCTTAAGGAAGACTGGACCTTTGGAGAGAGCGTACCTTTTAAGGTTCAAACCTGTCGGGAAATGAACAGAGACCAGACCAGGATATACAAAAGCAAAGCGGCTATAAGCCTGATCTTTATTAAAACTGTTGCAACAGGGTGCTCCCACACGCACACAGAAGTGGGAAAGAGATCCAGGACAAAAGTGTGCAAGCCCTAATATAGACATTTTAAATTCCCCGCCCTGAAGTCCAAGACCACCCCCAGAAACATCATACATACATCACAGAAGGGGCGGACTACAGCAGAAATCTGAGTGCGTTGTTTTTCTCTTTTGTCTGCTAGGTTGCTCGATTGGATTACCTGGGCTTACTGGCCACTCTTTTGTTACTCAATTCGTGAATCCAGGTCACAGGCTTACACCCTATTCATATCTTAAATGTGCCCTTAAGACAGGATTTGTGAAAGAGCCAATGGCAGATTTCCAATTTCCTCCGACCTTGCAGAGAAATATTTGAGGTCATTTTGGGAGAGAGAAAATGGTTTCAGGAGTTTTCTGTGGGTTTCAGACATGGGGTTTACATATTTGTATGGGTTTGCTTGGTACATTTATGAACCTCTAAAATAATATATATATATATATATATATATATATATATATATATATATGAGACCTTAACATTCTTATAACAGTACTTAACATTAACTACACACTCCAAAATGTGGGATCCCTGCGTTTGATCTATCAATTGTTCAGTTTGTGGGGTGCTGCAAAATGTGGGGGTCTTCGCTGCAAAACACAGAAATACTGCAAAAGTTTGGCACCGGTTTGGAGGGGATTCCAAACTTTGGTTTTTTGTTTTGTAGTTTATTTTACTGATCCCACTGAACACGCACCATCAGTACTTAGTTCAGATGCCTCACTGTTTTGTATACTGGTGGTATTTGACCCTGTTCCTACATCTATATGATGCAGAACGTAACTGAAATGATGTAGAACAGAGCTTTCCAAACATTTCACGTTGGTGACACACTTTTTGGACACGCATCATTTCGAGACACGGAAATTATTTTCACTAGCAAACCAGAGGTTAAACTAACCCCTTTCCAGCCCTGTGGGAGGAGGGCAGGGAGCATTAACACAACACACTTACACACAGAAGCCGACACACTAACATGTCGCAACACACAGTTTGGAAAGCTCTGATGCAGAAGGTAAGTAAAACATGCACTGTGCATAGATCTTTCTTGCAGTACTTTCCAAAGTACATTCTGGAGCACCAAATGCCCCTGAGTCAAATGCCGCTGAGATGAGCGAGCGCTTGTTGCAGGACCCCCCCCCCCCATCATATAGTTTGTACAAACTCGACACATGCACACACACTCACACACAACATACGCAATGTTTCTGTTATAAATTCATAGAAAATCAGCTGTACATCGGATCTACACTGGTTCACTTTTATTGGACAAAAAACAAGGACACCAGCCAGGAATACCAGAGCAAAACAACAGCCAGTAGGCTTGGTCTTTCTTGAAGACTGTCGCGACAGGACTCCCACCTGCCACCAGGTGAAACAAGATGGAAGCCCTGAACAAAAGAAGACCCCAACTTTTATTAGCTACTAATCCCCCAAGCTACACCTCTAGAACTACATCACAACTACATCATGACTACATCATTGAAACATCACAAAAAGGAAGGGTTGCGGGAGGGGTTTGTGGAGGTAACCTGAGTATTTTGTCACCTGACTGGTCCCTCCTTTCCCCCTCCCCATGAGTATTTTCTAGAGGACGAAGGGGAGCTGGCAGTTTCCTGCCCCCAGAGGGAAGAGCTGATCACTGTCCTTTGTTTCAGTCCGTGTTGAATCCACTCCCATATGCAAGTTCTTTGTATCCTTGATGGTCTTCTGTCAGGACCATCAAGGTTGGCATGCCAACTGGGCAGGGCTCCTGCGTACATGTTGGTACGCTCAAGGGATTATGGCCGTCCTGTATCAAACCATCCTCTTTTGATAGTCCTTCCTTCATGGAGCAAAATAAAAGTGGACCGGTGTAGATCCGATGTACGGTTGATTTTCTATGAATTTATAACAGAAACATCGTGTGTGTGTGTCGAGTTTATACAAACTAAATGATTGGGGGGGGGGGGGAGGTTCCTGCAACACTCTTGACTCACAAACATGCAAAGAAACAGAGTGATTATTGCAAAAGCTAACTGCAGCCCAAACTAATATCTAATTGGGCACGTATAGTGAGAGCAACGGCCCAAAGGAATGAAGAAAGATGGGCTTTACAAAGACTGTGAGATGATCAGCACGATCCTATACACGTCTGCTTAGAAGTCAGGGTTTGTCCACATCTACCATTTGCCCGCTATTTCCAGGAACAGATCCAAACTTGTGTCAGTGTTGTTGTTTTGCTTTCCCTGCGAAAACCCGCTTTTTAGCACTAAACCGGAGCGAACATCAATTTGAGTTTTCTATGGCTTGCATAAGGTCCGTATAGTCAAAGCTATGGTTTTCCCAGTAGTGATGTATGGAAGTGAGAGCTGGACCATAAAGAAGGCTGATCGCCGAAGAATTGATGCTTTTGAATTCTGGTGCTGGAGGAGACTCTTGAGAGTCCCATGGACTGCAAGCAGATCAAACCTCTCCATTCTGAAGGAAATCAGCCCTGAGTGCTCACTGGAAGGACAGATCCTGAAGCTGAGGCTCCAATACTTTGGCCACCTCATGAGAAGAGAAGACTCCCTGGAAAAGACCCTGATGTTGGGAAAGATGGAGGGCACAAGGAGAAGGGGATGACAGAGGACGAGATGGTTGGACAGTGTTCTCGAAGCTACAAACATGAGCCTGACCAAACTGCGGGAGGCGGTGGAAGACAGGAGTGCCTGGCGTGCTCTGGTCCATGGGGTCACGAAGAGTCGGACACGACTAAACGACTAAACAAAACATGGCTTGCATTGGGACGCGGGAGGTGCTGTGGGTTAAACCAGGAGTGCCTGGCCTGCTCTGGTCCATGGGGTCCAGTGGCGTAGCGTGGGGGGTGCAGGGGGGGCCGGCTGCACCGGGCGCAACATCTGGGGTTAGGGCAAATCCATGGGTTAGGGGGCGCAAATCCACGGGTTAGGGGGCGCAAATCCACGGGTTAGGGGGCGCAAATTGCTTGCCTTGCCCTGGGTGCTGACAACCCACGCTACGCCACTGATGGGGTCACGAAGAGTCGGACATGACTAAACGACTAAACAACAACAACAACAACAACAACAACAACATGTTTGCATTGTGGTTTGCTCTGCTTCCAATGTGCTCCCACTGCTGGTTTCCGAAGCCACATTTCCTTTCACTCTTAATTTGCACAATGCCCTTCTATATTACGATACACAAGGCAGTTTGCAGCAAGAAAATATACAACAAAGAACGCACACCATATAATAATCTGATGCAGTACAAAAAGTCGTAATGAAACATAACTTTAGAACGAAACGACTTGTATCAAATAAAGTCATATTCAATTATCTATTACTACATTATAGTACACAATAAAATTAACTCTCAAAACACCAGCAAATAATAAACAGAAATTTACTCTTAACAATTACGATAAATGATTACTAAACTACGTTCCATATAAATAACTGCCAGTCACAATGCATAAAATACCACAATACATACAAAAGGATCAAATTGAGAAACAATGACGCACAACTTAAATATATATATATATACATATATTCACATGGCATTAGCCGTAGTCCATATTGGTAAATACTTCCCCTACAAACCAGCTTCAATCAGATTAGAAAACCTGGTTTCAGAGGATGTTGTGATGCCGATAGAGGGGGCACTTGCTCCAAAAAATTGCAAGAAAATCCCACAGCAGTGCTAAGAGCCAAGTACCACCACTCTGATTAATGCTGGCTTTTCTTTTAGATTTAAGCAAACACCAAGAATGATATTTCCAGGCCATCTGTTTCTTACTGGTCTCTTCTTTTCCCCCATCCACCAAGTACCACATGCAGAAAAAGCTATGCAAAAGTACATATGGGAGTTCTGCACATCACAACCCATCACCATCACCATCATTATTTATTGAATTTATATACCGCCCTATACCCGGAGAAGGGATGTGGGTGGCGCTGTGGGTTAAACCACAGAGCTTAGGACTTGCCTATCAGAAGGTCGGCAGTTCGAATCCCCGCGACGGGGTGAGCTCCCGTTGCTCTGTCCCTGCTCCTGCCAACCTAGCAGTTCGAAAGCACGTCAAAGTGCAAGTAGATAAATAGGTACCACTCTGGCGGGAAGGTAAACGGCGTTTCCGTGCGCTGCTCTGGTTTGCCAGAAGCGGCTTAGTCATGCTGGCCACATGACCCTCCCTCAGCCAGTAAAGCGAGATGAGCGCCGCAACCCCAGAGTCAGCCATGACTGGACCTAGTGGTCAGGGGTCCATTTACCTTTACCTATATGGCTGGTGAGCATTGTCTGAAATGGATCAGGCCCCCAAGCTGGAGCTTCCCTGCTCTTCCATTCCAGTTATTTGGGGGAAACTGAGTAGACATGTATAGAATTGTGCTGCGAGATATTGGTTATGAGTTTGAAATGTAACAGGGAAAATAAGAAATGTATACTAAGAGATTAGATTGGAAAATTTTCAGACAGGACTGATGGAAGTCAAAAAAATTGAATACAATGTAAAAATATGTTTAACTACTGTTGAAAATGGTATGTTACAAAAAAACTAATAAAAATTTATATATACAAAAAAAGAAACAGCCTTCCTAACGCTTGGTCTCGTCCACTCAGTCTGCCAGAGCCCGTCTTTGCACGCAGGAGAAGTCCCTAACTCACTGAAGGCATATTCTCCAACCTTTATCCAGTGAACATAAGGACATCCGAAGGAACAGCGAGACATTCTGGGATCAAATCAGAAACTGGCTTCTGTAAAACTGGGTCTGTCCCGGGGAAACAGGGACACTTGGAGCTTCTGTGAAGGTTTGATACCCATTGGCTACCGTCACTTGGTTTAGCTGACCAGCTGATGGTGTTTCCTGGTGTGTGGCCATTCTCAGCTTCTGGGACCAAAGGTGGACAAACCACCCCAGAAGGAGCACAACGTGTCTCCCATCAGAGGTACTGCCCTGCCCCTAACACCCCATAGACCCCTAAACAAGTTATAGATATATGGTCTGGGGCAGGCTGGGCCAAAAGTGGGCTTGCAGGCACCATCAGCCAACTGCTTAGTAGCACCTGCAAAGGCACCCAGCAAACCACTTGGCCAGCATGCACATGGTACCTCGGGTTAAGTACTTAGTTAAGTACTTAATTCATTCCGGAGGTCCGTACTTAACCTGAAACTGTTCTTAACCCGAAGCACCACTTTAGTTAATGGGGCCTCCTGCTGCCGCCGCGCTGCCGGAGCATGATTTCTGTTCTCATAGAATCATAGAGTTGGAAGAGACCACAAGGGCCATCGAGTCCAACCCCCTGCCAAGCAGGAAACACCATCAGAGCACTCCTGACATATGGTTGTCAAGCCTCTGCTTAAAGACCTCCAAAGAAGGAGACTCCACCACACTCCTTGGCAGCAAATTCCACTGTCGAACAGCTCTTACTGTCAGGAAGTTCTTCCTAATGTTTCGGTGGAATCTTCTTTCTTGTAGTTTGGATCCATTGCTCTGTGTCCGCTTCTCTGGAGCAGCAGAAAACAACCTTTCTCCCTCCTCTATATGACATCCTTTTATATATTTGAACATGGCTATCATATCACCCCTTAACCTCCTTTTCTCCAGGCTAAACATGCCCAGCTCCCTTAGCCGTTCCTCATAAGGCATCGTTTCCAGGCCTTTGACCATTTTGGTTGCCCTCCTCTGGACACGTTCCAGTTTGTCAGTGTCCTTCTTGAACTGTGGTGCCCAGAACTGGACACAGTACTCCAGGTGAGGTCTGACCAGAGCAGAATACAGTGGCACTATTACTTCTCTTGATCTAGATGCTATACTCCTATTGATGCAGCCCAGAATTGCATTGGCTTTTTTAGCCAATGCAATTTTCTCATCCTGAAGCAAAGTTCTTAACCTGAAGCGCTATTTCTGGGTGAGCGGAGTCTGTAACCTGAAGCGTATGTAACCTGAAGTACCACTGTACATCAAAACAGGTCATCTGATGCCATTGCGACATCTGGAGATTGACAGGTGGGCAGGTCTAGTTCCTCACCCCTTGGTGCACAAGATTGCAGCTTCTCCCTTTCATACCTCCTAGGTGTGTGTGGTCTTCAAAGAGATCATCATTATTTGTAAAAACAAACAGCTCTTCCAAAGACAAGCGAGTGCCAAAGAAAACAACACACCGTTTAGGGATCGGCAGGTGGTGGCTGGGTTGGTGAGGAAATACTTTTAAGTGACATATACATGTCATTTATATTATTGGCCTTAAAGACAATGGTGCTCTGGAGTTAGGTAAAGGTAAAGGGACCCCGGACCACTAGGTCCAGTCGTAACCGACTCTGGGGTTGCGGCGCTCATCTCGCTTTACTGACCGAGGGAGCCGGCGTACAGCTTCCGGGTCATGTGGCCAGCATGACTAAGCCGCTTCTGGCGAACCAGAGCAGCGCACGGAAACGCCGTTTACCTTCCCGCCGGAGTGGTACCTGCTTACTACTTGCACTTTGATGTACTTTCGAACTGCTAGGTTGGCAGGAGCAGGGACAGAGCAATGGGAGCTCACCCCGTCGCAGGGATTCAAACCGCCGACCTTCTGATCAGCAAGTCCTAGGCTCTGTGATTTAACCCACAGCTTATTCGGTGCAGACCAAATACTAAACTAATGACCTGAATCAGAACGTGGCAGCTTCCTAGGTTTGCACAACTGGGCACTGTAACCTGAAGACCACCTTGCCGTTGGGTACCTGGCCAAGAAGGATTTAATAATAATAATAATAATAATAATAATAATAATAATAATAATAATAATAATAATTTATTATTTTTATCCCACACATCTGGCTGGGTTTCCCCAGCCACTCTGGGCGGCTTCCAACAAAATATTAAAATATAGTGGTCTGTTAAACATTAAAAGCTTCCCTAAACAGGGTTGCCCTTCAGGTGTCTTCTAAAAGTCTGGTAGTTGTTCTTCTCTTTGACATCTGGTGGGAGGGCGTTCCACAGGGCGGGCGCCACTACCGAGAAGGCCCTCTGCCTGGTTCCCTGTAACTTGGCTTCTTGCAGTGAGGGAACCGCCAGAAGGCCCTCGGCGCTGGACCTCAGTGTCCGGGCAGAACGATGGGGGTGGACACGCTCCTTCAGGCTTTAAAGATCAGCACCAACACTTTGAATTGTGCTCGGAAACGTATTGGGAGCCAATGTGGATCTTTCAAGACTGGTGTTATGTGGTCTCGGTGGCTGCTCCCAGTCACCAGTCTAGCTGCCACATTCTGGATTAGTTGTAGTTTCTGGGTCACCTTCAAAAGTAGCCTCACATAGAGCCCATTGCAGTAGTCCAAGCGAGAGATAACTAAAGCATGCACCACTCTGGCGAGACATGGGCAGGTAGGGTACCAGATGGAGCTGGTAAACAGCTGCCCTGGACACAGAATTGACCTGTGCCTCCATGGACCCCTGTGAGTCCAAAGTGACTCCCAGACTGTGCACCTGGTCCTTCAGGACCAGGGTGTCCTCCACACCTGCCTGCCTCCTGTCCCCCCAAAACAGTACTTCTATCTTGTCAGGATTCAACCTCAATCTGTTAGCCACCATCCATCCTCCAACCGCCTCCAGACACCCACACAGGACCTTCACTGCCTTCACTGGTTCTGATTTGAAAGAGAGGTAAAGCTGGGTATCATCATTGCTTTGCTGTCTGCCCAGATAAGAAATAGTGCTATTGCAGGAATGCCCTGGATAGAAGCAAAGGAGTAAGGGTGGCGGTGAAGAAACTTGAGAATGGGAATGGGAGACGAGGTTGTGGGACTGTGCCAGGGGCGGATTTAGGTTTGATGAGGCCCTAAGCTACTGAAGGTAATGGGGGCCTTTATATATCCAGCTGTCCTTTGTCAACAACAAATTGTCCCTGTTTTTTGTGTTGAATATATGCTATATGGTAATTTATGGAGCTAACAAAATATGTATTTTATCAAAGTAATTGTTGAACTGAAATACAATTAAGAAGAAGTATATTAATAGTGAATTTTTTTTGGGGGGGGGCCAAGAGAGTGGGACCCTAAGCTATAGCTTGTTTAGCTTATACGTAAAACTGGCACTAGGGACACGGGTGGCGCTGTGGGTTAAACCACAGAGCCTAAGACTTGCCAATCTGAAGGTTGGCGGTTCGAATCCCTGCGACGGGGTGAGCTCCCATTGCTCAGTCCCTGCTCCTGCCAACCTAGCAGTTTGAAAGCATGTCAAAGTGCAAGTAGATAAATATGATAGGTACCGCTCTGGCGGGAAGGTAAACGGCGTTTCCGTGCGCTGCTCTGGTTCGCCAGAAGCAGCTTAGTCATGCTGGCCACATAACCCGGAAGCTGTACACCGGCTCCCTTGGCCAATAAAGTGAGATGAGAGCCGCAACCCCAGAGTCCGTCACGACTGGACCTAATGGTCAGGGGTCCCTTTACCTTTACCTTTACCTTATGTCCTGATGCAGGGAGGCTAGATTACAACAACGACTTAATGAACATTCATTTTGACTTGTTTTCTGGGTAGACGACATCAAGTACCATCCCACACTATCCAGTCCATTTCCCTGCCACTTTCCTTATTGCAAAAAGTCTGATCTTTCAGAGAAGCATGTTTGTTGTGCAAGACTCCTCCTCCCCTGGGAACATTGACTATAACTGCACCACCTGAATTTGATGGGATATGACTGATTTCCTCCTATATAGCGGCAGTTTAGAAGCTTCTGAAGACCAGGTCTACCTACAAGCAAGCTTTGTGCAAGCAAATCAGAATGGGGCGGGTGTGTGTGTAAAATTGGGTTGTCTGGTATTTGCCAATATGTGACTGAATCCTGCCTGAAAAAAGCAACAGTCAGAGTGGGATTGTAGTTTAAGAATTAGCCTTGGGACGTCACATACCCTAGCACCAAAGCCTTCTATGAATGGCTACAAATGAGATCAAACTGAAGTCCTGAGAGCAGCTCAGGCTGCTGTCTACTCAGTGTCCAAAGTGCAAGTAATTGTATCGCTCACATTCATCCCGCATCCTGTAAAGGATAATATTCCATCATCTGTGCCATGCATGTATTGGCCATAAACAAATGCATCTCTGCTACTGATTATCCGCAGGAAAGTTGGAGATGAGGCCCTCGTAAATCAAAGCAAGGAAGTTGGCCCCTTTATAACATCCTGATCCTTGGCTTTCCTTCACACTTCTCCTCACACATCTTCCCAGCATGGGGGGAACCTGTTTTGCCCACCCACTAAGTACCAAATCATAGCTAGCTACACTTCTGTTTTTTTTGTGGCTGGGAGTGGGGGCAACTTATTACATTGGTCTGAAAGTCAAATTGCACCCAAAGTACAACCTCGCCACACACAGATTGCCACTGTTTTTTTTTTTTTTTATTAAGTTTCATTTAATGCATACACATAACACAGGTAAGTAAATATAGAAAAAGAAAAGGAAAAAAAGAAAAATTAAAAAAGGGAAAAAGGTAAGAAAAAAACAAGATAACATACAATTCGACTTCCATCCCTCTTGACTCTGGATTCCTAATTTTTCCAAGATTCTATCTTAACAGCTGTTATTGTTTAATAACTTGAAACATCGAAAGTTTTATAGTAAACCAACTATATTTGGTACGTTTTGATAATTTCCTTCTATATATGTCATAAATTTAGCCCAATCATCCCTTAACTTTGTATTCTTTTGGTTTCTGATTTTCTGCGTCATATTTGCCAATTCAAAGAAGTCATATAGCTTATTTTGCCATTCCATCATCGTTGGGGTGCTCGTGCTTTTCCATTTTTGAGCAATTAGCAGTCTGGCCGCTGCTGTTGAGTACTGGAACAAAATTACATCTTCTTTCTTAATCTCCTCTCCTATGATGCCTAATAGAAAGGCCTCTGGTCTTTTTAGAAATGTGTATTTTAATATTTTTTTTAACTCGTTGTATATGGTATCCCAGAATTTTTTAATATCCTCGCAGGCCCACCACATATGCATGAAATTACCCTCCTTTACTTTACACCTCCAGCAGACCCCGCTACCAATCTTGTAAACCCTATTCAGTTTTTCTGGTGTAAGATACCATCTGTGAATCATCTTTTCTATGTTTTCCCTGATTGCGGCACACGCCGTAAATTTTATTCCCTTCTCCCACAGTTTTGACCACTGCTCATAGGCTATGCTATGTCCTAAATCTATCGCCCATTTCACCATGACTTCTTTGATCTCCTCGTCTTTTGTGTCCCACTCCAATAATATATTGTACATTTTAGATAATAATTTAGAGTTACCTTCAATTATTTCAATCTGAAATTTCGATTTTTTTTCATTCATTCCAATTTTTTTATCTTCCGCCCATATGGCATTGATTTGATAGTACTGTAGCCAAACTGTCAGTTTTCCCTCCAGCTCCTCGTATGGTCTTAATTTCCACGTGTCTTCCGATCTTACCAGTAGGTCCTCATATGTTAAATTCTTTACTCCCGTGTTTGTATTTTTAGTTGTTATAATATTAAAAGGGGACAGCCACCAAGGGGTTCGCCATTCCAGTAATTTTTTATTCCTATTCCAGGCTTCATACAAGGGGCCTCTAATAATATGATTCGAAAATCCCCTATGCACTTTCCCTTTATTCTGCCATAGATAGGCATGCCAGCCGTATCTATTATCCGCCCCTTCCAGGTCCAGTAGGTCGCTATTTTCTAGAGTGATCCACTCTTTAACCCAGCATAAACATGCGGCTTCATGATACAACTTTAAGTTTGGAACAGCGAAGCCCCCTCTTTCTTTTCGGTCCGTAAGAATTTTAAATCTGATCCTTGGTCTTTTCCCCTGCCAGATGAATCTGGAGAGAGTCCGTTGCCAATCTTTAAACAATTTAGTCCCCCTAATTATTGGAATATTTTGGAAAAGAAACAACATCTTAGGAAGTACGATCATCTTTATCGCCTCCATCCTGCCCAACCATGATAAATTGACTCTATTCCAAACATCGAAATCCCTTTTGATCTCTTTCCAAACTACCGAGTAGTTGTCTTCAATTAAGTTTATGTTTTTTGATGTAAGCCAGATTCCTAAATATTTTATTTTTTTTGCGATTTTTATTCCGAATTTTCTTTCTAGTTCTTCTTTTTCATCACTTTTCAGATTTTTTGTCAGCATTTTTGTCTTCAGTTTGTTTAGTTTAAAACCGGATAGCTTGCCGTATTCCTCCAGGATCTCTAATGCTTTGCCAATACTTTCTCGGGGTTCTTCCAGGGATAATATCAGGTCATCTGCGTAGGCCTTTAGTTTAAATTCCTTCAAACCTATTCTAATCCCTCGTATCTCAGACGCGGTTCTAATTTTATTCGCCAATATTTCTAAAACCATAATAAATAGAAGCGGGGAGAGAGGGCAACCCTGTCTTGTTCCCTTTTCTATCTTAAATTGGTTTGTTAAATTATTATTTATTACCAATTTGGCCGATTGTGTTGAATATATAGCTTGTATTCCTTTCAAAAAGTCGCCCTCTATCCCCGCCTTCTCCAAACATTTTATCATAAACATCCATGATACGTTGTCGAACGCCTTTTCGGCGTCCACAAACATCAGTACTGCCGGTACATTGTTATTAATCTCCAGGGTCTCAAAGCGGCTAACATTCTCCTTTCCCGTCCTCCCCCACAACAAACACGCTGTGAGGTGAGTGGGGCTGAGAGACTTCAGAGAAGTGTGACTGGCCCAAGGTCACCCAGCAGCTGCATGTGGAGGAGCCGAGATGCGAACCTGGTTCCCCAGATTACGAGACTATTGCTCTTAACCACTACACCACACTGGCTCTCAGTGAGAGATGCAGGAACTGAGTTCTGGCAAGTTCTGGCTGAAAAAATGCCCTGGTTAAAAGTCTACACAATCTCAGCTACGTTGCCTTTGGGCCAAAATGGAGCAGGCGAAGGTCGTCCACAACATTGGAAAGACAGCAAGCTATGGGGCTTGCGTGAGTTTTAAACCTCCTGCGCTTCCGCATCAATAGCACTAGAAAAGCCGGTTTAAGATCTTTGGGATTCGCCCCTCCCTCGCTGCTTCTTTTGCTGAGCTTCTTCCTAAAGAAGAAGAAAAGGGAAAGGGGGAAAAAGAGCTAACATAAAATGAGCTCTTTGGATACAACTCTGGAGGGAGTTTTCAGAACTGAAACTGTTGAGTTGTTACGGGCTTACTCACAAGGATTTCTGCGCCTGTGTGTACGGAGAGTTCAGAAGCAGAAATCAACTGGAAGATAAAACCCATGCTGTGCGGAAAGGTGTACTTTATGAACTTCCCCGGTGTGAGCAATGGAGAGCTGGGGGAGTTAAGCGGTTTAGCTAACAAATGCCGGAGAATCACAGATTAAGAGAAAGAAGCTCCCTTGGCTCCCCCCCACAGCCCTGTTTTCTTTAGTGCGCAGGAGGAAAAATCTGCCACTGCTTCGCTATAGCCTGACGCATATTATACAGAGGTCTCGGTCCAATTACGCTGGAAATCAACGCCAATATACTTTAAGGTGTTGCCTCATATTATATAATATTATAAAATCCTACTAATCTTTTGCCACATGCTTCAATATATTGCAGAAGTAGAACGACGTTTCTGTTTTGGTCAAAACATTAGATATCTCTATAGCCTTACTTGGGACACGGGTGGCACTGCGGGTTAAACCACAGAGCCTAGGGCTTGCCGATCAGAAGGTCGGCGGTTCGAATCCCCGCGATGGGGTGAGCTCCCATTGCTCGGTCCCTGCTCCTGCCAACCTAGCAGTTCAAAAGCACATCAAAGTGCAAGTAGATAAATAGGTACCGCTCCAGCAGGAAGGTAAACGGCGTTTCCATGTGCTGCTCTGGTTCGCCAGAAGCGGCTTAGTAATGCTGGCCACATGACCCGGAAGCTGTACGCCGGCTCCCTTGGCCAATAAAGCGAGATGAGCGCCGCAACCCCAGAGTCGGTCACGACTGGACCTAATGGTCAGGGGTCCATTTACCTTTACCTATAGCCTAACTTAAGAACAGGCAAAATAAGTTTGACTATACAATTAAGCTTGATAACAATTTTGACAGACCCTCCAAGTGTCCCTATTTTCCAGGGACAGTCCCAAATTTACAGAAGCCGCCCCAGTTTCATGATTTGATCCGGGAATGCCCTGCTTTTCCTTAGGTAAAGGTAAAGGGACCCCTGACCATTAGGTCCTGTCGTGACAGACTCTGGGGTTGCGGCGCTCATCTCACTTTACTGGCCGAGGGAGCCGGCGTACAACTTCCGGGTCATGTGGCTAGCATGACTAAGCTACTTCTGGCGAACCAAAGCAGCGCACGGAAACGCCGTTTACCTTCCCGCCGGAGCGGTACCTATCTATCTACATGCACTTTGACGTGCTTTTGAACTGCTTGGTTGGCAGGAGCAGGGACCGAGCAACGGGAGCTCACCCCGTTGCGGGGATTCAAACCACTGACCTTCTGATCGGCAAGTCCTAGGCTCTGTGGTTTAACCCACAGCGCCACCTGCAGCCCTGCTTTTCCTTAAAGGTAAAGGTACCCCTGCCCGTACGGGCCAGTCTTGGCAGACTCTAGGGTTGTGCGCCCATCTCACTTAAGAGGCCGGGGGCCAGCGCTGTCCGGAGACACTTCCAGGTCATGTGGCCAGCGTGACAAAGCTGCATCTGGCAAGCCAGCGCAGTACACGGAAACGCCGTTTACCTTCCCGCCAGTAAGCGGTCCCTATTTATCTACTTGCACCCGGGGGTGCTTTCGAACTGCTAGGTTGGCAGGCGCTGGGACCGAGCAATGGGAGCGCACCCCGCCGCGGGGATTCGAACCGCCGACCTTTTGATCGGCAAGCCCTAGGCGCTGAGGACGTCCCTATTTTCATCAGAGAAATGTTGGAGGGTATGGAGTCATGTGACTCCCCCCCCCTCCCCAAGCCAAGGAGATAAGTAACTACTGTATATTATACAACCTTTAGAAGATATCCGAACACAGCCCAGTATATGGAAGTTTTTTCATGTTTAATGTTTTATTATGTTTTTATCTATGTTGGAACCAACCCAGAGTGGCTGGGGCAACCATTCTTGTCCTCAACATGTGACTCTCCATCTAGATGTATTCCAGATCCTGCTGTTTCTAGATACCCGTTTGAAAACCCTCCCATTGGCTGGATTATCTACACCTTTTCCTCGCCGTCCAGGTGAAGGGACTTCCTGGGGTTTCCCAGTTTCCCTGTATCAACTTGACATAGTTTTCAGCATTGCCTTAACCACAGGGAAAGCAGCAAAAATCTCTACATAAGAGGCTCTTCCCTTGGCAGTTTATACCCCCTGCAAATCGCCTGGGCAAATCCATCCACGCCATTCCGATCTCGGCCTCCTCAGCCTTTGATTCCCGATGTATGAGGCTGATCTGAGAATTGATTTGCTCTCTGGGCAATTCCTTTTCATCTGCTTTGCACAGGTGCAAAAGCGGTATCAAAGAAGACCACACAGCCGTAAGGAACGGCGGCAAGGAGAGCAGAATCGAGCCCGTATTGGCCAGACTTCTCTCCCACCAACGCCATGCTGAGGTTTGCTGGGCTCTGTTTCCCTTCAAATCGCACACCTCTTGTTGTTGCAAACGGCCTTGGGAGCTTTCAGTGAAGGGTGAGTAAGAACTCCTCGGGAGTAGTGGGAAATGAAAGCCTCCATTGGCAGGAATGCACATTAATTTTTTGTATATGTGAATATATCACACTAATAATAATAATAATAATAATAATAATAATAATAATTTTTATTTATATCCCGCCCTCCCCAGCCGAAGCCGGGCTCAGAGCGGCTAACATCAAAAGTATAACATAAAATCAGACAATCAATTAAAATACACCCTCAAATCAGATCAGGATCAGAATAAAATCCAATCAGATGGCAACCCGCAGATTAGGGTCGGGGACCTTAAATGCTCACCAGGCCCAACTGTTTGTGCTGAACTTATAATGGGCCTGTGAGAAAAATTGGGAGGCCACTTTCATGCAAGTTCTTATGAAAGGGGAGAGGGAGTCAGACTGAACCCCGACCAAAGGCCTGGCGGAACAGCTCCATCTTGCAAGCCCTGCGGAAAGATGTCAAGTCCCGCAGGGCCCTAGTCTCTTGTGGCAGAGCGTTCCACCAGATTGGAGCCACAGCCGAAAAAGCCCTGGCTCTGGTTGAGGCCAGCCTAACCTCCCTGTGGCCTGGGACCTTCAGGATGTTTTTGTTAGAAGACCGTAAGTTCCTCTGTGGGATGTCCAGAGAGGCTTCTAGGCACATCTAAAATGCCTCTTACGAAAATGCGCAGTGTCATGTTCCTACTAATTTCTGACTTGGCCCAGTATACCTGAAGGAGCGTCTCCACCCCCATCGTTCAGCCCGGACACTGAGGTCCAGCTCCGAGGGCCTTCTGGCGCTTCCCTCACTATGAGAAGTGAGGTTACAGGGAACCAGGCAGAGGGCCTTCTTGGTGGTGGTGCCCTCCTTGTGGAACACCCTCCCATCAGATCTAAAGGAAATAAACAACCATCTGACTTTTAGAAGACATCTGAAGGCAGCCCTGTTTAGGGAAGCTTTTAATGTTTGATGTTTGATTGTGTTTTTAATATTCTGTTGGGAGCCGCCCAGAGTAGCTGGGGAAACCCAGCCAGATGGGCGGGGTATAAATAATACATCATCATCATCATCATTAATATTATTATTATTATTATTATTATTATTACAGCCATTGGAAACTTGAATCTTAATTTCCCTGTTCTATACCTAGGGTTGGATGGGGTGTTAGAGAAGAGGTAGTATCTCTGGCAGGGGACACGCCATGTTCCTTCTACGGTAGTTTGTTCACCTTTGGTCCCCATGAGTCTGACCAAACTGCGGGAGGCAGTGGAAGACAAGAGTGCCTGGCGTGCTCTGGTCCATGGGGTCACGAAGAGTCGGACACGACTAAACGACTAAACAACAACAACATGGTCATCTTGAGTTGCAAATCCACAGCAGAAATGCCATGAGAGGCTATCTGAATTAAGCGCCAGTGCAGTTTAAGGGGTATAGCTTTCCCCCAAAGAGCTTTTTGAAATGCAGCTCTTTGCGAAGGCTCCGGTGGTATGTAGAGAGACCAAAATCATATGCTTGCTTTTCCTTTGTTGTCCTAGCTAAAATCATAATAAGCGACCGAGAAAGCTGAATTGCATCCAGCCTTGCGAAGACAGGAAACTTTTAATGGCCCTCGACTCTGCAATCTAGGTCTTGTTGGCATGGAGATATATATTTTTTTCAGCTGGTTCTGTACAGCAGCGTGCCCTCTCATGTTCCTTGCACTGCTTCCACCAAGCAGTTTCCTGATAATTCCATCCTCAACATCCCCTCAAAGTGGAAACCATCAAGAGCTGCATTTGTTTGATTTCCCTCTTGCCCAGGCTCTTTAAACTTCCGGCAAGCAAATTGTGATCAAAGTAATTACCCAGAGGCGCATGCTCACGGCCTTAATTGAGCATCTTCCTTGAAGCTAGCTGGCATCTCTTTTTGTGCAAGAAGAGAGGGTGGGGAGACACGCGCTGTCTTAATTTGGGAAGGATCCTTGGGTAGCCACTCTTACGATCCCAAATCAAAAATGATGGAACGGCATTTTTACCTAGGTGGTCAGTGTGAATCAAGGGCCTTTTTAACACAGGGTGCGCAGCAAAGGGCATGTACTACACCATGTGTACATGTTCTGGGAAGTCATTGCTAGGAGCTGTTGCTTGGCACACGTTCATAGCTGTCAACTTACAGATTTGAAAATAAGGGACCAGCAGCCTCGGAAATAAGGGATCAGCAACCAAAAAAAGGGATTTTCAGAACACAGGTATGTTCGACTTCTGAGCCCCTCTGAACCAAAAGCAGAAAGCCCAGCCAGCAGCCAAACGAAGCCTCAAGCGGTGGTTCCCACAGCGCAGCAACCCGGCAAAGGGGATGCAGCAAGGAAAACCACCGTCACCTCTCTGCTGGGAAGCGCTGAGCAAAGGCGAGTCCCCAGGCAACGTGGCCGATTTGATCGACATAAGGCATGCAAGCTCCACCCCCCAGTCATTCTTAGACTCCTCATTGGGTGAGCAATGCAGCCAAGTAACCCAGTTGGAGCCTCCCTCCTCCCTGGCCGGCAGGGAGGGAGGGAGAGGAGCTGCTTCCTTTGAAACCCGGAAAATTTAAGGGACATCATCAATAAGGGACAGCAGCGCTGGGATAAGGGACTTTCCCGCCAAATAAGGGACAGTTGACAGCTATGCACACGTTGCATATGCCAGGTAGGAGCAAAGCAGTCCAAAACATGCACTTATGTCAACACTTTTTGCACAAAAATACTCTATCAATGGTAGATCTCTTTGCCTGCAGACTAGCCTATAGAGAGTAGGCTTTGGGCCCTGCATACCTGAAGGAGGATCTCTACCTCCATCATTCAGCCCGGACACTGAGATACAGCACCGAGGGCCTTCTGGTGGTTCCCTTCCTGCAAGAAGTGAGGTTACAGGGAACCAGGCAGAGGGCCTTCTTAGTAGTGGCGCCTGCACTGTGAAACGCCCTCCCACCAGATGTCAAGGAAATAAACGACTCTCTGACTTTTAGAAGACAGGCAGCCCTGTACTGGGAGGTTTTTAATGTTTGATGTTTTATTGTGTGTTTAATATTCTGAGTGGCTGGGGCAACCCAGTCAGACGGGTAGCATATAAATAAATTTGTTGTTGTTGTTGTTATTGAGTAGAGAGGTGGCAATAGAGGTAAGGCAGAGCTGGTCCACTGATTTCACTAACTCTGCATTTGTTTCATCCAGCCTGAATTTTCATCCTGGTTTTGTAAAATGCAAGGCCGCTGAGAGAGCTAGAGGACACTGCTCTGAAAAGGTCATTAGCAAACGAGAACAACATTATACCACAGGAAGGAGAATAAGGAAATTATTCAAGCATTGTAGTTCCAGTCCCTACAGACCTGTAGAAACACTATTAAGCTGATGTGAAAGAATCATTGCAAGAGCAGACACAGAAAGACTTTTCTCTAAGCCGTTGTGACTCTGCATTAATTTGCTCATTAAAGACCCTCTGCACTATAGTGAGAAATATAGAATTCCAACCAAGATGCCTCAAATAAGGATGGACAAATCAAATAAATTCAATTTCTACATGCATAAAGGCCCGATTAGCGGACAAAGAAGAGAAAACTCTCAACTGAACTTTGCTCAGTATTTTCATTTCACCCAGCTGAGACACAGAAGGACAGAAGGATCAACACACTCAGCTTTTATTGAGTTTACATCGGAAACAGGGCTAATTAAAATATCAAACATCAAATGGCTGGGCTGAGAACATCTTTCTGACTGAGAAATACCTTCACACCAGTCGTAAACATGACAACTGAGTGACAAAAAATTATTTGCCTGTGACTAGTTTTCATGGAAAGTCACAGCTGTCTTCATAAAGAAAAAATAACTTTATGCGTTAGAAGTGCATAAAGTTAAGCAAAACACATTAAGCAGTTTAGTCCTTTATGTACAGACAAACCACACTAGAAAGCTAGATGGGTGTGTGTGTGTGATGAATTTTTACAAAACAGATGACACTTGAGGTAACTTCTAGAAGGGGGAAAAAGGAATTCTTTAAACCCAACACATCCCGTTAAATTTATTCCTCTATTCACATAAATGGATAAACTGTTGACAGTTTTCTCACTTGGCTCCATTTCTACCTCATTATAATGTCATCCCAACCATACACCTCTCCCCATCTTTGGTGCAGGTACTTTATCTCTTAAAGTGTGTAGAAACTGGAGTACCTTGTAAGAAGTTGCCAACATCCTTCTCCTTTCTGCTGTCTGTTGGTAGCAAGCTGGAGAGTCCCTTCTCCTCCTTATGTTGCATGAGATGTCTGTTCCCGCAGAGGCCATTTTGGCTTTTCTGGTCCCCCTTTCTGGATTCAGCCAGAACTCTTTCATCCCCTGATGCAGAAGCACAGGGAAATAGCGTCAGTCACCCTTTTTTGCTATTCGGAGGAAGCATTCTGTGTCCAGGACGGCAGTCTACCAGCTCCACCTGGTACGCAGGCTGAGACCCTATCTGCCCGCAGACGGTCTCACGAGAGTGGTGCATGCTCTAGTTATCTCCCGCTTGGACTACTGCAATGCGCTCTACGTGGGGCTACCTTTGAAGGTGACCCGAAAATTGCAATTAATCCAGAATGCGGCAGCTAGACTGGTGACTGGGAGCAGCCGCCGGGACCACATAACACCGGTCCTGAGAGATCTGCATTGGCTCCCAGTATGTTTCCAAGCACAATTCAAAGTGTTGGTGCTGATCTTTAAAGCCCTAAACGGCCTCTGTCCTGTATACCTGAAGGACCATCTCCACCCCCATCGTTCTGCCCGAACACTGAGATCCAGCGCCGAGGGCCTTCTGGCGGTTCCCTCATTGTGAGAAGTGAGGTTACAGGGAACCAGACAGAGGGCCTTCTCAGTAGTGGCACCCGCCCTGTGGAATGCCCTCCCTTCAGATGTGAAGGAAATAAGCAGCTATCTTCTTTTTAAAAGACATCTGAAGGCAGCCCTGTTTAGGGAAGTTTTTAATATTTAATATTTAATGCTGTATTGTTTTTAACACTCAATTGGGAGCCGCCCAGAGTGGCTGGGGAAATATTATTATTATTATTATTATTATTATTATTATTATTATTATTATTATTAAACTGAGCAGGTGTTATAAGAATTCTGAGGTCTCAAATATAAAACAAATGTTCATAAAGGCAAACACACGCATAACTATATAAGACCATGTGTCTGAAATAGTACAGGAAGGCCATTTTGACTCTCCCAAATTGACCTCAATACAGTGGTGCCCCGCATGACGAATGCCTCGCAAGACGGAAAACCCGCTAGACGAAAGGGTTTTCCATTTTGGAGGTGCTTCGCAAAACGAATTTCCCTATGGGGGAAAATGTCTTGCGAGTTCCTGCCGGGTTTTTTTCCCTCCCCCCCCTTCCCCCCAAGCCGCTAAGCCGCTTAACAGCTGATCTGCTAAGCCGCTAAGCCGCTTAACAGCTGATCGCTAAGCCGCTTAACAGCTGATCCGCTAAGCCGCTTAACAGCTGATCCGCTAAGCCGCTAATCAGCTGATCCGCTAAGCCGCTTATCAGATGATCCGCTAAGCCCGCTAAGCTGCTAATAGCGCTAATCTGCTAATCCGCTAATGGGCTTGCTTCGCAAGACAAAAAAACCGCAAGATGAAGAGACTCGCGGAACGGATTCTTTTCGTCTTGCGAGGCACCACTGTATATTTCTCAGCAAGGAGTGAAGAAATGGGGAAAGACTCCCCATTGATTTTTGCTTGCAAATCCTGTCTTAATAGCGTATTTGTGTATGAATAGGGTGAGCCCATGACTTGGATTCAGATCATCACAAAAGAATGGCCAGGCTGCCCAGGTAAAGCAATCAGTGACCATTATCAGGTATCCTGGCAGACAGGATTTCTGCTGTAGACCGCCTCCTTCTATGATGTATGTATGATGTTTAGGGGTAGTGGTCTTGGGCTACATGGTGGGCAATTTCAGAAGTCTATATAAGGGCTCGCACACCATTTTTCTGGGTTCTCTCCTCCCCCCTACATGTGGTGAGTGGTGACCCTTTTGCAACAGTTCCTTGAATAAAGATCAGGCTTACTAGCTGCTTTGCTTCTCAATATTCTCTGGTTGGCCTCTGTTATTTTCTCCTACCAATAGGGAACCCACTTAAGGACTGCATATGGGCTCTTGGATACCCCATAAGGGAAAAGGAGCAGGTTTTTTTCCTTACAACACAGGTAAAACCCTGGCAAATTTACCCTTGGTGCTTTGCTCATTTGCTGTGCCGTGCTGGTTCCCTCGCAGCTCCCCTGCTTGTTGCCTTTTCAGAGGTTCCTTTGAAAAAGGGAAGACACTGTTAGTTATACAATCTGTCAAGTTTTACCACGGAGGGTTACAGCAACCTTCCGCCTCTTTAGTAATTGTTCCTTTGTGAGAGACTTCATAGCATAGCATCTTGCGCACAAGAGCAGCGACGCAGCATCATTTGACGGTGCCCGGGCACGGAGGGTGACCAGAACCCGCTGGGCCAGCCCAGTTGATGCCGCTGTAATAAAAAAATTTAAGGTCTTCTATATATAATAAGGGACGCGGGTGGCGCTGCGGGTTAAACCACAGAGCCTAGGACTTGCCGATCAGAAGGTCGGCAGTTTGAATCCCCGCAACAGGGTGAGCTCCCGTTGCTCGGTCCCTGCTCCTGCCAACCTAGCAGTTCGAAAGCACGTCAAAGTGCAAGTAGATAGATAGGTACTGCTCCGGCGGGAAGGTAAACAGCGTTTCCTTGTGCTGCTCTGGTTCACCAGAAGCGGCCTAGTCATACTGGCCACATGACCCGGAAGCTGTACGCCGGCTCCCTCGGCCAGTAAAGTGAGATGAGCGCCGCAACCTCAGAGTCGGTCACGACTGGACCTAATGGTCAGGGGTCCCTTTACCTATATATAATAAATGTTCATAAATGTACCAGCCAAGCACGTACATAGATATGGGGACCACATGTCTGGAGCAGCACAGGAAGACCATCCTGAAACCATTTTGACCAAATGTTTTCTCTGCAAGGAGGGAGGGGGTGAGGGAACCTTCTCATTGTCTCAGGAATTGGGTAATCACCATCTCAAAGGAATGGCCAGACTACCAGGAAAGGCAATCAGATAAGGCGTTATCAGATAACCTGGCAGACAGGAAAAACAACATTCAAATTTTTGACTGCCTTTTCTGTGATGTAGGTATGATGTTTGTGGGGGGTGGTCTTGGGTTACACCCCTTCTGTGATGTATGTATGTATGATGTATGGAGGGGTGTGTGTCTTGAGCTCCAGGGAAGGGAATTTAAAATGTCTATATAAGGGCAGGCACACCTTTGTTTTGGGTCCTCCTCCTTTCCTGCGTGTGAGGGGAGCACCCTGTTGCAACAGTTCCATAAAAATCAAGCTTCCTAGCTGCTTTGCTTCTCAATATTCTCTGGTTGGCCTCTGTTATTTTCTCCTACCGATGGAGAACCTACAAAGGACTCTATAAGGGCTCTTGCGTCCCCCGTAAGGGAATAAGGGCAGATTTTGTTTACAACACCGTTGACGCCACCAGGCGGGTGTGCACTGGGTGGGGGGCAGGTGGAGGGAGCCCACTGAGCCAGCCAATCCCATGCCACTGGAGCCAAGTGTGGCTTTGCTGTGACACCCACCTATCCACACAGTGGGGAGCCCGACTGGGGCGGCCGCCAGGACCACATAACACCGATCCTGAAAGATCTACATTGGCTCCCAGTACGTTTCCGAGCAGAATTCAAAGTGTTGGTGCTGACCTTTAAAGCCCTAAACGGCCTCGGTCCAGTATACCTGAAGGAGTGTCTCCACCCCCATTGTTCAGCCCGGACACTGAGGTCCAGCTCCGAGGGTCTTCTGGCGGTTCCCTCACTGCAAGATGTAAGGTTACAGGGAACCAGGCAGAGGGCCTTCTCGGTAGTGGCGCCTACCCTGTGGAATGCCCTCCCATCAGATGTCAAGGAAATAAACAACTATCTGACTTTTAGAAGATTAGAAGATATCTGAAGGCAGCCTTGTTTAGGGAAGTTTTTAATGTTTGATCTTTTATCGCTTTTCGTCTTCTTCTTTTTCTTCTTCTTCGTATTCTGTTGGGAGCCACCCAGAGTAGCTGGGGAAACCCAGCCAGATAGGCGGGGTATGTATGTATGTATGTATGTATGTATGTATGTATGTATGTATGAATATATGCTTTCGTAGATTTTCACGGGTACAGGAATGCAGGTTTTGGTGTCCTCGGGTGTCTTCCCGTGTAAAAGATGGGGTGTCTAGGCGACGTTTCGACGAGGTCTCACTCGTCATCTTCAGGCTGGTGCTTTCGGCTTCTTGTTACTGGAACAGAGCAGGATCTCAGTGTTTGAGTTCCTATAAATACTGTTGAGGAGGTGTGGTGTATAGCCTCCAATGTTCTGGGCAGAGAGGAAGTTCCCAGGCTAGTGTGCCTTTTCTTCTTTTGTTCCTTAATTACTTGAGGGATATCTTGAGTGATTTCTTGAGTGATATCCTGAGTACCACTTAGGTGGGTCATTAGGTGTGGATTAGTTGCTAAGGCCTTTGTGTCTTGACCTCTTGAACTTTGTGAAGAGTTTTTCTGAGAAGATGGCTGTACTGCACTTAGTTGTGCTCTGGCTTGGCTTCGTGTATAGGGGCGAGCTGTGGTTTTGTGGCCTGTGCCAGCCAGATCTGTGTAGGGATTGCAGGGGGGTGCAGCATCCGGAGGTGCCACCATGGTTTGGCTACTGGATGGTGTCTGTAATTTATCTGTGGAGAGGGTCTGGGTTTGGGTCTGGTGTGGTTGATTGGTGATGGCGTTCTGTGTGCCTCTGGCTCTGGTGTCAGTTTTTGTGGGGAGGGCTAATTTCCAGATGTCTGGCAAGCGGGATGTGTCGTCACGCTTGTTCATGTTGTGAGGGTGTTTCTCTATCTCGATGGCTTCCATGATTATTCTCTTGTGGTGATGTTCCATGTTAAAGAGCAATTTGGAATCTGCAAAATTAATTTCGTGTCCTGTTTCTTTCATGTGTTGGAAAAGAGAGGAAGTTTTTTCTTCTTTTTTGACGGCATTCTTGTGTTCTGCAATACGTGCATTTATTCGTCTGTTTGTTTGTCCAATGTACGTGGCTGGGCATACTTTGCAGGGTATTTCATAGACCCCTTGGTTTTCCAACTGGATTTTATCCTTGGGGTTTCTGAGGATATTGGCTATTTTTTGGTTGGTGCAAAAGGCTGTTTTGATATTGTGTTTATGGAGGATTTTGCTAATTTTATCTGTAGTGCCCTTGATATAAGGAAGGAGGGCCATGCCATTGTTTTCTTCTGTGTCTTGGTTTTTGGGGGGTGTTTCTTTTTGGATTAGCTTCATAACCCTGTTTTGCTGGTATCCATTGGCAATTAACACATTTGAGAGATTCTGTAACTCAGTTGTCAGGTGGTCTTTGTCAGCCAGGCGTTTGGTTCTGGAGATGAGAGTCTTGGCTACGGAGTTTATTTGTGCAGGGTGGTGGTGTGATTGTGCATGTAAGTAGCGGTTGGTGTGTGTTTTTTTCCGGTAGATAGTGTGTCCTAGGGAGCCATCAGGTTTTTTGTAGATTAGGACGTCAAGGAAGGGAAGTTGGTTGTTGGCTTCTATTTCCATAGTGAATTGTATTTTGGGGTGTAGGCTGTTGAGATGTGTGAGGAAGCTATCCAGTTTTTCTTTCCCGTGTGGCCAAATTACAAAGGTGTCGTCAACATATCTGAGCCAAAGTTTGGGTTTGTGTTCTGACTTGTCTAAAGCATTGGTTTCAAAGTGTTCCATGTACAGGTTTGCGATGACCGGTGAGAGGGGTGATCCCATAGGTGCTCCTTCTATCTGTTTGTATCTTTGTCCATTGTGGATGAAGTACGTGTTGGTTAGGCAGTGGTTGGTCAGGTCCAAGATGTATTCGGGGGGATTGTATTTGTTTTGAATGGCTGTCAAGGCTTCATTAATGGGCACTTGTGTGAAGAGAGATACAACATCGAAGCTCACAAGTAGGTCATTGGGATGTAGGTTTTGCTTCTTTATTGTTTCTATGAACTGGAAGGAGTTTGGAACGTGTGAAGAGATGGATTCTGCATAGGGCTGAAGTTGCTTGGCGAGAAATTTAGCGAGATTTTGTAGAGGTGAGCCTATGGAGCTGACTATTGGTCTGAGTGGTGTTCCTTCTTTGTGTATCTTGGGGAGGCCGTAGAGTTTGGGGCATCTGGATGATTTTTCTCTGGGGATGATTCTTAGCTGGATTTCTTCACTGATAGGAGAGGCTTTTATTTTGGATTTGGTGGTTTTTTCCAGATAGGTGGTGGGATCTGTTTTTATAGGTTGATAGGTAGGGTCTTGGAGTAGATTTGATAGTTTTGCTTGGTAGTCCGATGTGTTCATCACAACAGTGGCATTACCTTTGTCTGCTGGGAGAATGATTATGTTGTTGTCTTTCCTCAGGTTGGTGAGTGCTTTCTGTTCTTCTTTGTGTAAATTGCTTCTGGGTGGTTTGCTGGAGCAGAGGATGTTGGTGACTTCAAGTCTGATTTTATTGGCTTCATCTGGGTTGATTTTGGTTAGGCTAGCTTCGACTCCGCATATGATGTTTTCCGTGGGGATGCGTCTCGGGGCGACTGCAAAGTTGAAACCTTTGGAGAGTACTTTGGTTTCAGTTGAGGTGAGGATCCTGTCTGATATGTTATGTACTGTTTGTTTCATGGGTTGTTGTGGAGGGTGGCTGGGCTTCTGGCGTTTCTCTAGTTTGTGGAGTTTGTTGGTGTGTGTGTCTGTCTTATGTGAGGTCTCCGTTTCAGCTCTCCAGACGGCTAGTTGTTTGCATTTGTCCCAGAGTGCAGGGTGGATTTTGTTACAGAGTTTGAGGTGAAGAGTGAGCATATCTTTGTTGGTTTGGTTTAGTAGGTATCTTTTCTTGTGTAGTTCGTTTCTGATTAGGGATAGTTCAGTTCGTTTCAGGATCCTTTCGGTAGCTGGGGTTTTGGAGTGGAATTTAAGTTGGAAGCATGTGGGAATTAAGTTGTTGTCTCGGCAGTTGCGTAGGAACAAGAGATCACATAAGATGGTGGCTCTTCGGATTTCTAGTTTCTCGTAGGTTCTTGTCAGCTGGAAGGTTTCCTCCCCGTAGAGGTGAGATATTTGCTTTCGTAGATTTTCACGGGTACAGGAATGCAGGTTTTGGTGTCCTCGGGTGTCTTCCCGTGTAAAAGATGGGGTGTCTAGGCGACGTTTCGACGAGGTCTCACTCGTCATCTTCAGGCTGGTGCTTTCGGCTTCTTGTTACTGGAACAGAGCAGGATCTCAGTGTTTGAGTTCCTATAAATACTGTTGAGGAGGTGTGGTGTATAGCCTCCAATGTTCTGGGCAGAGAGGAAGTTCCCAGGCTAGTGTGCCTTTTCTTCTTTTGTTCCTTAATTACTTGAGGGATATCTTGAGTGATTTCTTGAGTGATATCCTGAGTACCACTTAGGTGGGTCATTAGGTGTGGATTAGTTGCTAAGGCCTTTGTGTCTTGACCTCTTGAACTTTGTGAAGAGTTTTTCTGAGAAGATGGCTGTACTGCACTTAGTTGTGCTCTGGCTTGGCTTCGTGTATAGGGGCGAGCTGTGGTTTTGTGGCCTGTGCCAGCCAGATCTGTGTAGGGATTGCAGGGGGGTGCAGCATCCGGAGGTGCCACCATGGTTTGGCTACTGGATGGTGTCTGTAATTTATCTGTGGAGAGGGTCTGGGTTTGGGTCTGGTGTGGTTGATTGGTGATGGCGTTCTGTGTGCCTCTGGCTCTGGTGTCAGTTTTTGTGGGGAGGGCTAATTTCCAGATGTCTGGCAAGCGGGATGTGTCGTCACGCTTGTTCATGTTGTGAGGGTGTTTCTCTATCTCGATGGCTTCCATGATTATTCTCTTGTGGTGATGTTCCATGTTAAAGAGCAATTTGGAATCTGCAAAATTAATTTCGTGTCCTGTTTCTTTCATGTGTTGGAAAAGAGAGGAAGTTTTTTCTTCTTTTTTGACGGCATTCTTGTGTTCTGCAATACGTGCATTTATTCGTCTGTTTGTTTGTCCAATGTACGTGGCTGGGCAGACTTTGCAGGGTATTTCATAGACCCCTTGGTTTTCCAACTGGATTTTATCCTTGGGGTTTCTGAGGATATTGGCTATTTTTTGGTTGGTGCAAAAGGCTGTTTTGATATTGTGTTTATGGAGGATTTTGCTAATTTTATCTGTAGTGCCCTTGATATAAGGAAGGAGGGCCATGCCATTGTTTTCTTCTGTGTCTTGGTTTTTGGGGGGTGTTTCTTTTTGGATTAGCTTCATAACCCTGTTTTGCTGGTATCCATTGGCAATTAACACATTTGAGAGATTCTGTAACTCAGTTGTCAGGTGGTCTTTGTCAGCCAGGCGTTTGGTTCTGGAGATGAGAGTCTTGGCTACGGAGTTTATTTGTGCAGGGTGGTGGTGTGATTGTGCATGTAAGTAGCGGTTGGTGTGTGTTTTTTTCCGGTAGATAGTGTGTCCTAGGGAGCCATCAGGTTTTTTGTAGATTAGGACGTCAAGGAAGGGAAGTTGGTTGTTGGCTTCTATTTCCATAGTGAATTGTATTTTGGGGTGTAGGCTGTTGAGACGCATCCCCACGGAAAACATCATATGCGGAGTCGAAGCTAGCCTAACCAAAATCAACCCAGATGAAGCCAATAAAATCAGACTTGAAGTCACCAACATCCTCTGCTCCAGCAAACCACCCAGAAGCAATTTACACAAAGAAGAACAGAAAGCACTCACCAACCTGAGGAAAGACAACAACATAATCATTCTCCCAGCAGACAAAGGTAATGCCACTGTTGTGATGAACACATCGGACTACCAAGCAAAACTATCAAATCTACTCCAAGACCCTACCTATCAACCTATAAAAACAGATCCCACCACCTATCTGGAAAAAACCACCAAATCCAAAATAAAAGCCTCTCCTATCAGTGAAGAAATCCAGCTAAGAATCATCCCCAGAGAAAAATCATCCAGATGCCCCAAACTCTACGGCCTCCCCAAGATACACAAAGAAGGAACACCACTCAGACCAATAGTCAGCTCCATAGGCTCACCTCTACAAAATCTCGCTAAATTTCTCGCCAAGCAACTTCAGCCCTATGCAGAATCCATCTCTTCACACGTTCCAAACTCCTTCCAGTTCATAGAAACAATAAAGAAGCAAAACCTACATCCCAATGACCTACTTGTGAGCTTCGATGTTGTATCTCTCTTCACACAAGTGCCCATTAATGAAGCCTTGACAGCCATTCAAAACAAATACAATCCCCCCGAATACATCTTGGACCTGACCAACCACTGCCTAACCAACACGTACTTCATCCACAATGGACAAAGATACAAACAGATAGAAGGAGCACCTATGGGATCACCCCTCTCACCGGTCATCGCAAACCTGTACATGGAACACTTTGAAACCAATGCTTTAGACAAGTCAGAACACAAACCCAAACTTTGGCTCAGATATGTTGACGACACCTTTGTAATTTGGCCACACGGGAAAGAAAAACTGGATAGCTTCCTCACACATCTCAACAGCCTACACCCCAAAATACAATTCACTATGGAAATAGAAGCCAACAACCAACTTCCCTTCCTTGACGTCCTAATCTACAAAAAACCTGATGGCTCCCTAGGACACACTATCTACCGGAAAAAAACACACACCAACCGCTACTTACATGCACAATCACACCACCACCCTGCACAAATAAACTCCGTAGCCAAGACTCTCATCTCCAGAACCAAACGCCTGGCTGACAAAGACCACCTGACAACTGAGTTACAGAATCTCTCAAATGTGTTAATTGCCAATGGATACCAGCAAAACAGGGTTATGAAGCTAATCCAAAAAGAAACACCCCCCAAAAACCAAGACACAGAAGAAAACAATGGCATGGCCCTCCTTCCTTATATCAAGGGCACTACAGATAAAATTAGCAAAATCCTCCATAAACACAATATCAAAACAGCCTTTTGCACCAACCAAAAAATAGCCAATATCCTCAGAAACCCCAAGGATAAAATCCAGTTGGAAAACCAAGGGGTCTATGAAATACCCTGCAAAGTCTGCCCAGCCACGTACATTGGACAAACAAACAGACGAATAAATGCACGTATTGCAGAACACAAGAATGCCGTCAAAAAAGAAGAAAAAACTTCCTCTCTTTTCCAACACATGAAAGAAACAGGACACGAAATTAATTTTGCAGATTCCAAATTGCTCTTTAACATGGAACATCACCACAAGAGAATAATCATGGAAGCCATCGAGATAGAGAAACACCCTCACAACATGAACAAGCGTGACGACACATCCCGCTTGCCAGACATCTGGAAATTAGCCCTCCCCACAAAAACTGACACCAGAGCCAGAGGCACACAGAACGCCATCACCAATCAACCACACCAGACCCAAACCCAGACCCTCTCCACAGATAAATTACAGACACCATCCAGTAGCCAAACCATGGTGGCACCTCCGGATGCTGCACCCCCCTGCAATCCCTACACAGATCTGGCTGGCACAGGCCACAAAACCACAGCTCGCCCCTATACACGAAGCCAAGCCAGAGCACAACTAAGTGCAGTACAGCCATCTTCTCAGAAAAACTCTTCACAAAGTTCAAGAGGTCAAGACACAAAGGCCTTAGCAACTAATCCACACCTAATGACCCACCTAAGTGGTACTCAGGATATCACTCAAGAAATCACTCAAGATATCCCTCAAGTAATTAAGGAACAAAAGAAGAAAAGGCACACTAGCCTGGGAACTTCCTCTCTGCCCAGAACATTGGAGGCTATACACCACACCTCCTCAACAGTATTTATAGGAACTCAAACACTGAGATCCTGCTCTGTTCCAGTAACAAGAAGCCGAAAGCACCAGCCTGAAGATGACGAGTGAGACCTCGTCGAAACGTCGCCTAGACACCCCATCTTTTACACGGGAAGACACCCGAGGACACCAAAACCTGCGTATGAATATATATATATATATATATATATATATATATATATATATATATATATATATCTCAGTGTGGCCCTTTGTGGGTGAATCTCCCCGACACCCACAGAGAAGTTTTGTTTCGTTCCTGTCTTTATTACCGTATATATTTTGTGTTTTTATCTTGCAGTTTTATGCTCTGGACTGCCCTGAGGTCTACAGATGAAAACTTTAATTGTTATTAATAATAATAATTTATTTCCCGCCATCTCCCATCCTGGATGTGAAATTCACAACATGTCCTTTTATTCTCCCACCAAAGAAAAGGCGGTTCCCTTTTTAATTTTCCAGCCGACTCTTACCTTTCCATCTTTCCATCAGGGCTGACACCTGATTAAAGAAATGTTCATTCTAACTCGGAGGGGTTTTCCTATTGCCTTGGCAAGGGATCGTTCAGAGGAGGGTGGGGGGAACCACCCCATCCCAAAACTTAGCTTATCTAGGTGAGCCTAGCGAGGCGAGAATACATGGCTCTGGGGAGATCTGTGCCCGATTAGAATTTAGGAGCCGACAGCCTCCAGTCGCCTGAGTGCAAGTCGCTAGACTGTCTCCCTCCTCATCTCATTATTGCATAACACTTTCTCCTTGGGGTAAGAACCGGCAGTGACAAGAAAATGAGCAAATGAGGTTGCTGATAGATGAAGGAAGGAAGAGACATATTGAGAAGCGATGAAAGAAACATCTGGGGGCAGTGGCCAAGGCAGGGAAGGGTGGATAATCTCATTTTCCCTACTCCAGAGCAAAATCCCCATAGGAAGCCACGCTTTTCCAAAGCGAGGCCTTTTGGGGAAAAGTCCTGAGGACCTTCTCATTCAGCTCTCACCTTGTTGACAACATTTTACGGGCGGTCAATGAAAGCTGTCTTCCGCAAGGTTGCTAGGAGAGGAGAGGGGCTGTAGCTTGGCGGAAGCGGGCAGGCTTTGTGCCTTGCATGTGGCAGCTTTCGAACTCAAGCCCTGGCACCTCCCATTAAAATGATCAGGGGGCGGCAAGTGATGGGGAAGACCATTCTTCGCTAGAGGACCAGACGACACTTGTGCTAGAGGGGGCCAGTTCTGGACCGTGGATTTAAAGCACATTCAATGCAGCTTCAAAGCCATGAAAAAAGAGTTCTGATGGAAGAGCAATGAAATCCCCTCTATACCAGATTGGATCCAAAAGCTGACAGAATATGGCGAATTAGATGGTCTATCAGAAAAAATAAAGAATAAATCAAAACAGGAATTTGTTTCAAAATGGGAGGTTTTCAAAGAATATCTGAAAAATAAATATAGTAGTTTAAATTCTGTTGCAGCATTCGAGGAACTTCAGTAATAGTTGCAAGGTAGATATAAGAAATTAGATATATTAAGAAAAAGTTTAATTATGATAAAAGTGTGTATTGGCAATATGAAATCGAAATATGGAATAGACGGGAGGTTGGGTCTTTAGTGTTAAGACCAATATATGTTTTATTGTTTGCTAAGAAAATTATGTGTCTATGGTTATTCCTGTGTGTAATTTGGTATTTGTGTTTTTTTCTTTTTTCTTGCTGTATCAATAAAAATCTTTTTTTAAAAAAAGAAAAACAAAGAAAAACAAAGCCACAAAATCCCCCCCCCCCCCAGAGAATCTGTAGTTTCTCCCTCACAGAGCTACAATTCCCACACACAAAATACCGTTCCAAGGATTCTTTGGTGGGAGAAATGTGCTCTGAATGTTTGGATTGGGTCTGCTGTCTCCCTCCCCTGGAGTAAGGCAGCTTCCTCTGTTCCTAAGAAATAAACCAGTTTCCTAAAAAAACAAAAATGCCCCCCCCGCCCCATTTCAATTTCTTGCCACTAAAATTCTGGCCGCCGTTACCCCATACATGAACAATGGTCTTTTCGATTTTCCTTTTTCAGTTGGCAATATACTTAAAAGAAATATTTCTGGTCTTTTTTTTTAATGTTATTTTAAATCATTTTTTTAGTATTTTTTGGAAAAATACTAAAACACCTAATATAGTAGACTGGCAAACATTAATGGTAAAATACTTTCAGCTAGCAAAGGTGACAGGAAGAGTTAGAGGCCAAACAAAACAAAAAGTCCACAAGGAATGGAGGATATTTAAAGAATATTTGAAGAACAATGGTATAAAGGGTAATCTCCTGGCAGACCTAGACTGAGCCTTGTAGTATATAAAGGTAATTGACAATTTATATAGAAATATGATAAAAAATAGAAGAAAAAAGTAACTGTGCGGTAAAAGTGTATTTAACAGATAACGGACAATAAGAATGTTTGGAAGTTTTTTTGAAACCTCAACTACTTTTTCTTCTTTATTTTTTCTTCTTCTTTCCTTCTTTCTTTTTTCATAAATTTTAGTAAAAGAATAATAATAACCCCCCCCCCCCCGCCCCTATGCTAGGAGAGCAAGACCTGGAATTTAGTCTTCCAGACTGACAGATCCTGATTCTGGAAATGCGAAACCAGCTTTCACAACATGCGATTAAGAAAATTAACCAGACATATCAACAACACACTTTCTCCAATTCAGGCGTCCATCAGCCCTGTAAGCCATAAGAATACAAGACAATACTGTAATACAGATTTCACAGAATTTAGTGCAACTGCTATACAAGACAAGGAACCAAGCAGTGATTTCATTGTCATAACTTTCCTTGTAAAGGACCATTTTGCAGCTTTAGTTTTGCGAAGACGCCGGGAATTTGTGGCACAGATCATTGGCACACAGAACTTCAACGCCAGAGTTTCCCTTGCTAGAGATCCATTTCCATTAAACAGGTCTGAGGCTGTTTCATTTGGGTTTAATTTGTAGTGTAGACAGACACACCCTGCCTTTGTTTGGTAGGTTTCTGGAGAGTGCTAAACTCCCCATGCGGAGAAGCTATTTTCTGAAACAGAGACATACCTTAAGGCTTCAACCTTTGCTGATTTAATTGAAGTCGGGGTTTTTTTTTATAAACCAAATAATTCATAATATCAAATTGCTTTGGGATTGTGGCCAACAAAGTAAGGTCTGAAGAACACGCCATATACATTTGAGGTTATGTCCTCATAATAAAACATCTCTGACCATTTTAATAATGTTTTGCAAAGTTGATTATTCCATATATGCTTTTCTTTGTCTGCCTCTGCATGTAAATTGCCCCGTAATTATCTCCTGTTTGAACATACCAGCCTTTTATCTGCACATGGGGCATAACCCTCATTCTTCAGTGTAGCAAAGACTTGGACGGCTTCCTAGAATGATAAATACCGTCAAAGACGCACTCGTGGCTCGTTGAGACATAATTTCTCTATATCTATTTCATCATGCCTGAAAATGTTCCATGCGCTTCAGCAGTTCTGTCCTATTTATTGACTTACATGCTTACTTGATCATGTTATTAGACCCGTTTGGATTTCTGTTAACATGGTGCTGCCTTTGAAGAGGGTTTAGAAACCTCAACTGGCTCAAAGAGCTGCAGCCATATTGTTGACCAGGGTTGGTTAACCCTGGCTGCACTGGCTACAGAGCGCCATTCAAAGTGCTGGCTGTTATCAATAAAGCCCTATATGACTTTGTTGTTGTTTAGTCGTTTAGTCGTGTCCGACTCTTCGTGACCCCATGGACCAGAGCACGCCAGGCACTTCTGTCTTCCACTGCCTCACGCAGTTTGGTCAAACTCATGTTGGTAGCTTCGAGAACACTGTCCCAACCATCTCGTCCTCTGTCGTCCCCTTCTCCTTGTGCCCTCTGTCTTTCCCAACATCAGGGTCTTTCCCAGGGAGTCTTCTCTTCTCATGAGGTGACCAAAGTATTGGAGCCTCAGCTTCAGGATCTGTCCTTCCAGTGAGCACTCAGGGCTGATTTCCTTCAGAATGGAGAGGTTTGATCTTCTTGCAGTCCATGGGACTCTCAAGAGTCTCCTCCAGCACCATAATTCAAAAGCATCCATTCTTCGGCGATCAGCCTTCTTTATGGTCCAGCTTTCACTTACATACATCACTACTGGGAAAACCATAGCTTTAACTATACAGACCTTTATTGGCAGGGTGATGTCTCTACTTTTTAAGATGCTGTCTAGGTTTTTCATTGCTTTTCTCCCAAGAAGCAGGCTTCTTTTAATTTCATGGCTGCTGTCACCATCTGCAGTGATCATGGACCCCTTCATGGATCACTGCCTTGCTGTGGCGAAGGGGCTTGAATGACTCAGAGAAGCTATGAACTATGCCGAGCAGGGCACCCAAGATGAACAGGTCATAGTGGAGGGTTTTGACCAAACGTGATCCACCTGGAGGAGGAACCGGCAAGCCACTCCAGTATCCCTGCTAAGAAAACTATATGACTTAGGTCCAAGCTATCTGTACTTGCCTGGGTTCAGAGATCTTCGAGGGAAGCACACTGTTTGCTTCTAGATCAGCCCCACTGTTCTAAAACATCACCATGATAGGCAGGGCCGGATTTAGGTTTGATGAAGCCCTAAGCTACTGAAGTTAATGGGGCCCTTTATATGTCCAGGTGTCCTTTGTCAACAACAAATTGGCCCTGTTTTTTGTGTCGAATATATGCTATTTGGTAATTTATGGTAATCTAAAGCCATTTGCACATAACATAATATGTATTTTATCAAAGTAATTGTTTTTTATCTTATATTTTGGAAATGTACATCCAGTTGTTTTTTTCCTTTAAATTTTTTTGGGGGCCCTCAAGAGACTGGGGCCCTAAGCTATAGCTTATATGTAAATCTGACACTTGGTTGCCGTATCCTCTCCCCGGCAAATTATGTAAAAATAAAGATAAATGACCCCTGGACAGTTAAGTCCAGTCAAAGGAGACTATGGGGTGCAACACTCATCTCGTTTTCAGGCCGAGAGAGCCGGCGTTTGTCCACAGATAGCTTTCTGGGTCATGTGGCCAGCAAGACTAAACCGCTTCTGGTCCAACGGGACACCGTGACGGAAACCAGAGCGCATGGAAACACCATTTACCTTCCCGCCGCAGTGGTACCTATTTATCTACTTGCACTGGTGTGCTTTCGAACTGCTAGGTTGGCAGGAGTTGGGACAGAGCAACGGGAGCTCACCCCATCGCAGTGATTCAAACCGCCGACCTTCTGATCAGCAAGCCCAGGAGGCTCAGTGGTTTAGACCAGGAGTCAGCAAACTTACCACGCCTTGGGCCGGTGTCTCCAGCGCCAATCGCGTGGCGGGCCAGAGGGCGGGTGAGCGCGTGCCTATATGCATGCGTGCGCACGCGCTATTTCTGGCGCACATCCGGGTTGAAGGAGCACCGGAAATAGCTTGTGTGCATGTGCACGGGCCTCCACCAACTTGGATGTGCACCGGAAATAAGGCTTGCACATGCGCACAATGCTTGCGCATGCGCACACGCTATTTCCGGTGCTCCTCCGACCCGGAAGTGGGCAGCCGTGCAGCACAACGCGGTAAGAGCGGGTGGCGGCAGCGGGTGGCAGGGGTCGCCGCAGGCTGGATAAACCTATCTGGCCCACGGGCCTTAGTTAGGGGAGCCCTGGTTTAGACCACAACAGTATCCTCTCCCCGGCAAATTACGTAATAAACAGTCAGAAAAGGCAATGCACGACGCCACCACAAAGGGTACGATACTAAGATGCCTGCGCAAGAGCTGAGTGCGTTGCGGGAATGTTTCTGTGTATCGCTGGCAGCGGGAGTTTGCAAAAGTGGCTTCCCTCATGCCGAGATGAAAAAGCATTGCTCAGAGGGAACCTCGAGCGCAGCAACAGAGACATGTCAAAAGTATACAAGGAAGCGCTTTAACATCTGTAGATAAGAAAAGTATAGATTTGTTTCTCCCTTGGCAGATTACAAGCCTGTTTGTGGTGGTGGGGAACTAAATTCAGACGCCAGATAGGCTCCTTCTAACCCCCAGCTCCAGAAAAATGTCCCAACAGCATTCGAAGAACAAATGCAGACGTGTGACCAGTTCACCACACATTCTTTCTATCGCATGTGTTATAAGAATTTTAAGGTCTCAAATATGGAATAAATATTCATAAACGCACACATATCTAAATATATGAACCATGTGTCTGAAATAGTATGGGAGAGCAATCCTGAAGCCGTTTTGACTCTCCCAATAACCTCAAATATTCCTCTGCAGTAAGGGAGGCAAATGGGGAAAGCCTTCCCATTGACTTTTTGCTTGCAACTCCTGTCTTAAGGGCGTATTTGTGTACGAATAGGGTGAGCCCATGACCTGGATTCAGATCATCACAAAAGAATGGCCAGGCTGCCCAGGTAAAGCAATCAGTGACCAGTATCAGGTATCCTGGCAGACAGGATTTCTGCTGTAGACCGCCTCCTTCTATGATGTATGTATGATGTTTAGGGGTAGTGGTCTTGGGCTACAGGATGGGCAATTTCAAGAGTCTATATAAGGGCTTGCGCACCACTGTTCAGGGTTCTCCTCCCTCCTGCGTGTGGTGAGTAGGGACCCTGTTGCAACAGTTCTTTGAATCAGGCTTACTAGCCGTTTTTCTTCTCAATATACTCTGGTTGGCCTCTGTTATTTTCTCTTACTGATAGGGAACCCACTTAAGGACTCTGTTCGGGCTCCGGAATACCCCATAAGGGAAAGGGAGCCATTTTTCTGATATGTTTGCCCGCACATCACATTATTGCGATGATTGTACCGGGAAGGAATATACAGGTGACCAAGCAGTTCCAGGACAGGATACAGTGGTACCTCGGGTTACATACGCTTCAGGTTACAGACGCTTCAGGTTACAGACTCCGCTAACCCAGAAATAATACCTCGGGTTAAGAACTTTGCTTCAGGATGAGACCAGAAATCGTGCTCTGGTGGCGCAGCGGTAGCAGGAAGCCCCATTAGCTAAAGTGGTACCTCAGGTTGAGAACAATTTCAGGTTAAAAAAGGAACTCCAGAACGAATTAAGTTCTTAACCTGAGGTACCACTGTATTTTGCCCATTTCAAAATCAACAAAGTGGGGAACCTGAAATGCGGCCCTTGCTACCTCCCTACTTGGCCCTCAGAACTCTTCCCAGGCTCTGAATCTCACCTCTCACCGACCCTGCTATGGCCCTTCTTTTTGTGATTTAGCCTGTCTGGAATGTGTCCTCAAACCCTGAATATACCTCTTTGCTTGTATGGATGGATGATAGAGAGCTGTATGCTTGTGTGTGTGTGAAACTGTAGTTTGAATTGTAGCCATTATTTCCTAGTCAAAAATATGAGGAATATCTCCATGAATAAAATTACAAGTAATTCACAATGGCAAATCATACTTTGCTGATTCATAGCTCTGCCAAATCTCTGTATGAAACCAACCTTCCCACGCAGTTCTTCAGCCACAGGCGGGGTCTCCGGTGACCTTATGGAAACAGCTGCCCTCGTTTTAAGGAATAATTTGCCATCCCCTGCAATGAAAACCAGAAGTATCCCAATGATTACGCTTGGTGCATTCATAAAACTAAAGAAAGGTTCGTCGTCTGTTTAATTGTGATGACTCTACCAAATACTGAAAACCAGCAACCCCTAAATCATCACACAAGCAAAGCTTCTCCCATGTGAGGCAGAAATATTCAACCAAAGTTAATTTTCATGAATTAAGCACAGGCAACCACAGAGTTCGGGGACAAAGCGACTTTTCCCTGGCTTCGTGAATGAACCAGATTTACAAATTTGTTTTAGTAGTAAGGTTAAAGCTTACTGGGAAATGATATATAATGAAATGAAAAGGATGTTTAAGATAACATTTGCAAAAACAAACAAACCCAGAAGCTTTTCTTTTGGGAATTATAGGGACAGAACTACCTAAAATGTATAGAAACTTATTCATGTATGCTACTACAGCGGCAAGAATGTTACTTGCCCCTAAATGGAAAGAAGCAGAAGTCCCAGCAAAGGAAGAATGGATACAAAAACTTATAGAATATGCAAAAATGGTGAAACTTACCGGAAGAATAAGAAATCAAGATAACAAACTTTTTTTTATAAAAGAATGGAAATGGTTTATTGAATATTTACAGATAAATTGTAAACAGATAAAAACATTGGGAGGATCATTGTAATAACCTGCAGTTTTAGAAGACTATATATTTAAAGAAGATGAATAAATGAGTAAATTAAGTTAATTTGGATATGCTAAAGATATTATAAACAAATTTAAGGAACTGCAGAAAGAGGGGGAAGGAAGTCAAGTATTGAAATGTCAAAATGGTTGTAAAATTGATGAAATGTATAAACTTGAAAAGAATGAATGGTTTTAAACTATGAGGAAAGTTTGTTTTAGCAGCGGTTCCTGCAAAGTGGTTTCACAGGGATGGGGAAAGGCCTTTCATTCGTAGCATTCTATTTGCGAACTGTGAGGAAGAGCCCTGATGGATCAAACCATAGGCCCATCTAGTCCACAGCCCGAGAAGTTCATTTTGAAAAGGAATTAATCCCTCGCTCATCTATCAACAACTGCCAGTCACGTTGGCGATGTTCTCTACCTGCAATGTCAGAGGCGATATGCCTCACAGAGGCACCGACTTGCACCCAAAATGGAGGGGGCCCGGCGCGCGTCGTGTGTGTGTGACATCATGCGCGTGATGCGAGCACAACATTGCCTCATTGGGAGAACACCATGCGTGGAGCCCAACCCAGAGCAACCTCAAGGGCTGGCGGCTCCTCCTCTCTCACATTCAGGAGGAGCCGGCCGTTGAAGCCATGCCTGGCTCCACACTCAGCCTCCTGTATCCCCTCAATATTGAGGGGGGTCCGGCCCCCTCCTAACAGATGGGGGGGGGTTGACGACACCTCAGCCCCGTAGAGCCATAGCTCTCAACCGTCCCTTATTTGGCGGTAAACTCCCTTATTGTTATGTACTGAAGTTCTCACCCTGGGCCAGCAGGGGGATACTGTAGATAGTTCAGGTCCACATATGCAAATAAGGGATCGAAAGTGACGTTCAGTGATTGGATAGTTATAGAAAGTTGTTACAGTTACGTTGTACTGGAGCTCTATATAAGCAGGCTGGCTGAACCCTTCAGTTCAGTTCTGTTCTGGCCTGTGAATAAACAAGAGCTGTTTGAAGAATCACTGTGTCGTCTGATATGTTCACCCACAACTTAACACTTATCCCAGCGCCGTGTCCCGCTGCTGTCCCTTATTGATGATGTCCCTTAAATTTCCTGGGTTTCATGCTCGCCAGGCTCAGGAGCGAAGCAGTGGCGCGGGGTCCTCCGCCGCGCGAGAGAGCGTGCCTCAGGGGCGCATCGTGAGGAGATGGACGGCAGTGGGCGGGCAGGCAGCCCCTCTCTTGCGAGACTTCCGCTGTGCTGCCAGGGGAAGCCGCAGGCAGCAGCAGCGGCGGCGGCTGAGGAGGCAGCCTGAGGGAGAAGGAAGAGGAGGCGATGGGGAGGGACGCAGAAGGGCGGCGCTTCAGCGGCTGCCGCGGCGCTGCAACTGCCTCATGCCAGGCTCGCGGGCGGCGTGGGCGAGAGTCTCTCTCCCTCTCCCCTCTCTCTCGGGTGGGAAAGGGCCGATGGAACTCCTCGCGCCAGGACGACGGCAGCCCCGGCATGCTGCTTTGCATCCCCTCCAACCAGTGCAGCATCTTAATGTAGTGATTTCCCCCTCTGCATCCCTTTCATATTTTTTATAAATCATTTGTCCATCCATAGTTCACATTTTTACTACAAGTTTTCTGTCAATCCTACCAATGTATGTAACTCTTTAGCTTTTCAACTAAATTATAAACTTTCCCCATTCTTTATGAAAGAGGTCCTCTTCCTGGTTTCTAATTCTGCCTGTAAGCTTTGCCATCTCGATGTCGTTCATCAGTTTTGTCTGCCACTCTTCTTTGGTGGGAGTTGTAGACCCTTGGGATCATCTAGTCCAACCCCCGCAAAACACAGTCAGCCGCAGCCAAAGCAGCATGGCTCAATGAGTGCAGGATTTCTGTATAAGCTAAGCTAAAATCCCTTATTTGGGCTGCTGATCCCTTATTTTTGAGGCTGCTGGTCCCTTATTTTCGAGGCTGCTGGTCCCTTATTTTCAAATCTGTAAGTCTTTCGCAATTAAGTAAGAAAATAATCTTAATTATAATTTTTAAATACCCCAAAACAATCCAGATAACCCAAGCAACTGAGCCACGCAATATGCTGCAAGGTGAAGAAAAATTTCCTCAGATGCGCTAATCAGTGTGGCCTAAGGACAAATGTCTTTTTAACACCCTATAGAAAGAGCAATCAGGGCCCATAATATGTGGGCCTCCCCACAAACCAGTTAAGCTACATCCGTATCAGTCAGGGTCCTGTTAATGCTCCTGGCCTTCTTGACACAATGCTAAAATGAAATTGCAAGCACTTTTGTTGCCCTAAGGGCTTAGCGGTGTGGCACATATTTGCACATAGGTCAGAAGGTCCAACACTTCAGTTCTCGGCATCTCCCATTAAAGGGATCCCTGATAACAGGAAGGCCAAGAGACCTTGACTCGCCATTAGTCTTCAGCGGAGGCAATGTTGCAAGGGGTCCCTTTTGCCTATGGTGGTTGTAGTAGCAGGAGGCTAGACTCCATCCTATGCTCATTTGCTGCTGCACAGCAAAGCATTCCATGTCTCAAAATGATTTAAAAATTAATTAATTAATTAATTAATTAACAATAATTTATTATTTATACCCCGCCCATGTGGCTGTTCTTCTCTTTGACATCTGGTGGGAGGGCATTCCACAGGGCGGGTGCCACTACCGAGAAGGCCCTCTGCCTGGTTCCCTGTAACTTGGCTTCTCGCAGTGAGGGAACCGCCAGAAGGCCCTCAGAGCTGGACCTCAGTGTCCGGGTAGAACAATGGGGGTGGAGACGCTCCTTCAGATATACTGGACCGAGGCTGTTTAGGGCTTTAAAGGTCAGCAGCAACACTTTGAATTGTGCTCGGAAACGTACTGGGAGCCAATGTAGGTCTTTCAACACCGGTGTTATGTGGTCTCGGTGGCCGCTCCTAGTCACCAGTCTTGCTGCCGCATTCTGGATTAGTTGTAGTTTCTGGGTCACCTTCAAAGGTAGCCCCACGTAGAGCGCATTGCAGTAGTCCAAGCGGGAGAAAACAGAGCATGCACCACTCTGGCAAGATAGTCTGCAGCCAGATAGGGTCTCAGCCTGCGTACCAGATGGAGCTGGTAAACAGCTGCCCTGGACACAGATTTGACCTGTGCCTCCATGGACAGCTGCGAGTCCAAAATGACTCCCAGGTTGCGCACCTGGTCCTTCAGGGGCACAGTTACCCCATTCAGGACCAGGGAATCCTCCACACACACCCGCCTCCTGTCCCCCCAAAACAGTACTTCTGTCTTGTCAGGATTCAACCTCAATCTGTTAGCCGCCATCCATCCTCCAACCGGCTGTGACTTCCCCCAGTACAGGATGGGGAATAGCCTATGGTTACCAGATTTTTTTCAATGAATCTGGGGACACTTTTTGGGGAAGCTGAGTAGCAACAGGGAGTCAGTAGTGGGGATGGTGAGGCAAAAGACCCTGGGCCCAAGCACACATGCGTGTTGTATAAAGGGGCAAAGCCCTTCTTTCGCACCCTGTGGAACATAAATGCACAGTTTTTTAAAAACTGGGCAACAGCGTGCCGCGCGCCTGTGACTCCCAAGTCTTCCCCAATCTCCTTCCCCCTTCCCCCTTTGTTTTGACAGATTGGGGGAGGCTTGGGAATCGTGGGTGGGCGGCTGTTGCCCAGGAGGGGCACAAGGCACGCGGTTTCTCTGCCAGGCAAGATGCAAAGCCCTTCTTTCGCACCCTGTGAAACATAAATGCGCAGAGGTTTTCTTAAAAAACTCGGCAACGGCCAGCTGCCACTCCCGAGCCTCCTCTGATCAGTCAAAACAAAGGGGGAAGGGGGCAGGAGATCTGTACCACCGGACGTCCCCAGTTCCCCTTCAGCAGTGGCGGAAGCAGCCCGGAGTCAGCCTGGTAGCACGATTGGCTCTGGCTGGCTTCAGGAGCTGCTCACTGCTGTGACATCCACCATTTTCCCTTGCCGGAACTTCCTGCAAGGGAAAACGGCGGGCGCCATGGCAACAGGCAGTGAGAAAGTCCTGGAGCCAGTCAGAGCCATCTGCACTACCAGGCTGGCTCCGGGCTGCTGAGGCTGCCGCTGCCACGTTTCCTGGGGACAGATTTGCAAATCCAGGGACATTCCGGGGACGGAATTTGTCCGGGGACAGATTTGCAAATCCGGGGACTGTCCCTGGGAACCGGGCACATCTGGTAACCTTAGAATAGCCTCAAAGCTCTCTCAATTATAATATAATATAATATAATATAATATAATATAATATAATATAATAATATAATATAATAATATAATATAATATAATATAATATAATATAATATAATATAATATAATATAATATAATATAATATAATATAATATAATATAATATAATATAATATAATATAATATATAATATAATATAATATAATATAATATAATATAATATAATATAATATAATATAATATAATATAATATAATATAATATAATATAATATAATATGCACATGGTTGCTAAAAGGCCCGATAGGGTATCTGAAATCTCATTATGACTCAAGTGGGATACAAATGCTCTGCAAAGTTCAGCTATTTTCTTCCAAGTTGGTAAACAACTGAAAAAAGCGTTTAAATACAGATGGTGTCTCCTTTTATCACTCACAGGATTATAGTGTTTAGCTTGTTCCTGTTTATCTGAATGGGAATATTTGCAACCCCAGGAGTGTGGATAAAGATAACCATGATTAAAGAGAAAGAAGCAGAGAAAGAAAGATTTTGTGTAAATATGTTATTGCTGGATTTGGGAGAACTAACACCATGCTGTGGAGACTTAATTAAATGTTAATTGTTTGCCAAGAGTTCAAGGGCAAATGCTTTGGAGCATGAAAAGTTAGAAGACATGAATACTGACGCTGGAAGTATATTCTGGTTGAAAAATGGAGACAAGGGGGAAAGCATAAAGAATTTTATTTTTTACTGTGATCAAGCTGCAGAGTGACTCCTCTAAAGAGATCCTGGTAACAGGAAGGCAAAAGTCTGTATACAATTTTAGGATGGCCAGATGGAAAATAGAGCTGGGCTCCTGCATCTTTAGTTCAGAAGCAGGGATTTCAATAGGAGCAGGGGCTGGGTCTTCTTTTGGATCCAGTCACGCACTTGAATGCTGTCTGCCATTTTGGAAGAATGCTACGGAACTGGCTGGGGACTGCGAAGGAAAAGGCCCACGCTTCCTCATCTGTGTAGCTTGAATTGTGCCCACTGAAAGGGTGTTGGCACAGCTATCTCTGCTATAAGAGGACTTCAGCTCTCATGTGGAGGGTGCTTTGGGAGTGTGCAACATTGGTGTTAGATGTGTGGCATTTGCCTTGCCGCTGTGCCTCGGCCCTGTGGTGTCTTTGGTTGGTATCTTCTGTGCAGGGCTGATGGGGCTGTGATGTCAGCATGCAATCCCATGATTGATAAGTGAAGAGGTGACATTCCCATGGTTGCTGTGGAACCATCTGTGTTTGTTAACATGCAATTTCTAGACTGTTTTGCTGTCTTATTTTGCTGCTACTGCTGCTGCTGTGTATAATGCATAGGATCTAATCCATTGCACAGGTATTATACTAGCGTTAATGGCTGCCACTGCCAGCAAGACTAGGAATACTCTGCCCAGTGTGTGTTTTTCTACTAGACCTGGAGAGTAGGGAGTTGACTTATAAGCCAACAACATGCCAGTCAAATTCTGAAGATTGCATTGAAGTGCATTTCAGAAGCGTGGTGACTCATATTGGCTGGCTAAAACATAGTACAAATACCCGACCAGATTATAAATGAGCTACCATCTCCTTTAGATACTTGCTACAGAGTAGAGAAATACACTGATTCTATTGCGCAAGTTCCAATAACAACTCTATCATCTATCTATCATCTATCTATCTATCTATCTATCTATCTATCTATCTATCTATCTATCATCTATCTATCTAATCTATCTATCTATCTATCATCTATCTATCTCTACGCGGGGCTTCCCTTGAAGCTGTCCCAGAAACTCCAGCGGGTGCAGAATGCTGCAGCGAGGCTCCTCACGGGGTCTTTGCCATGGGAGCATATTCACCCAGTGCTTTTCAAGCTGCACTGGCTCCCGGTGGAGTACAGGGTCAGATTTAAGGTGCTGCTTTGACCTTTAAAGCCCTTCACGGCCTAGGACCCTCGTACCTATGGAAACGCCTCTCCTGGTATGCCCCACGGAGAGCCTCAAGGTCCATAAATAGCAACACCCTAGTGGTCCCAGGCCCTAAGGAAGTTAGATTAGCTTCAACCAGAGCCAGGGCCTTTTCAGCTCTGGCTCCGGCTTGGTGGAACGCTCTGCCTCATGAGACCAGGGCCCTGCAGGATCTGATTTCTTTCCGCAGGGCCTGTAAGACAGAGTTGTTCCGCCTGGCCTTTGGCTTGGAGCCAATTTGATTCCCTCCCTCTCTTTTTCTTTTCCTTCTCCTCCTGCGATGAGGCTACATTTTAATATTTTAATGTTCCATTATTTTAATGTTGTATTTTATTTTTGTTTTTAAGTTGTAATCATTGTTCTTGTTTTTATTATTGCTTGTAAGCCGCTCTGAGCCCGGCCTTGGCTGGGGAGGGCGGGGTATAAATAAAAAATTATTATTATTATTATTATTATTATTATTATTATTATTATTATTATTATCTATCATCTATCTATCTATCTATCTATCTATCTATCTATCTATCATCTATCTATCATCTATCTATCTATCTATCTATCTATCTATCTATCTATCTATCTATCTCTATCTATCATCTATCTATCTATATCATCTACCTACCTACCTACCCACACACAAATACACAAATACACACAAATATTAACTTCTGTGTCTGAGCATAATAAAAACAGTATTGTCTGAAGAAGAAAAACTGTTCTGGCTAAACAAGTCGTTCAGGATATTATGTGACATTTGGGTTATACGTGCAGAGTTAGATGTGCAATCTGTTCCTTTTGGACAAGAGACTTAACCACAGTAGATTTTTACATCCATGTTATGTACTGAGTTGAATAGGATCCAAACTGCAGCAGTCTGATTGGTCCTAGAACAATAGGATCCAAAAGGCAGCAGTCTGATTGGTCCTAGAACAATGCAGCAGTATGATTGGTTGGCAGGAACTACCCAATCATGCTCCAGATAGAAGTGAATCCACAACCTGATTGGCTTAAAGTAGAATTCCGGAATTAGCCAATCATGTGCAGCCCATTGTGTAAATAATGTATATAAAGCAGATACTGAGGGGACATTCATTCATTCCTCCTCACCACTATGAGCTGAATAAAGAGCATGAAATCACTTTGCGACTCTGAGTATATTTCACTGGCGACGAAGGTGGGATCCCGCTGAGCTGACTGCCACACACAGCACCGCAGCACCGCCACCTGCCGCACCGCTGCCTCGCACCGTGTATCCAGGCTTCAGCTCCGGGACACAAGGAACTCAGAATGGCAACCGACAACAGCTTCTCGCCATTCAACCCAGCATCTGGAGACTGGGAAGCGTATGCCTCCCGTTTCACCTTCCTCCTAGAAGCCAGAGGGGTCACCGACGAAGAAGACGCAAAGAAGAGGGCAATATTCTTCAGCGTCTGCGGAGAGGAGACGTTTGAAATCGCCCGGGCTCTCCTTGCGCCTGAAGACGTCGCTACTGTTCCATACAAAACAATAATGGAACGGCTGAAGGGGCACTTTTCGCCACAGCCCTCAGTGGTGGCTCGTCGAAATGCCTTCTACGCAAAGCGGCAAGCCCCTGGGGAAACCATAACTGGGTTTGTGACCTCTCTCCGCCAAGCCGCCCGGTTCTGCAACTTCTCAGAGCTGGAGAACATGCTTCGTGACCGCCTCGTCGGTGGCCTGAAGGATGAGAAGCTGCAACGACGCCTCTACGCTAAGAAGGACCTAACGTTCCAGGTCGCTCTGGAGGAGGCCCTGGCAACGGAAGCTGCCGAGAGGTCGACACAAGAGGCACGGCCGAGCCAGCCGTCCCAACCAAGGGTCCACCACGAAGACCTCACCGACGACTCAGGATCCAACAGGGAGGAGGTGCACCGAGTACAGCAGCGCACTCAAGCAGCCCACACACCACAGCTGCCTCGACGAGAAGGAGGGAACTGCGCAAGCTGTGGAGAAAGTCACGAGAGGAGGACCTGCCGTTTCCGCAACGCAGAGTGCAGGCAGTGCAGAAAATTGGGACACATCGCCCGGGTGTGTCGGGCTCGGCCCACCCGACGCCAGGCATCAGATGACCAATCCAAGAGCCCCAGGTCCCGGGGCCCAACGCACCAAGGCAACTCGACAGAGCTCACGGACTTCCAGGTATACCAGTTGCCCCACCCCAATGTAGAGAAAATTTATATTGACGTACAGATAGAGGGGGCCCCATGCCGCATGGAGCTTGACACGGGTTCAACTCTATCCATAATCTCGGCAAGGACCTTAAGGAAACTGTGTCCTACTGGGGGTCCCAAACTCAGGCCGGCCCCATTCACCCTCCGGGACTTCCAGAAACGTAAGGTCCCCACAATGGGGGTGGGGACCTTCAGGGTGCAATACCGAGGGCGGACGCGGCAACTGGACTTGCTGGTGGTCAAGGGCCCCTACATTAGCTTACTGGGATTGGCATGGTTTGGACCACTGGGGCTAGCCGTCACCGGGGTGAACCACACTAGCTTACAAGTGGACGTGGACGCCATATGCAAGCAATTTCCGGGGGTTTTCGATGGGAAATTGGGACAGTATACGGGCCCCCCCATTGCTCTACAGCTTGACCCCGCAGTACGACCAGTCAGGCTCAAGGCTCGCCGGGTCCCGTTCGCCCTGAAACCCCGTATAGACGAGGAATTGGACCGGCTCGTGGAGCAAGGAGTGCTGGAGCCGGTGCCTAATGCCCCCTGGGAAACCCCAATCGTCACACCCGTCAAGCCTAATGGTTCGGTCCGCATCTGCGCAGACTACAAATGTACCATAAACAAGGCCCTCACGGCCCATGCATACCCAGTGCCAGTGGTCAGCCATGTTCTTGCCACCCTGGCTGGGTCGAAAATTTTTGGCAAGCTGGACTTGGCCCAAGCATATCAACAGCTGCCAGTAGATGAGGCCACAGCAGAGGCACAGACGATTGTGACGCACAGAGGAGCATTCAGGGTAAAGCGGCTGCAATTCGGTGTCAGTGTGGCACCAGGCATATTCCAGAATCTAATGGACTCTCTACTTAAAGGGATTCCTGGCGTCACCCCCTTCTTCGATGATGTGTTGATTGCCGGGCCTACACCAGAGGAGTTTGAGGACCGCCTCCGCACCGTTCTGCACCGTTTCCAGACGGCAGGTCTCAAGGTGAAGCGGGAAAAATGTCTATTAGGAGTGCCTCAGGTGGACTTTCTGGGATTTATGGTGGACGCAGAAGGGGTCCACCCGACTGGGGACAAGGTACGGGCCATTTGTGATGCCCCAGCGCCCAAGAACAAGGCTGAACTTCAGGCCTTCTTGGGACTATTGAACTTTTACCATTCCTTCCTTCCCCACAAGGCGGCGGTAGCGGAGCCCCTACACAGACTCCTGGACAAGCGGGCCCCTTGGGCGTGGGGCCAGCGCCAGGAGGCCGCATTCCAGGCAGTCAAGGACTTGCTTGTCTCAAACTCGGTCTTGGCACACTTCGACGAGAGGCTGCCGGTGGTGCTAGCATGCGACGCCTCGCCCTATGGAATTGGCGCTGTCCTGGGACACCAACTCCCGGATGGAAGAGAGGTACCAGTGGCATACTTTTCCCAGACACTCAATGCAACCGAGCGGAACTACTCGCAAATCGACAAGGAGGGTCTGGCAATCGTGAAGGGAGTAAAAAAATTCCATGATTTCTTGTACGGGCGGCCCTTCACTGTGGTGACTGACCACAAGCCGTTGCTTGGCTTGTTTGCCCCTGAAAAGCAGACCCCACAAGTGCTGTCTCCTCGCGTCCTCAGGTGGTCAATTTTCCTTGCCAGCTACCAGTATGCACTGATTCACCGTCCGGGGAAGGCGATGGGCCATGCGGACGCCCTCAGCAGGCTACCACTACCGGAAACAGGCCCCGACCCAGCACCTGCACAAGAGGTTATGAGCCTGGAGCTGCTTCCCGACCGCCCCATTCAGGCACAAGAAGTTGCACACCATTCCAAGAAAGATATGGTCATCTCCCGGGTCCTGGACTGGGTGTGGAGGGGATGGCCCAGCAGCAGCCCCGGGCCAGAATTCGCCAGCTACACAACCCGCAAACATGAACTGTCGGCCCACAAGGGGTGCCTGTTATGGGGAAGCAGGGTCGTTGTTCCCCAGCCCCTCCGCAAAAGGGTCCTCACAGCCCTACACGAGACACACCCAGGGGTAGTAAGAATGAAGGCCCTTGCCAGGAGTTATGTGTGGTGGCCGGGGATCGACGGAGAGATAGAGGCCTGGGTCAAACACTGCCAGGCCTGCCAAGAATCCCGCCCAGATCCCCCAAGGGCCCCAGTCCAGTCCTGGGAGTCCGCCCGAGCACCATGGTCACGCCTGCATGTGGACTTCGCTGGCCCCTTTCAGGGGAAAACATTCTTCATAGTGGTGGACTCCTACACCAAATGGCTGGAAGTCGCACTGGTACCGTCCACTTCTACGTCCGCAGCCATCCGGGTACTACGCAGGCTGTTTGCAACCCACGGGCTCCCTGACACTCTCGTCTCAGACAACGGGACTGCATTCACGTCAGGAGAATTCCAAACCTTCACAGCGCAGAACGCCATCCGCCACATCCGTTCAGCGCCATTCCACCCTGCCACCAATGGCCAAGCAGAACGCATGGTGCGGACCACCAAGGACACCCTTCGCCGCATGACGCAAGGGGATTGGGAGTACCGTCTTGCCACATTCCTTCTAGCACAGCACAGCACCCCCAGCTCAACGACTGGCCGGAGCCCCGCTGAACTACTAATGGGTCGGCGCCTTGCAATCAGATTGGACCGCCTTCACCCCGATAGAGCTCAGGATGAGGTAGAGGTGGGGGAAGGCAAGAACCCCCGGACCTTCGAGGCTCAGGACCCAGTGTATGCAAAGAATTTTGGGGCAGGCCCAGCATGGGTACCCGCCACAGTCACCAGGGTCACTGGCCCTGTGTCGTACGAGGTGCTAACAGATGGGGGGCAATGCTGGCGCCGCCACTGCGACCAGATACGGCGACGATTCCCGGGAGAAAACCAGGAGGAGGAAAGGGCAGAGGAGTCCCAAGGGAACAGAGGGGCAGTGAGGCCCATAGAGCACGAGGGGCCAGCAGGAGAGGCAGAATCAGTAAACACAGAGAGGACCTGCGAGGCCGAAAGGACACCGGAACCAGAACCACAACTGAGCGAGCCGGTTGCGCCAGACCAAACAGCCCCATCACAGCCAGCATCCGTGGAACACGGGCCAGAACCTGAACCCCGGACCAGGGAACACCCCAGGCCACAACGCACACGTAGGCCGCCGGCGTACCTCAAGGACTATGAATGCGACCTCCCGGGCAGGACTGGAACTTAGAGGGGAGGGGTGTTATGTACTGAGTTGAATAGGATCCAAACTGCAGCAGTCTGATTGGTCCTAGAACAATAGGATCCAAAAGGCAGCAGTCTGATTGGTCCTAGAACAATGCAGCAGTATGATTGGTTGGCAGGAACTACCCAATCATGCTCCAGATAGAAGTGAATCCACAACCTGATTGGCTTAAAGTAGAATTCCGGAATTAGCCAATCATGTGCAGCCCATTGTGTAAATAATGTATATAAAGCAGATACTGAGGGGACATTCATTCATTCCTCCTCACCACTATGAGCTGAATAAAGAGCATGAAATCACTTTGCGACTCTGAGTATATTTCAATCCACCTTACCTTCTTTGTCTGGAATGAATCCAGAGTGCCTGGGATCGTCAGTAGTTTGGATGGATCCCAAGGGTGATGGATACGGGATTTCTGTATCAGGGGGGAGATGGTGGAGTGAGGTGCCATTCTGATGTTCTTGAGAACAAAGAAGTGGGAGGGGGAAACAAGCACATGTGATTAAAAGTTAAATGCTAGAAAACAAATTTGCCTTCTTTTGTATGTCTAGAGCACAACCATAGATTTAGCCAGCTTAACTCCGGAAATATACAGTGGTACCTTGGGTTACAGACACTTCAGGTTACAGACACTTCAGGTTACAGACTCGGCTAACCCAGAAACAGTACGTCAGGTTAAGAACTTTGCTTCAGGATGAGAACAGAAATTGTGCGGTGGCGGCGCAGCAGCAGCAGCGGGAGTCACCATTAGCATAGCTGTCAACCTTCCCTTTTTTTGCTGGAAATTCCCTTATTCCAGCGCTGTTTCCCGCTGCTTCCCACTGCTATCCCGGATTCTTAGATATCCCGTAGACTGTCCCCAGGACAGGTGAGGCTGCTAATCCCTTACAGTGGTACCTTGGGTTAAGAACTTAATTTGTTCCGGAGGTCAGTTCTTAACCTGAAACTGTTCTTAACCTGAAGCACCACTTTAGATAATGGGGCCTCCTGCTGCTGCCATGCCACCGGAGTATGATTTCTGTTCTTATCCTGAAGCAAAGTTCTTAACCTGAGGTAATATTTCTGGGTTAGCGGAGTCTGTAACCTGAAGTGTATGTAACCTGAAGCATATGTAACCCGAGGTACCACTGTATTTTCAAATCTGAAAATGCCCATTAGCTAAAGTGGTACCTCAGGTTAAGAACAGTTTCAGGTTAAGAACGGACCTCTGGAACGAATTAAGTTCTTAACCTGAGGTACCACTGTATCTCTATCATCCAGTGCTGTTTCCTTCATATTCCCTTAGAGTTTATGTCGAGAGCTATTGGCATTCTGCACATCTGTGGGTTTGATGAACCAGGCAGGAAGCCACCAACTGGAATGAAACTCAGCATTTTAAGAATTTCTGCATGGTTTGGTGTTTAGTTTTGTTTGCTTTAAAGGCAAGTTTCTAGCTCTTGTGACTGTGGAGAAACTTGCTTCGTGTGGTAGCTATAAACTGTAGACCATAAACTGATGTAACCTTCCACCATTTTGTGTGGTCTTTTGTCCATCTGGCTTAGTAGAAGAAGAAGAAGAAGAAGAGTTTGGATTTGATATCCTGCTTTATCACTATCCGAAGGAGTCTCAAAGCGGCTAACATTCTCCTTTCCCTTCCTCCCCCACAACAAACACTCAGTGAGTCGAGTGAGGCTGAGAGACTTCAGAGAAGTATGACTAGCCCAAGGTCACCCAGCAGCTGCATGTGGAGGAGCAGGGAAGCAAACCCGGTTCACCAGATTACGAGTCCACCGCTCTTAACCACTACACCACACTGGCTCTACACTGTCCACACAGTCGTCTACACTGGGGGAAGCAAACCATGTGACCTCCAAGTGCTGTTGAACTACAGCGTCCATCAGCCCAGCAAGCCTGGCCAATGACCAGGGATTGTGGGAGCTGTAGTCCAACGGTTACCCAGAGGACACCGCTTTGGCGATGCTTGGTCCACAGCCTGGACTCTCAGCAGCTTGAGATGGGAGTCTTTCACAGCTGGAAGTGAAGATGCTATCGCTTGAACCTGAGATCTTATGCATGCAAAAAATATTGCCCTCCCCTAAAGTGGGATACATTGGGCGCCACCACATACCTCTTTGATATTGGCTGTTCTTTTCAGAATGCTCTTCTCTCTTTCTCATTTTCCTTCCGTTGAGCAGAAACTCTCCATTATTTATTGGAGGCAGGTGGAAACTACCTTGGGAAGCCTCCGGGATCTCACTATTGATCATCATCCTCTCCTGCTGCTGCTGCTGCTGATTTTTATGTTCTGGCTCTAAAATGAGATCATTCGGCAAAGGAGGCAGATGCTCATCACAGACATCGACCTCAGGTCTGGGTTCATTACAACTAGTTCCTGAAAGGTAAGAGAGAGAGAGAGAGAGAGAGAGAGAGAGAGAGAGAGAGAGAATAAATGGATTTTATTAACTAACATACAGGTTTTCACAGCATCTTAAAAAGCAGAGACATCACCTTGCCAACAAAGGTCCATATAGTTAAAGCTATGGTTTTCCCAGTAGTGATGTATGGAAGTGAGAGCTGGACCATAAAGAAGGCTGATCGCCGAAGAATTGATGCTTTTGAATTCTGATGCTGGAGGAGACTCTTGAGAGTCCCATGGACTGCAAGAAGATCAAACCTATACATTCTGAAGGAAATCAGCCCTGAGTGCTCACTGGAAGGATAGATCCTGAAGCTGAGGCTCCAATACTTTGGCCACCTCATGAGAAGAGAAGACTCCCTGGAAAAGACCCTGATGTTGGGAAAGATGGAGGGCACAAGGAGAAGGGGACGTCAGAGGACGAGATGGTTGGACAGTGTTCTCGAAGCTACCAGCATGAGTGTGACCAAACTGCGGGCGGCAGTGGAAGACAGGAGTGCCTGTCATGCTCTGGTCCAGGGGGTCACGAAGAGTCGGACACGACTAAACGACTAAACAACAACAACAGGTTTACACCCATCCTCTCACAGACCCTCAAAGTGTCCCTGTTTTCCAGGGGCCATTCCAGATTTACAGAAGTCATCTCGGTTTCTGATTTGATCCTGGAATGTCTCGCTTTACCGCAGGACATTCCTATTTTCATTGGAGAAACGTTGGAGGGTATGGAGTTATGCGAGCCCCGAGTCAACAAGATAAGTCACTATACAACCTTTAGAAGACATCTGAAGGCAGCCCTGTATAGGGAAGTTTTAAAAAAAATGTTTATTGTTTTATTATGTTTTTATATATGATGGGAGCTGGCCAGAATGGCTGGGGCAACCCAGTCAGATGGGTGGGGTATAAATAATAAAATTGTTGTTGTCGTCGTTATTGAATAACAGCTTTTTTTTTGTCTGCATACAGCTTTTTTTTTATTTTATTGCTTTATTGAACTTAAAAACAACAACACATAAAAAAAAATCAAAATTGTCGATAATGAACAATAACAATAACAATAATTTATACCAAGTCCATCTGGCTGGGTTTCCCCAGCCACTCTGGGCAGCTTCCAACCGAATATTAAAAACAATACAGCATCAAACATTAAAAACTTCCCTAAACAGGGCCGCCTTCAGTTGTCTTTTAAAAATAAAATAGTTACTTATTTCCTTGACATCTGGTGGGAGGGTGTTCCACAGGGCGGGCGCCACTACCGAGAAGGCCCTCTGCCTGGTTCCCTGTAACCTCACTTCTCGCAGCGAGGGAACCGCCAGAAGGCTCTTGGCCTCAAAGAGTTATCAGTATCTATTACACATTATCACAGTCTTCTTCTAGTTCCGTTGACTTCCCGCCCACTCCATCTAGCTTTAAATGTATATTTATCTAGCGCACTATTTATATTTATTTCCAATAATCGCAGACAGCTTTCTGGGTCATGTGGCCAGCATGACTAAACAGCTTCTGGCGCAACGGAACACAGTAACGGAAGCCAGAGCGCACGGAAACGTCGTTTACCTTCCCACTGCAGTGGTACCTATTTATCTACTTGCACTGGTGTGCTTTCAAACTGCTAGATTGACAGGAGCTGGGACAGAGCAACGGGAGCTCACTCCGTCACCGGGATTCGAACCGCCGACCTTCCGATCAGCAAGCCCAAGAGGCTCAGTGGTTTAGACCACAGCGCCACCCGCAACACTATCTGGAGGGCAACGACTTGGCCTACAAGATGTACTCCGTAGCAGGGATGGGCAGAAGGTAGACCAGCTTCTTCTGGTAGAGATTTGGCTGATTTGCAATAGACAGGCAAGGGTTTTGACTTCTACTTGTCGTGGGTTCAAGCCCCATGTTGGGCAAAAGATTCCTGAACTGCAGGGCATTGGACTAGTAGATCGCCCTCGTGGTCCCTTTCAACTCTACAAGTCTATGATCCTGTTGAGGCCTACTGTTGTTTTACCTCAAGTAAAGCACTATGTGTGCTTTGATTTTGGCAGGGGGAGAACTTTTTGAAGTTAGCACAGAGACTGCCTTTGATGCAGGTACAGAATTTGAACATAGCCGGGAACAAGCGCTGGGGGGAACATTTATTCTGAGGAGATAACGTGAGCGATGCTATAACTGGTATTGTCCAGGATGGGGGGGACGTTCCCCTTTACTGAATGCGCACCTGCCATTTATCTAGGGTGGGGGTGGTTTTACCTCTCAGGTTTTTTGCCTCAGGCTCCCTTTCCAGCTGAACAAGCAATGGGAAGGCCACAGGTTCCTTGGGAAGCTTTCCAGATTTAAGTTTTTCCCTATAAGCTCTGGGCGAGTCTTCGGATATCTGAGGTAACCTGCAAAGCTCTGGCACCTGGGGAAAAACAAAACTTCAAAATGTTTTAATGTTAGAGGGTTTTTTTTTGGGGGGGGATGTTTTTGACAGCACTCATTTTGACACCACCCATTTCCAATCACCCCAGATGGCATTCCTGAAAATTGTTACCCAACTCTGCTTAGGGAAGGGTTAGGGTTAGGGTGGGCAGAGGTGGGCAGAGTTTCTGGTTTTGGAACTATTACGTTTTCCTGCATGCATTCAATTGTAAGCATTCTGAAGAATTGGGAGAATCCATGTTTGTACTTGTAGTTTAAACACAACACTAGGAACCTAGTTAATCATGCTTAATCCCCTTTGATTTCAGTGGGGAAATGCCACCTTGTCCTATGTGCGATTACTCAAAAGTGAGCCCCGTAGAGATTAATATGATTTACCTACAGGTAAAGGAGCATAGAATTGCAGCCTAAGCCATACTTAACTTCGCTGTGCTGCACCCAAGGGTGTTGCCCTCTATTTCACTATTATTCATGTGTATTGTTTTGGGATTATTAGCTGACAGTTCATCAGAAGCAGAAGGCTGCCAGGAATGGCATCACCGTTCACCATTTTGCAAAACAACTTTTTTTGGTGTTAACCGCTACAATGTCAAACCAAAAAAGTGCCACCTAAATCATGCTGCAATAGTAAAGGTAAAGGGACCCCTGACCGTTAGGTCCAGTCGTGGACGACTCTGGGGTTGCGGCGCTCATCTCGCTTTATTGGCCGAGGGAGCCGGAGTACAGCTTCCGGGTCATGTGGCCAGCATGACTAACCCGCTTCTGGCGAACCAGAGCAGCGCACGGAAACGCCATTTACCTTCCCGCCAGAGTGGTACCTATTTATCTACTTGCACTTTGACGTGCTTTCAAACTGCTAGGTGGGCAGGAGCAGGGACCGAGCAACGGAAGCTCACTCCGTCGTGGGGATTCGAACCAGCGACCTTCTGATCGGCAAGTCCTAGGCTCTGTGGTTTAACCCACAGCGCCACCCGCATCCCGCTGCAATAGTGAAACTATGAAAAATGTAAAACTATGAAAAAGGGATTGCTGGGCTGCTATGTCCTTCCCAGATTATTTTTATTTTATTTTATTTTATTTTACATATTATTAATATTTATATTTATTAATATCCCATCTTTCTTCCACCATGGGACACAAAGCAAATCACATGGGATTTCAGAGTGGTCTTCAATCCAGGCCTAGACTAGACCTGGACCTGCTAAACTTTGGGGGATAAAACAAAAACGGACCTTCTTCCTATGTTCTTCCACGACTTCACTTTGCTCTGGCCTTGTTCCTGCTTGAATAGGAGAGAACCAGTCTGTAGTCACAGGGGTTCCTTTATCTCTCTCATGTTTGCCCTTCAGATACTTTCGGTTAACTGTGGAAACCAAGAGGAGATGAGAGATCAAATACAGTGGTATCTCAGGTTAAGTACTTAATTCGTTCCAGAAGTCCGTTCTTAACCTGAAACTGTTCTTAACTTGAAGCACCACTTTAGCTAATGGGGCCTCCTGCTGCCGCCGTGCCGCCGGAGCACGATTTCTGTTCTCATCCTGAAGCAAAGTTCTTAACCTGAAGCACAATTTCTGGGTTAGTGGAGTCTGTAACCTGAAGCGTATGTAACCTGAGGTACCACTGTACAGTCATCCTGATCAGAGATGGGGAGAAATTTGGTTCTGTTCACATTCTAATGCAAATCTACTTAATCAACGTTTTTTCTGAAACAATATGCAGACCAAAATGCAAAATTCAGCAGGTGGAAACATACTGATGGAATTTTCTACCTTTGTCCTGCATTTAATCCTGTGGTTTTGAGACTGTTGCCAATCAACAAATTATTTGCCTCTGCTTTTAAAAGGCAGAAACAAATGCTGTCGTTAGCAATCCTCAGAATATTTTGAATGGCTCACAGCAGCCTTAACTTTCTTACCGCTGTACGTGATTTTTTTTGCAGGGAAGAAACCTCCATAGAAAGTCATGTGGGATTTCTCACACCAAAGCTCGGAAGTATCAATGCTGGTTTTCCCCGTTGCTTGATGATCTCCGGGTTGGTTTGCCACTTCTTCACTGTGGTCTTGGACCTCCCCATCTCGGTGAACTTCCACCAATTTGTCCTAGGAGATGACACAAATGTACACTTGAAAAGCAGCATTTATGGGAACATAGAGGGTGGCGCTGTGGGTTAAACCACAGAGCCTAGGACTTGCAGATCAGAAGGTCAGCGGTTCGAATCCCCGCGACGGGGTGAGCTCCAGTTACTCGGTCCCTGCTCCTGCCAACCTAGCAGTTCAAAAGCACATCAAAGTGCAAGTAGATAAATAGGTACCACTCCTGAGGGAAGGTAAACGGCGTTTCCATGCACTGCTCTGGTTCGCCAGAAGCGGCTTAGTCATGCTGGCCACATGACCTGGAAGCTATACGCCGGCTCCCTCGGCCAGTAAAGCAAGATGAGCGCCGCAACCCCAGAGTCGGCCACGACTGGACCTAATGGTCAGGGGTCCCTTTACCTTTACCTTTACCTTTACCTTTACCTAGAGAGCTGCCTTATACCAAGTGAAACTACTAGCTCAGCATTGTCAACAACAATGTCTGGCAATGGCTCTCTGGTCCACTTCATGCTTCAGATTTTGGATGCCATTAACAAGCAGCAAACAGTAATTTAATTAAGTATATATTTACGTGGTGTGGGTGTGGGAGTCCACTTACCTTGGGCCACTAATAATAATAATAGTGTTTATTATTTGTACCCCACCCATCAGACTGGGTTGCCCCAGCCACTCTGTGTGGCCTCCAGCAAATATAAAACCATAATAAAACATCAAACATTTTTAATGCAGGGCTCATAGACTCTGGGATTAAACCAGAGGTTTTCTTTAAAATAATAATAATTTAAAAAACTGCTCTACTCACCAACACTTCAGTTTTAAGCCAGCAGAGGGAGGCAGGTGGTGCAAAATTCAAAGACTAAAGGGACGGAACTGAACACTGGAGTTGATTTATAAAGAGAGGGTTAGAGCTTTTCCACACTTAACTTTTGCCCTGCTCTTTCCAGGCACAGCCCACAATTTAAAGCTGTGTGCCCAAGCGCCCTTTGTTTTGCTCCAGAGCTTTCCCTGCGAAACCCTCTCTTTTAAAATATATTTTTAGAAAAGTGCACCCCACCCCCCATACCATTCCATTGTAACTACCCAACCTTCCAAAATTTCAACACCTCTTTGCGATGGTTTGACCCCTTTCTGTTTGAACAGTATAAATTCTACAAATACCTTCCATATCTCCCCCAATCATTTCTCCTGCATATTCCCCGTCTTACCTCTATAGCACATGTTAATTTATCATTAATAGCTATCTCCCACACTTCTTTATACTGTTCTTCCGTTTTATAGTCACCTTGACCCTTCCAAAACCCACTCTTTGAAGCTGAACTGTAGCAAATGGCAACTGGTGGAAAACCCACAACAATGTTTGCTCCGATTGAGCACCAAAGATCAGGTTTTCACAGGGGAAGCTCTGGGGCAGAAAAACAACAATGTTTGGACATGGAGCATTGCAGACCTCTGCCTGGAAAGAGCGGGCAAAAGGTGGATAAGCCCTTAGTTAGGCCAAGGGAAGATAAACAAAGGCTGCCTAAGTCGGGAAAGTGTTACGGCATCATTCTACAATAGTCACAAGGCTTTCCTACATGTGTGTTGCAGGCACACACACATAGGGCATAGCTGTCAACTTTTCCCTTTTCTTGTGAGGAATCCTATTCAGAATAAGAGAATTTCCCTTAAAAAAAGGGAAACGTTGACAGCTATGACATATGTGTTTCCATCCCTATGTGAAGTCAGGGCTCATGAGAGAACAAAGTTGCATCATGTGGAAGAGAGTTGTCCATAATTTGCTTGAAGGGCCTGGGGAGTCTGTAAGTTGACCAGAGAAAGTGGAGACCGGATCTTGCTGGAACTCACCATGAGCGTGTTAGTTTCTGTTTTATCAGGTTTATCAGGACAACAAAGTATGTTTGGCTTTGCTGAATTCTGAAGGGTGTAAGCAAAGCACGAAGCACTTGCAATTGAAGCTGCAACATGCTAGAGGATGTGTTCAGAAAGGACTCGTAACGGTGTCCTACATGCCAGGTAACAAAATTCCTGCTGATTTATTGTCCAAGGTTGTTCCAAGGGATCAACACTGTACCTATGTACAGAAATAGGGTTTGTACTGAGATTGTACTCACACGCTGCCCAGGGGTGTTCACAGAAAGGGGGAGGATGTTAGTTTCTGTTTTGCCACTGAGCAGCTGCTTGGAGTCATAGGACTCCGTTTACATTCCAGGGATTCCACACTATTGGAAGTCTCACGGGAGAGGAGACGGGATGTGACGTTAGTGGTTTCCTGTTTCCTTTGTTCCTTTGTTCAGTTGCTCTCTGCTCTCACAGAGAGAGGATGTATTTTTCTTTGCTGTCTGCGTAGCTTAGAAATAAAGCATAGCATGTAGCCAAACCTCTCGTCTCTTTCCTGTGCTGGAAACTCTACCGAAGAATGTGCCTGAGGCCTCATCAAAGGCTCAGGTCATTAAACACGTCGGGAGGCAATTCTGAAGACTTGGGGGAAGAAAATGAGCTTTATCAGCTTGGCCGAGCGAAGATCCCGACAGAATGCCCCCCTTGTTCTCTTACAATGGCAATGGCGGCCAACTGAGAAGCACTGGAACTGAGTTCCGGGGAGTTCTTGATGGAAAAAAGCCCTGTTTATAGGCCATGAAGAAGAAGGAATTTCAACATGTGCACCCTCTGCAACAATACCTATGGCCTAACAGTGGAGTGGGGACGCGGGTGGCACTGTGGGTTAAAACACTAGAACCGAAGGTCGGCGGCTTGAATCCCTGCGACGGGGTGAGCTCCCGTTGCTCGGTCCCTGCTCCTGCCAACCTAGCAGTTTAAAAGCACATCAAAGTGCAAGTAGATAAATAGGTACGGCTCCGGTGGGAAAGTAAATGGCGTTTCCGTGTGCTGCTTTGGTTCGCCAGAAACAGCTTAGTCATGCTGGGCACATGACCCGGAAGCTGTACGCCGGCTCCCTCGGCCAATAAAGCGAGATGAGCGCTGCAACCCCAGAGTCGGTCACGACTGGACCTAATGGTCAGGGGTCCCTTTACCTTTACCTAACAGTGGAGTGAGGCCCTAGCCATTGGTCATGCTGACTGGGGCTGATGGGGCCACAGGTTCCCCATATGAGCATCTCACACACCTAGCCGGAAACTTTGGTCTAGTTATTAATACCTCTGGAATCCTGCTATATGCAGTGTGCTGGCTCCAGGTGGACTCCTTTGCCGGCTGCCGTGGAAGGTGAAAACTCAGTTTTCTTACTGAAATCCTTAAAGGAATACGAGCTCTTATTCTGGCGTGTTTTCCTTCTTCATAGCTTTCTCCCAGCCTGGCTTTTTCCTCATATTGTTTCCGAGATGAGGAAGCAAGGCCTGTCAGACAGGTGAGTGTGTGAGTATCATGGCACAATACAAAGCAGTTGTATTGTTGTTGTTTTCTTTTCATCTTAATTTATAATGCCCAGAGGGCTTCTAACCAGTTTACAAAACATAAAAAACCTGCACAACGTTGTTAAAATACAGAAAAAGACACCATAATTAAAACGTGCAATGAAACAAATCCATCAATAAGACAGTACTATTAAAACAGGGGGGGGGGGGCGCGGGTGGCACTGTGGGTTAAACCACAGAGTCTAGGACTTGCCGATCAGAAGGTCGGCGGTTCGAATCCCCGCAACGGGGTGAGCTCCCGTTGCTCAGTCCCTGCTCCTGCCAACCTAGCAGTTTGAAACCACGTCAAAGTGCAAGTAGATAAATAGGTACCACTCCAGCGGGAAGGTAAACGGCGTTTCCGTGCGCTGCTCTGGTTCGCCAGAAGCGGCTTAGTCATGCTGGCCACATGACCTGGAAGCTGTACGCCGGCTCCCTCGGCCAGTAAAGCGAGATGAGCGCCGCAACCCCAGAGTCGGCCACGACTGGACCTAATGGCCAGGGGTCCCTTTACCTTTACTAAAACAGGAAAAAACTTTGACCCTCCTGATGTTTCTGAAGTGCAACCCCCATCAGAACCTTCCAGCAAAGGAGGATGGGAGTTGAAGTTCAGCAACATTGGGGGGACCAAAAGTTCCCCCACCTGCGCATTAAAACAACACAGCAATTGAAACAGCACTTAAAACAGGGGACTTGGGTCAGGAGATCAAGGGAATGTCTATGTAAAAACTTGCATCTTCAAAAGCCCGCGGAATGCCAATGCAGATGGGGGCATCTCGTATTTCAGCAATGAATGAGGGCCACTGCTTGAGAAGGACGCAACAGGCATGCGCCCTTCACCGTTTTTGTGAGTATCACAAAGTAGCGCTAGGCTCGCAGGGTGCAGTGAGCACACCCCTCAAAGCAGGGCGGTGTCAGCCACGTCGGCTGACTGGGCTCCCTACTGCACAGCCAGCCAGGCAGTGCAGTGCAGCACAGCCCTGCTCAGCTCTAGTGGGCGGGGCTTGCTCCGGCAGCAAACCCCGCCCCCAGGTCTGCTGTGCGCGCCCTGGCGCATGCACTCCCCGGGCACCAGCAAGGAACGCTCTGCCATTGCTCAGGCATAACTATTGTTGGGTTCCATGGGGCTTACTCCTAGGTAGGTATGCCTTAGGCAGTTTTCAACAGTTATTGTTATGTACTGAGTTGAATGGGATCCAGAATGCAGCAGTCTGATTGGTCCTAGAACAATAGGATCCAGAATGCAGCAGTCTGATTGGTCCTAGAACAATAGGATTCAGAATGCAGCAGTCTGATTGGTCCTAGAACAATAGGATTCAGAATGCAGCAGTCTGATTGGTCCTAGAACAATAGGATCCAGAATGCAGCAGTCTGATTGATCCACAGGAGCCACCCAATCCAGCTCCAGGTAGAAGGGAATCCGCAACCTGATTGGCCTACAGGAGAATCCCGGAATTAGCCAATCACGCGGGGCCCATTGTGTAAATAATGTATATAAGGCAGATATTCTGGGGGAACTTCCATCCCTCCTCACCACTATGAGCTGAATAAAGAGCATGAAATCCACTCTCGACTCTGAGTATAGTTCAGTTATGTTTACATTTTTGTTTTTTGGGGGGTTTCCCACTCTTTACTACTGAATCAGAACAAACATCCGCCGGGTGCTCCTCAGATGGACGTTTGCTCCAATTAGCGCTAAAGAGCGGGAAAACAGTTCGGAAACTGTGTTTTCCAGACACAGGACAAGTGGATGTACAGTGGACCCTCAGGTTATATACCGCTCTGGATACATAATCTTCGGGTTGCGAAAGCGGCAAACTCGGAAGTGTATTCTGGGTTTCACCGCTTGCGCACAAGTGCTCTATCGCGCCGCACGCATGCGCAGAAGCGGCACCTCTGGTTACTGATTTTTCAGGATGCGCACGGACCCACGAAACGAATTAAATTCGTAACCAGAGGGTCCACTGCATGGGTGAGCCCTAAGATTCCATCCAGATAATTTGCCCCAGGGCAGTAGAAATGTGCATTTGGTTTTAATTTTCCACTTTCTCCTCTGCATTAATAACATTCACACATACACACACTCAGCATGATGAGAGAGTGTTCCCGGAGAGAATTTTAAAAATGTGAAAACAGGACCTCATGATGCCTGAGGCAGAAAATCTTAATGGTTTCCCTCAGTTAGCAACTGAATAATAGGTAAAATCTACTGGGAAGTTTTCCCGAGCCGGCCTCGCTGAAATGAAGAGGAGCGAGAGGTGCAAAAACTGTGGAACGGAAGAATCCGCACAGCAGACCGTCTCCTGCAAACACCTGGCTGCCCTCCGCAACAACCGAACGCTGCCGCCTAAAATGGCCACAGAGACCATCTGTCTCTCTCAGAGCTACAAAATTCAGTGTGAGGGGGCCAGAAGAAGGCATGGGCAGCACAACCTCACAGACGTCCACTCAGAAAAAAGCCCCATTGGGTTCAACAGTGTTTGCTCCCAAATCCAGTCAACGTAAGATCACAGCCATCTTTGTTTCATGATTTATGACAATGGTCACTCCTCCCTCTTTTCTTCTATGGTGGCACATAATATAAATAATATAACTATAACTATAACTGTAACTATAACTATAACTATAACTATAACTATAACTATAACTATAACTATAACTATAACTATAACTATAACTATAACTATAACTATAAATATTCACTGTGCAGACATTACAATCAAACCATAAATATCTGCATGCCACATTAATTTAATTTTCTTTCTTTCCTCTACTGTAACTCAGGCATCCCCAAACTCAGCCCCCCAGATGTTTCGGGACTACAATTCCCATCATCCCTGACCACTGGTCCTGTTCGCTAGGGATCATGGGAGTTGTAGTCCCAAAACATCTGGAGGGCCGAATTTGGGGGTGCCTGCTGTAATTGATATAAGGAGAGGGGAATAAGAAAATACTAGTTGTGAGATGATAGATAGATAGTTGATAGATGATAGATAGATAGATAGATGATAGATAGATAGATAGATAGATGATAGATTAGATAGATAGATGATAGATAGATAGATAGATAGATAGATAGATAGAGATAGAGATAGAGATAGATAGATAGATAGATAGATAGATAGATGATAGATTAGATAGATAGATGATAGATAGATAGAGATAGAGATAGATAGATGATAGATAGATAGATAGATAGATAGATAGATAGATAGATAGATAGATGATAGATAGATGATAGATATTCATTCATTTGCTACTGTACCTGGCTTAGCCTGTTGTTCTTCGAATTCAGCCTGTAAGTATTGGTACGGCGAACAGAAAATATGCAGAAGATTATATTTCGGCGGAACAGCTGACAGATCCTGATTCTTTCTGTGATCTGGTGTGTCTTCCTCTAGCAACAGGGGGTCCCTGATATAGCCTGCAAAATGTATACATAGCATTCATATATCACTTGGGAAAAGACGGGAACAAAGGTAGATTCCTTATTCTGAGGCAACTCATTGGTCCATTTGCCACGGTCTCAGACAGAAATCTTCCCCAGCCTTTCCTGAAGACTCATCCATGGGCCTTTGTGTAAAACACATGTATATTCAGCCTCAAGTGCCACTTTTAACACAAACATGCAATTGGGGACATGTTTCTTAATCTTTCCCCTTATAATTGCACAGCGGTGGCGCTCCTGCTGCAGCCAATCTTGGAGCAGGCCGTGACCAGTTGAAGACCAGAGCTCTATTACCACTGTAAGTAAAGGTAAAGTGACCCCTGACCGTTAGGTCCAGTCGTGGCCGACTCTGGGGTTGCGACGCTCATCTCGCTTTATTGGCTGAGGGAGCCGGCGTACAGCTTCTGGATCATGTGGCCAGCATGACTAAGCCGCTTCTGGCGAACCAGAGCAGCACACGGAAATGCCGTTTACCTTCCCACCGGAGCGGTAGCTATTTATCTACTTGCACTGGTGTGCTTTCGAACTGCTAGGTTGGCAGGAGCAGGGACCGAGCAGCAGGAGCTCACCCCGTCGTGGGGATTCGAACCACCGACCTTCTGATTGGCAAGCCCTAGGCTCTGTGGTTTAACCCACAGCGCCACCCGCGTCCCTACCACTGAGCTGTGTCCAATTCTGCCCTTTACAGAGTCAGACCATTGGTCCATCTAACTCAGATTTATATGCACTGACGGGCAACAGTGCTTCAGGCAGACAACATTCTCTTCTTACCTGCAGGATGCTGGGGACTGACCCTGGAACCTTTTGCATGCAAAGTCTGTATTCTACCACATTAAATAGATTGGGCTAGACCAGGGAGTGCCAACCTTTGTGTTAAGTTGTGGGTGAACATATCAGACGACACAGCGATTCTTCAAACAGCTCTTGTTTCTTCACAGGCCAGAACAGAACTGAACTGAAGGGTTCAGCCAGCCTGCATATATAGAGCTCCACTACAACGCAACAGTAACCACTTTCTGTAACTATCCAATCACTGAACGTCACATTCGATCCCTTATTTGCATATGTGGACCTGAACTATCTACAGTATCCCCCTGCTGGCCCAAGGTGAGAACTTCAGTACATAACACTTTGGGTGCCACGAGCTCAATTGCAAACAGACTAAACTGTTGCGGACATCACACAGACACAGCACAACCAAATATACACCACAACCTATGACACTGTCTGCCGTCAAATGCTTCTTTAAGTCTCATTTCATTTGTAAATCGTTTTTTATTTCCCCCCCCCAAAAAAATAATAATCAATCAAATAAGGATACAAAAATCAAACCATCTAACATTTATACTTCTAATTAAAAAAACCCCTACTATTTTACAAACCTTCTTGAAAACTCAAAACTTCCTTCCAGCCCCTTCTAATGATTCTTTACATCTTACATCATTCTCTGCATTTTGTTATTATTTTAAGCCACTTGTTACACCTTTACATTCTCTAATTTTTTACTACTTACAAGTGCTTAATATAAACTTGCCAATGTACCAATTTGCTTACGGTATTTCTGCAGATACACATTAAATTTCCCCCATTCCCCATTACTCTGGTTTCTCTTCAGATTGTATAAATCTTTCGCCTTTTACTTTAAGTCTAATTTCAGCAAGGGAAGGGACCCTGTAGACACCAAGAAAGCCCTCTGTGGGCACATGGATACCCCGGGCCGGATTTAGGTTTGGTGGTGTTGTGGTTTAAATCACAGAGCCTAGGACTTGCTAATCAGAAGGTCGGCGGTTCGAATCTCCATGACAGGGTGAGCCCCCATTGCTTGGTCTCTGCTCCTGCCAACCTAGCAGTTCGAAAGCACGTCAAAGTGCAAGTAGATAAATAGCTACCGCTCTGGCGGGAAGGTAAACAGCGTTTTCGTGCGCTGCTCTGGTTCTCCAGAAGCGGCTTAGTCATGCTGGCCACATGACCCGGAAGCTGTACGCCAGCTCCCTCGGCCAATAAAGCGAGATGAGCGCCACAACCCCAGAGTCGTTCGCGACTGGACCTAACAGTCAGGGGTCCCTTTACCTTTACCTTTACACATGGCGTTAGCCACAATCCACTAGTATCCTGTAGCTTGAGAAATAATGTCCTCCTGTTGGCTTGTTTTCTTGTTTCTTTTTTCTAAATAATTTTTATTGAATGTTTTCATGTTACCAATAACAATACAACCATACTACCACTAAATAAGAAGTAAAAATTACATACATCAATATTTAGTTTGTTATTTGTTATTTACCGTCTTATTTCCTCCCAAGCTTTCCATACAAAAACACACATATGTGCAGACCCACACACCCACACCCACACACAAAATGATAATAATGAAAGTAAATATTTGTCCCCTTTTATCTTACAAAATCTTTTCTTCAACTCTGACTTCCTGTCAAGTCCCTTTGCATATATTTGATCTTACAATCGAATGGACACAAAACAATAAACCTTTCTATATAAATTTTCCAATACATTCTGAAAACATACTAAATCCTTAATTGTTGTCCACCTCCTTTTAGTTCCTTTATCACTCGAATGCTAGCACGGAGTCAAAACTATTATTGTATTTTTGAACATATCTTCTATAACCATCCCATTTTCCCGCAAATTTTTGCTTTGAGTTTCCTGTGGGTTTGCTAGTCAATCGAGCCGTCACCCCCAATTCCTGCAATTTGATTTGCCAATCTGTTATTTTGGGAGCCTCATGATCTTTCCATCCCTTGGCCACAAGTATACGAGCCGCTGCAGTTGCATACAAGAATACCGGTACCTCTCTTAGATTCTTGGCTTGTTTTCGGGTCATACTGACCTGCACACTGAAGCTTTCGTAAAATGTCCGGGTCCCAGGTCTGAGAGAGTTTGAGGAGGTACCTCTTGGGTGAATAACCTGGTCTCATCTGTCTGTCAGTCCGGAAGTCTGGTTCAGTTAGGAAGTGAAGGTATGGCTGCCAAGTGACTCTGTTCTTATCCTTGCATAACCATAATATAGATAAGAAGATGTTAAATAGCTTAAAAATTGCAGCTGGGTAACATTGGCAATTGACTGCTGTTAATAAATTACTCCCCCCCCCCCGCCAAATATCTTTGAAGGCATCTCTAGCTAGGAGAGCTGGAGAGGGAAGCAATGCAGTCAGATAAGTGAGACCCCCAAATTATTTAGAAAAATCCCCAGATTCTTTTGCACGAGGACGGTAAAGAATCATGGCGTATTTAGAAAGCAATCTTACATTATTCAGCGCAAACGTAGTATATATATTTTCTGTCCACCCCCCACCCCCAGTTCTGAATGTTTTCAGTGTACTGAGACCTCCGGGTATAGGGCGGTGTGTGTATATATATATGATATATATATATATGAAATAAATAAAAGAAATAAATACTTAAGTCTGAATGGGAAACAGCCACCTTTGCAGGGTGCCTATTGGCTGGCACACTAAAATCAGCAACACACTTGTCTGCCAAACATAGCTGTCAACTAACAGATTTGAAAATAAGGGACCAGCAGCCTTGAAAATAAGGGATCAGCAGCCAAAATAAGGGATTTTCCCAGCACAGGGATGTTCAACTTCTGAGCCCCTCCGAGCCAAAGGCACAAAGCCCAGCCAGCAGCCAAACGAAGCCTCAAGCGGTGGTTCCCACAGCGCAGCAACCCGGCAAAGGGGATGCAGCAAGGAAAACCGTCACCTCTCCGCTGGGAAGCGCTGAGCAAAGGCGAGTCCCCAGGCAACGCGGCCAATTTGATCGACACAAGGCATGCAAGCTCCACCCCCCAGTTGTTCTTAGACTACTTATTGGGTGAGCAACATAGCCAAGCAACACAGTTGGAGCCTCCCTCCTCCTTCCTTTGAAACCTGGGAAATTTAAGGGACATCATCAGTAAGGGACAGCAGCGGGACTCAGCGCTGGGATAAGGGAGTTTCCCGCCAAATAAGGGACGGTTGACAGCTATGCTCCCAAAGCCCATGAGAAGTTTCCAACTGTTATTAAAGTGCTTGCATTTTTTTAAAAATAGGACAATGAATGAATTGAACATACATGCATATGAAAATTTATATGCCACTTTACGTTTTTTTAAAAAGTAGGTAAAGGTAAAAAAGGTAAAAGGACCCCTGGACGGTTAAGTCCAGTCAAAGGTGACTATGGGGTGCGGCGCTCATCTCACTTTTCAGGCCAAGGTAGCCGGCGTTTGTCCACAGACAGCTTTCTGGGTCATGTGGCCAGCAGGACTAAACCGCTTCTGGCACAATGGAACACCGTGATGGAAGCCAAAGTGCACGGAAACGCCGTTTACCTTCCAGCCACAGTGGTACCTATTTATCTACTCGTGCTGGTATGCTTTCAAATTGCTAGGTTGGCAGAAGCTGGGACAGAAGCTGGGAAGCTAAGGTTTGAGAACCATTCCACTGTGATGAAGGACTTCTATGAATACTTTTAAAATGTTACATCTATGGGATGTTAGATTGTTTTAGTATGCCACTACAGTGGCAAGACTGCTAATAGCAAAAAACTGGAAATACCAAGAAATACCAACAATAGAAGAATGGCAGATGAAGATGTTGGACTTTTTGGAGCTGGCCGACCTGACTGGAAGAATCCGCAATCAGAAGGAAGAGGAGACTAAAGAAGATTGGAAGAAATTTAAAGAATATTTGGCTAAATATTGTAATATAAGATAATGGAAGTTACTTGGAAGTAACAAATAGGCGGAGGATTACAATAACAACGGGTTGTAAAGCAATAGGGATTAGAATTAATAAAAGAGAAGAAGATAGTAATTAAATGGATTTAATTTTATTAGAATTAAGATTTTGGAGAACTGCTACAAGGAGATACAATGAAATTCAGATGGGGGGATTCGAGGAAGTAAGTTAACAATGAAAGTTAAATCAGTCACTGAAAGTAATAACTGTTTTTATGCTTTTTCTTTTTAGTATTGTGTTTTTCTTTTCTGTTTTTCTTATTATGTATGTTTTATATTATGTATGTTTTATATTTGTATTGTTATTTGTTTCGTTATAAATTTGGAAAAGCAAGATTTTTTTTTTAAAATAAAATAAAATAAAATATGTTACATCTATCTTCGCTCCGACTCACTCATGAGTAAAGATGAGACAACAAATTTTTACAATGGACTTCTAAGACTTCTTATTTTCTGTTTGGAAGTCGATGACTAACATTTACAATTTTGGGCAGTAAACAAGTTTATATTAAATAAAACTGAATTTTAACTTAAACCAGATGCTGGATCAAAGAATTGCGTGAATCATTTTGCTTCATTTTTTTTTTAAATATTGCCATTCCAGGCTGAGTTTCAAACTAAGATTGAAAACAGTAAGGCTGTAAAAGTGCATGTGGGTCACACAGACCCTATTTTTCCTTGTGCACAGGAGCGCTTTCAACTGAACTGCACATCAATGTTCCCCACCCACACTAGTGTTTTGTTCTCTCCCATCGATTACAGTGGTGCCTCACAAGACGAAAAGAATCCGTTCCGCGAGTCTCTTTGTCTTGCGGTTTTTTCGTCTTGCGAAGCAAGCCCATTAGCGGATTAGCGGATTAGCGCTATTAGCGGCTTAGCGGATCAGCTGATAAGCGGCTTAGAGGCTTAGCGGATCAGCTGTTAAGCGGCTTAGCGGCTTAGCAGATCAGCTGTTAAGTGGCTTAGCGGATCAGCTGTTAAGCAGCTTAGCGATCAGCTGTTAAGCGGCTTAGCAGCTTAGCGGATCAGCTGTTAAGCGGCTTAGCGATCAGCTGTTAAGCGGCTTAGCGGCTTAGCGGATCAACTGTTAAGTGGCTTAGCGGCTTATCGGATCAGCTGATAAGCGGCTTAGCGATCAGCTGTTAAGCGGCTTAGCGGCTTAGCAGATCAGATGTTAAGCGGCTTAGCGGATCAGCTGATAAGCGGCTTAGCGATCAGCTGTTAAGCGGCTTAGCGGCTTAGTGGATCAGCTGTTAAGCGGCTTAGCGGCTTATCGGATCAGCTGATAAGCGGCTTAGCGATCAGCTGTTAAGCGGCTTAGCGGATCAGCTGTTAAGCGGCTTAGCGGCTTAGCGGATCAGCTGATAAGCGGCTTAGCGGCTTGGGGAAAAGGGGGAGGGAAGGAAAAAAACCCTGCAGGAACTCACAAGACATTTTCGTCTTGTGAAGCAAGCCCATAGGAAATTCATTTTGCGAAGCACCTCCAAAACGGAAAACCCTTTCGTCTAGCGGGTTTTCCATCTTGCAAGGCATTCGTCTTGCGGGGCACCACTGTACCATATTTTTCGCTCTATAAGACGCACCAAACCATAAGGCGCACCTAGTTTTTGGAGGAGGAAAACAAGAAGAAAAAAAATTCTGAATCCCAGAAGCCAGAACAGCAAGAGGGATCTGGCTTCTAGGATACCATGTGGCTGTTCTGGCTTCTGGGATAGCCGCGCGAAGCCTCTTCAGGGCAGCAGGATGAAGGCTCTCCCTGCCCGGAAGAGGCTGCCGCGGCTAAGGCAGAAACCAGAAGAGGCGCTTCGCTGAAGGGGCGCTGCGCAGAGAGGGAGAACTGTGCAGCGCCCCTTCAGCGAAGCGGAAGGAGGAACTGAAGGGGCATTTGTGTGTATTGGCAGATGTGTGAGAGGTGTAAGAAAGGAATGGGATGAGGGATAGTTGATTAAAATAGGTGTTATGTACTGAAGTTTTCACCCTGGGCCAGCAGGGGGATACTGTAGATAGTTATGCAAATGAAGGATCGAAAGTGACGTTCAGTGATTGGATAGTTTGTATGCAAATGAAGGATCGAAAGTGACATTCAGTGATTGGATAGTTTTAGAAAGTTGCAACAGTTGCGATTGTTCTGGAGCTCTATATAAGCAGGCTGACTGAGCTCCTCAGCTCAGTTCTGTTCCAGCTTACAAATAAAGAGCTGCTTCGGAAGAATCGCTGTGTCGTCTGATATGTTCACCCACAACTTAACAATAGGGACATACTATTCAATAATACTAATACTAATAATAATTTTTATTTATACTGGGTTGTCCCAGCCACTCTGGGCAGCTTCCAACACATATAAAACATAACAAAACTATACAGGGCTGCCTTCAGATGTCTTCTAAAGGTTGTACAGTTACTTATATCCTTAGCTCGGGGGACACATGGCATGATTTATGTCCTATAATAGGGGAACCAGGAGTAGATATGAGGCAGAAACTAGGTGTGAAGTGTTCACGTTAATGGGGATGAGCGCTGCATATTGTGTGTTAGTCATTAAGTGTATATGTATGTACAAAATAAATTTTAAAATGAGAATGAACAAGGAAAATTTCTAAGAAGAAATGGCTGCCTTCTCTTGGTACATAAACATCTACTGATACAGTTAAATATCTTAAAAGTTTGAAAATAATTGCATTAAAAAGCAACTGCTGGAGCAAACATTTATTTTATTGATTTATTTGCCACATTTTATGCCTCAAGGAGCTCAAAGCAGCGCATGTTGTTTGAGAGAACAGCCGCTGGTTTTAAACTTGCTCTATTTTTGTATTTCTGCTCCGTTTGATTAAAAACACTTCAGTCTTCTGAAATATGTCAGCCTTCTGAAGGTAAGGATATGGTGGAATACAAACGGGAGAGGAGGAGAAATAAATAGCTTTAAAACGCAGCTGGAAAGGTGAACGGTGTTATCTGAAAACAGCAATTCATATGCCTCATTAATGGCAAAGAACTTTTGTTTGTCCACTTTACCGTTTTGTAGCTGTCCTCCCACTTTCCAGCCAAAGCAAAACTTGAAATTTAGGGGAATTGATAAAGCTTAAATTGGTCTTGGTTTCTAACTGAGTCGAATGCCATTGTGTTGCATTATATTAGCATGTGCTGGTGCCTTGTTATGAAAACTATTGAAGTGCTTTGAGTAATCGCAGGCATGCTGAGACTTGTCCGTTTTCTTTGGTACTGCAGCTAGTTACTCCATATATTCACCCTGTTCCCAGGTTCCAATTTACACACTTCCGCTCAAGGGGATTTGGGTAGACATTTCTAGTTTCACTAGACAGTCATACCTTGGATCCGGAACACCTTGGGAGTCGAACTTTTCGGCTCCCAAACGATCAAAAACCGGAAGTGAGTGTTCCGGTTTTTGAACGTTCTTTCGGAAGCTGAACCATAGCTGTCAACTTACAGATTTGAAAATAAGGGACCAGCAGCCTCAAAAATAAGGGATCAGCAGCCAAAATTAGGGATTTTCCGAGCACAGGGATGTTCAACTTCTGAACCCCTCTGAACCAAAAGCAGAAAGCCCAGCCAGCAGCCAAATGAAGCCTCAAGCAGTGGTTCCCACAGCGCAGCAACCCGGCAAAGGGGATGCAGCAAGGAAAACCACCGTCACCTCTCTGCTGGGAAGCGCTGAGCAAAGGCGAGTCTCCAGGCAACGCGGCCGATTTGATCGGCACAAGGCATGCAAGCTCCACCCCCCAGTCTTTCTTAGACTCCTTATTGGGTGAGCAACGCAGCCAAGCAACCCAGTTGGAGCCTCCCTCCTCCCTGGCCGGCAGGGAGGGAGGGAGAGGAGCTGCTTCCTTAGAAACCCGGGAAATTTAAGGGACATCATCAATAAGGGATAGCAGCGGGACACGGCGCTGGGATAAGGGACTTTCCCGCCAAATAAGGGACAGTTGGCAGCTATGAGCTGAATGTCCGACGGGGAAAGCCAATCAGAAGCCGCGCTTTCGGACTTCCGGAACGGATTCTGTTCAACTTCCGAGATACGCCTGTATATTGATTTCCCCCAGCAATGGTGATTAAAAGCAGAAGAAAAGAACATGAGGAAACAGACCAAAGACCCACCCAATGGCCAACCAGATGTCTATTGGGAACTCCACAAAGAGGAGGACTTGAGCACAACAATGTTCTCCTCACTTGTGCTCCCTGGGGCACAAGTCTGGGCAGCATTTATGGAGGTCCTGAGCTGCCCAGATGACAAGACCCTGCTCCTGGCCTTGCCGACGTGGTCCAAAGGAAAGCAGTGCAATACGTTTGGCACCAGCTTGGCTGCAGGAGTTGCCAGTAGGAGGCGTACAAGGTGCCACCCAAGAAATTCCACACTGGATTTGTGTAGGGTATGCGCCTTACCTTTTCCTTCTCCCAAAGATATCCCACAAAGCAGTGGAGATTGTACCAGAAACAGTTAAATGGGGGCAGGATGAATTGTGGTTTGAAGGAAGGGCGGACTTTCCAAAAAGACTTTTTAGGACTCAGCTACTCTCCCAATAATAAAAAAAACGTCCATATGCCTGATCAGATGGAGCAATGGGTTAACTCAAGGTTGGATTTAGATTTGACGAGGCCCTACACTACTGAAGGGACACGTGTGGCGCTGTGGCTTAAACCACAGAGCCTAGGACTTGCCGATCAGAAGGTTGGCGGTTCGAATCCCCGTAACGGGGTGAGCTCCCATTGCTTGGTCCCTGCTCCTGCCAACCTAGCAGTTCAAAAGCATGTCAAAGTGCAAGTAGATAAATAGGGACCGCTCCGGCGGGAAGGTAAATGGCATTTCCGTGTGATGCTCTGGTTCGCCAGAAGCAGCTTAGTCATGCTGGCCACATGACCCGGAAGCTGTATGCTGGCTCCCTCGGCCAATAAAGTGAGATGAGCGCCGCAACCCCAGAGTCGGTCACGACTGGACCTAATGGTCAGGGGTCCCTTTACCTTTACTTTAAGCTACTGAAGGTAATGGGGCCCTTTATATGTCCAGCTGTCCTTTGTCAACAACAAATTGTCGCTGTTTTTTGTGTTGAATATATGCTATATGGTAATTTATGAATCTAATAGGTAGCTAAAGCCATTTGCACGTAACAAATAGGAGCCTACACAACACAAAACACTGTTGCTATATGTAGGTTTTCCTTTATTTGGTTTTTTATCTTATATTTAGGAAATGTACATCCAGTTGTTTTTTCCTTTAAATTTTTGTGGGGCCCCCAAGAGAGTGGGGCCCTAAGCTATAGCTTGTTTAGCTTATACGTAAATCCACCTTCCTTTTTTGCCATCTCTGACAACAGCGTGATTTGCAAAAGCCTGCAAACATCCCTGCTGGATTCTAATTGTTCGTGGCAGTCGGCACACGATTCCATGTGTTTGGTCACAGCAGTACCCTTTCTCTCCTTTAATCTTTGATGGATGCCGTGCATGGATACACTGATATGGCTCGTACCACAGGCAGTGATTCCAGGGGTGTCTTTTGTCTTCGTTCTTCAGGCATGGAGTCCTTATTGGGTCAGACAGTATTTAATAAAGGATTCCCTATGTGAAACAGGGAATTCTGTTGGATGTAGACCATAATAGTCTGTGCTTTTTTTCTGGGGGTACTCAGGCAAACACATACCCCTAAACATTTTGTGAATCTATATTTGGCCTCATTGAGGGGCAGTATTTCAATATGAGTAGGAAAATGAGAGTACCCCTAAACATTTTTTAAAAGAAAAAACAACATTGATTATGGCTAGTTTAATCTATCCATAGGCCAGATACTTCTAATATCAGCTTCCTTAAGTGCTCAGAGTAATATTCCTCAATGGTTTGAATTCTCATTTAGAAGTCTTGTTGAAGGAAATTTATTTGTGTGAGTAAATCCACGTTACAGGCTTGAGTTGGTTTAATGCTCTCTTCTCAGAATTGTGGCACTTTGCATGGGAATTGAGGACATCTCAAAGCACCTTACCAAATTACAATTCCCAGGATGGTTTGGGCAAAAGAATGGCAGTTAAATGGCTATGATATCACCTCCTGGCAAATAGAAGGGGAAGAAATGGAGGCAGTGAGAGATTTTACTTTCTTGGGCTCCATGATCACTGCAGATGGTGACAGCAGTCACGAAATTAAAAGACACCTGCTTCTTGGGAGAAAAGCAATGACAAACCTAGACAGCATCTTAAAAAGCAGAGACATCACCTTGCCAACAAAGGTCCGTATAGTTAAAGCTATGGTTTTCCCAGTAGTGGTGTATGGAAGTGAGAGCTGGACCATAAAGAAGGCTGATCACCGAAGAATTGATGCTTTTGATTTATGGTGCTGGAGGAGACTCTTGAGAGTCCCATGGACTGCAAGAAGATCAAACCCATCCATTCTGAAGGAAATCAGCCCTGAGTGCTCACTGGAAGGACAGATCGTGAAGTTGAGACTCCAATACTTTGGCCACCTCATGAGAAGAGAAGACTCCCTGGAAAAGACCCTGATGTTGGGAAAGATGGAGGGCACATGGAGAATGGGACAACAGAGGACAAGATGGTTGGACAGTGTTCTCAAAGCTATGAACATGAGTTTGACCAAACTGCGGGAGGCAGTGGAAGACAGGAGTGCCTGGCGTGCTCTGGTCCACGGGGTCACAAAGAGTCAGACACGACTAAACGACTAAACAACAACAATATATATATATGATATATGGGCATAGACGATATTGAAATGCCCACATATGTGATCTATTAGATGTGCATCCCCCCCCCCCATTTTTAAAATGTATAATTAGAAATAACCTACTAATTCTTAAATACAATTGGGCTGTGCTTGCTCTCTTACCTTTTTGCATCCATATGCCAAGATGGCTCGCACCAGATCTTGAAGGGTGTGAAGCTCTATGTGTATTTTCTGGCTTTTGTTTCTAAGTCTTCGCCGCGTCTTCCTTATTCCTTTCAGCTTCCTTGATGGTTTGGCTAGATCTTCTGAATAGAGAAGTAACGCGCCTGTTCTCGTGCTGTAGGTTTTAGGAAGACACAGTCCACAGTCTCCCTCCAGGTCATGATAGTCGTGAAAATCGGTTTCAAGGCACTGCCAGTTCAAATAATCCTAACATGTAAAAAACCAACAACCACGCATTATTAATTTATATATCGCTTAATAGCAAAACAGGCCTCTAAGCGCTTTTACAAAGCATAAAGCGTGTTCTCTAAATACAGTCATACCTTGGAAGTCGAACAGAATCCATTCCGGAAGTCCGTTTGACTTCTAAAATGTTCGAAAGCCAAATCGCGGCTTCTGATTCACTGTTAAGTTGTGGGTGAACATATCAGACGGCACAGCAATTCTTCAAACAGCTCTTGTTTATTCACAGGTCAGAACAGAACTGAACTGAAGGGTTCAGCCAGCCTGCTTATATAGAGCTCCAGTACAACGTTACTGTAACAACTTTCTGTAACTATCCAATCACTGAACGTCACTTTCGATCCCTTATTTGCATATGTGGACCTGAACTATCTACAGTATCCCCCTGCTGGCCCAGGGTGAGAACTTCAGTACATAACACTGATTGCAGCCAATCAGAAGCCGCGGAAGCCCTGTCGGATGTTCGGGTTCTGAAAGAACGTTCGCAAACTGGAACAATCACTTCCGGGTTTGCGGCATTCGGGAGCCAAAACGTCCGAGTTCCAGGGTGTTCAGGATCCAAGGTACGACTGTATTTGAGATGAGGAGGGAACAGCAGCAACCTTGTTCCCCGTTATGAAACACCATAAAATACTGGTACCTTTCCCAACCCTCCTTATTGTGTTATGGTGGCTTTACAGGGCAGCATGATTGCTCTTGTGTGAAGCACAAACACGGTACGCAAATCAGAGAAGCCTCCAGAACATACTTCAGAAAAAAGGACCTGCAGCATTTGTCACAACCGAATCCATCAAATTTTGCTCACAGAGACTTGAGTGCAAAAAGAAAAGGTATTCCACATCAGCTCTGCGAAACGATTCCACAACACAAAATGGTTTCCCCGGTCTTTGTATTCTTACAGCTTCCCCCCTAGAAAAAAGGTTTCTCCAATAATCTTATTACAGGACCCTGTGTCACAATGTCGGCAGCTGCTGCCTGATAATAATAATAGAAAAACCCTGCATGGTTAAAGAGAATTGATTTCTGTTATGTTTCTCAATATTTTTAGACTGAGAGGGTTCACCATGCAAACTATCTGAATAAGGCGCAATGTATGTGAGGAGTCTGAAAAGAAAACATTCATACCATAAATCTATTCAGGTACTCGCATGAATGCCACATGTGACTGACTGCTAGCCTTACAACCAATTAACTACATGAAGGAATTGGGAAGGTTCTGACTTCTAGCAATTAAGCTGCTCTGTCAAACACACACACACACACACACACACACACACACACACACTCTGAATTTATCATTGGAAGTGGATTCACGTGATGGCATCCTCTGGGAGCAGCTGGAAGTCAGCGAAGGCGAGGCCTTTCCTGTGGCTTCCACATGATGAAGCGGTCATGAGATCAAGGCCTCAGAAACATTGGTTATACTGTATTTCAGCCTCGACAGGGGACTACTGTAATCCTCCAGCGTCGACCGACATGGACTGTAGAGAAAGTCTTGGGGCGGAACCATGTGATGAGTTGCCACTAAAGTAGGCTTGCGACCTTAACAAAGAGGGCAGTCTCTCTCTGAAGAGCTGCCTGGTCCAAGTCCAATTTAAAGATAAAAAGGGGCCTTGAAGTTGCCCACCGACAGTTAGCACCCAGACAGCAAGCTAAGCGGCCACAGTGGTGAGATGTATTGTATTTGTATTTGAAGCAGAGTAATTATCTTTATGCTCACTGGAAGGACAGATCCTGAAGCTGAGGCTCCAATACTTTGGCCACCTCATGAGAAGAGAAGACTCCCTGGAAAAGACCCTGATGTTGGGAAAGATGGAGGGCACAAGGAGAAGGGGACGACAGAGGACAAGATGGTTGGAGAGTGCTCTCGAAGCTACCAGCATGAGTTTGACCAAACTGCGGGAGGCAGTGGAAGACAGGAGTGCCTGGTGTGCTCTGGTCCATGGGATCACAAAGAGTCGGACACGACTAAACAACAACAACAATTATCTTTACATTTGCATCTGCATGTATATATATTTATATATATATACATATATATGGACGCGGGTGGTGCTGGTGGTTAAACCACAGAGCCTAGGACTTGCCGATCAGAAGGTCAGCGGTTCGAATCCCCGCGACGGGGTGAGCTCCCATTGCTCTGTTCCAGCTCCTGCCCACCTAGCAGTTCAAAAGCATGTCAAAGTGCAAGTAGATAAATAGGTACCACTCCAGCGGGAAGATAAATTGTGTTTCCGTGCGCTGCTCTGGTTTGCCAGAAGCAGCTTAGTCATGCTGGCCACATGACCCGGAAGCTGAACGCCATCTCCCTCGGCCAGTAAAGCGAGATGAGCGCTGCAACCCCAGAGTCGGTCCCGACTGGACCTAATGATCAGGGGTCCATTTACCTTTTTATCTTAGCTGCAACAAATTGTGTACATGTGGGAGAGGATTCATAGGCAAAACATCTCTTTTAACACTGGTTGAGGAGGACAGATAGAAAATAATTGCGCCGCGACTTCAGCATTAGCAGCTAAGTGTCTACATTGCAACCTGGGGACAAGGACTCACCTCTGGATTGAAATACACCTCCAGCTTCTCCTCCTTTTTTCGGACCACCTGCCCAGTGCCACGACTTAATATAGACAGGTGCGACATTTTAGAACGAGTGCGCATGTGTACGACTTCAGCAACCTCTTCCTTTGCTCCTATCCATTTTAGGAGATCCTCATCTAAGCAGAACGCTAGGCAACACTGTTTAAGCTTGGCTCATTTTAATGGCATGCATTATTCCGTAAACTTGATCTGCATCCAGAGAATGCAGAACATCCACAGAAAAGCCCACTTCAAGCTGAGTCCTCTTGTCGTTTTCACTTTTCTGGGTATGACTTTTTCGACTGCTTGTCCTGTGGCCGTTTCTTCTGTTCTGGTTGGTCCGAGGATTTGTGAAACGCCACCATGATCCCGATTGCGCTCTGAGGTTGTTTCTGCGTTGCTATGGCAGCAAAAGGAAATTAAGTTGTTGAAAGCAGCAAGAGGGAAGGTCAGGGAAGGGAGAGAAAGAAAGCCAGAGAGCAGATTTCGAAAGGATCAGACTCAGATTTCCCTGCAAATGTCCCCCAACTATGAGAGTAGCATTATCTTTCACAGAACGTCTTTCACTGGCTCCCTGCCTCCCCCCTCAATTTTAAAATTGCAGTGTTTTTCCCTATTAAGAAGAAAATGGAGCAGTCTACTGCATGATCTGTAACTGATAATCATTTGGAGAAGGGGTTCATTCTGCATCTGAAGATCTGTCACTACTTCTACTCCACTTCCTAGTCCTTTTTTTTTAAGTTGTGCAAAATGCGTTTCCTCAGGTTTGTTTGTGATTCATCTGAACAGGAAACCTCTTGATATTCCTGTTCGTTGTCCTGATATTAAATATTCCTCCATTCCACCTTGATTGTTGGAGCCTTTGTAATACTCCTCGGCCAGCATCTGTCACTGGTAGTACCTCTGGTGGGGGGACGGGACACACCTCATGCTCCTTCTGGGATAGTTTGCCCATCCTGCACTCAGCTCTCACCTGTGGCTCCTAGACGCTGTGCGCATGCGAGAGCGGCCACACCCCAGGTACAGCTTCAACTGGCTGGCTAAACCAGGTGAGGGTAGATGATGGAGCGTCTCCACCCCCATCTTTTTCTACCCGGATGCTGAGGTCCAGCACCAAGGGCCTTCTGGCAGTTCCCTCACTGCGAGAAGCCAAGTTACAGGGAACCAGGCAGAGGGCCTTCTCGGTAGTGGCGCCCTCCCTGTGGAACGCCCTCCCACCAGATGTCAAAGAGAACAACAACTACCAGACTTTTAGAAGACATCTGAAGGCAGCCCTGTTTAGGGAAGCTTTTAATGTTTGATGTATTACAGTATTTTAATATTATTATTATTTTTTGGAAGCCACCCAGAGTGGCTGGGGAAGCCCAGCCAGATGGGCGGGGTATAAATAATGAATTGAAATTGAAATTGATGGGTCTCAACCCATCGGTGAGTTAAGGTTTTCCCCTGTATGTGAAGACAAGGCTCTGGCAGATGTGACCAAACGTGGGTCCTATAGTCAAGAAGGAGGTTTCTGCTTGAGCTCTAGATGGAAATGAGGGGCAGATGGGCTTGTCAACCTGGGAAGGGAACTCATCTAGATGCAAAACTCTGATCCTAAATCTCGGCTTCCTTGAGGGATATCTTCAGGAGAAGAAAATCCTAAGGAGTAAACTCTACACCAATCCGGAGTGGAGAGCAGCCTGTACGCCTCCTTCCGGCAACTCCCGCAGCCAAGCTGGTGCCAAACATATGGCTCTGCTTTCCTATGAACCACATCAGTGAAGCCAAGAATCTGGTTGTCTGGGATGGTACTTAACCCCTGTAAAATTGGCAAAGATTTATCACAATAGTGATTATGCTGGAAATGTAAAGAAAAAGAAGGTACCTTTTTTCATATGTGGTGGACCTGCCCCAAGGTGAAAGACTTCTGGGAGAAGATTTACAATGAACTGAAAAAAATGTTAAAATATACATTTACTAAGAAACCAGAGGCCTTCCTTCTTGGAATAACAGGTTTGGAAGTGCCCAAGAAAGATGTTAGATTGTTCTTGTATGCCACAAGTGCTGCTATAATTTTGTTAGCTAAGAATTAGAAAACACAAGAAGTCCCAACAGTGGAGGAATGGCAGATGAAGATGATGGACTTTTCAGAGCTGGCCGACCTGACTGGAAGAGTCCGCGACCAGAAGGAGGAGGAGTACCAGGAAGAATGGATGAAATTTAAAGACGATTTAGCTAAATATGTTAAGATAACTTAATTGGAAAAGCTTGCAAATAATAGGCTTAGGATTTAGATATGTAAAGATAGGATTTAAGATGTTTAAAGCTAAATTAGAAAGGATGAAAGATGTTAAGTGATCAAGTTAATTTTTTGAGAAAATCGATTTTGGAAAACTGTTAAAATGATATATAATGAAATTCAACCAAGGGGATTTGAGAAAGTCACTTAATATTGTTACCAAGATTCAAACAGGATGTATGTATGTTTGTTTGTTTGTCTGTTTGTTTTAAATTTTTGGAAAATCAATAAAAATGTTTGAAAAAGAAAGAAAGAATCTGGTTATCTGGGCAGCCCAGGACCTCCATACACACTGCCCAGACTTGTGCACCAGGGAGGTCCCTCTGGTGCAGCTAATGCAGCAATTTGACTTCACCTCTGGAGGCACATTGTTTCTCGAGACATCTGTATACCAACAGGGAGCATGTGGCACTGTGGTCTAAACCACCGAGACTCTTGGGCTTGCCGATCGGAAGATCGGCGGTTCGAATCCCCGTGACAGGGTGAGCTCCCGTTGCTCGGTCCCAGCTCCTGCCAACCTAGCAGTTCAAAAGCACACCAGTGCAAGTAGATAAATAGGTACCACTCTGGCGGGAAGGTAAACGGTGTTTCTGTGCGCTGCTCTGGTTCGCCAGAAGCGGCTTAGTCATGCTGGCCACATGACCCAGAAGCTGTACACTGGCTCCCTCGGCCAATAAAGCGAGATGAGCGCCACAACCCCAGAGTCGGTCAAGACTGGACCTAATGGTCAGGGGTCCCTTTACTTTTTTATCTTAGCTGCAACAAATTGTGTACATGTGGGGGAGGATTCATACAGGGTGAGCTCCCGTTGCTCTCTCCCAGCTTCTGCCAACCTAGCAGTTCAAAAGCACACCAGTGCAAGTAGATAAATAGGTACCTCTGTGGCGGGATGGTAAACGGTGTTTCTGTGCGCTCTGGTTTCCATCACGATGTCCCATTGCACCAGAAGTGGTTTAGTCCTGCTGGCCACATGACCCGGAAAGCTGTCTGCGGATAAAGGCCAGTTCCCTTGGCCTGAAACGAGATGAGTGCTGCAAACCCATAGTCACCTTTGACTGGATTTAACCATCCAGGGGTCTTTTACCTTTTTACCTTATACCAACAGACTAACTTCCAACAAACTAACTTTCATTTGTGGACCAAAAACAGGTTGGGAGCAACTGCAGGGGGAAATAGCTGGGGGCGGGGGGAGTGTTAGGTTGAAGCTGTGTAAATGAGCAGTATACTTATTTATATCTTTGCTTATTAAGCTAAAATCACCCCAATGAGGTATTTCTTTTAATTTGCAGAGTCAGCAAGGGCACATGTAGAGACTGTGATGCAATCACCTGAGCTGGATCCCAGGGCCAAGCTGCTGGGTTTCCCATCATGCAAAGGATACTACAGTGGTACCTCGGGTTACATACGCTTCAGGTTACAGACTCCGTTAACCCAGAAATATTGCTTCAGGTTAAGAACTTTGCTTCAGGCTGAGAACAGAAATTGTGCTCTGGCGGCGCGTCAGCAGCAGGAGGCCCCATTAGCTGAAGTGGTGCTTCAGGTTAAGAACGGTTTCAGGTTAAGTACAGACCTCCGGAACGAATTAAGTACTTAACCCGAGGTACCACTGTAACAGCTGAGACTGTGACTAAGGATTTGGAAATCAGTGTGACCTCAGAATATAACTAAAATAAACTGCACACATTAGCAAAAAATAAAATAAAATAAATGTTGTTTTCAGTTTATACAGTTTGTATGTCTCTAATATTCTTTTTCTTTTGCCCCAGAAGAAACTGTGTTGAAAATCCTCATTTTAGGGCAGGATTAGATCCTTTCCTCCTGGGTTTTATTCCAATGCTAAGTTGTCCTGAGAATTCAATTTGAACAGGCAGGGGTAGCGAGCACCATCTCGCTTGAGGTTGGGAGGCGAGGAGTGTTCTGCTTATACTATACGGGTGTATTCGCTGCAGAAACCGGTAAAGTCTGTCAAGTGCTCTTCAGCATCAATCTTCTGAAAGTGCCCCCCTGCTGCCATGTACAAAGTTATACAGCAGGCTACTTTCAGCTAGATTTTGCTAGAGTGCCTTTCACGCAACATGTCCTCGGAGTGCTTTTCAAAACACAAACAGCAATAGGAAATGTACAAAACAAATAAGCGTTCAAACAGGCGGTCTGGTTTCCCAAACAGACCGAAAGAAGCTTTTCAAAGCCAGGCATTAGGAAGGGATTAGAACTCCCAAGTTTGATGCACTCAAAATGGGGCGGGGGAAGGATATGGAGCTTATATACACTTGTAGGCAAAGGCTGGAGAGTCACAAAGTGGTCCCAGATCAGAATAATATGGCCTTGTTGTTTAGTCATGTCCGACTCTTCGTGACTCCATGGACCAGAGCACGCCAGGCACTCCTGTCTTCCATGTCTCCCGCAGTTGGTCAAACTCATGCTGGTAGCTTCGAAGAACACTGTCCAACCATCTCGTCCTCTGTAGTCCCCTTCTCCTTGTGCCCTCCATCTTTCCCAGCATCAGGGTCTTTTCCAAGGAGTCTTCTCTTCTCGTGAGGTGGCCAAAGTATTGGAGTCTCAGCTTCAGGATCTGTCCTTCCATTGAGCACTCAGGGCTGATTTCCTTCAGAATGGAGAGGTTTGATCTTCTTGCAGTCAATGGGACTCTCAAGAGTCTCCTCCAGCACCATAATTCAAAAGCATCAATTCTTCGGTCATCAGCCTTCTTTATGGTCCAGCTCTCACTTCCATACATCACTACTGGGAAAACCATGGCTTTAACTATACGGACCTTTGTTGGCAAGGTGATGTCTCTGCTTTTCAAAATGCTGTCTAGTTTTGTCATTGCTTTTCTCCCAAGAAGCAGGCGTCTTTTAATGGAGACCCAAGCATGAGAAACACTGCCTAATCCAACTGTACTATTGACTCTCACTACCTGTTCAGTGATTCTCTCTTTTCAGCAATACATTATTCAATTGGCTTGTTCGTATTTTTATTATCTGGCCTTTCTGGTCAAAAAGCAGCATAGCAAACTGATAAATACAAATGAAGAAAATGAAGGCTCTGCCCCAATGATCTTCACTATCGTTTGCATTGATTGATTGATTTGCAGATTAACTGCTTCACACAACCCAAAGTTGCAGAAGAGGTGTGCAATAAAAAAAGTTGAAATACAAAAGATTACAAACTCACCAAACAGAAGGCAATGAAATCTGCAATTGTATAATTATTATTCCAGTTTGAATTCACCCTCCCTGCCAAACATAGTTGTGCAAGATGAAACTCTTAATTCCAAACAAGGCTTTAGGCGTGCTTTATTGTTGTTGTTTAGTCGTTTCGTCGTGTCCGACTCTTCGTGACCCCATGGACCAGAGCACGCCAGGCACTCCTGTCTTCCACTGCCTCCCGCAGTTTGGTCAAACTCATGTTTGTAGCTTCGAGAACACTGTCCAACCATCTCGTCCTCTGTCATCCCCTTCTTCTTGTGCCCTCCATCTTTCCCAACATCAGGGTCTTTTCCAGGGAGTCTTCTCTTCTCGTGAGGTGGCCAAAGTATTGGAGTCTCAGCTTCAGGATCTATCCTTCCATTGAGCACTCAGGGCTGATTTCCTTCAGAATGGATAGGTTTGATCTTCTTGCAGTCCATGGGACTCTCAAGAGTCTCCTCCAGCACCATAATTCAAAAGCATCAATTCTTCGGTCATCAGCCTTCTTTATGGTCCAGCTCTCACTTCCATACATCACTACTGGGAAAACCATAGCTTTAACTATACGGACCTTTGTTGGCAAGGTGATGTCTCTGCTTTTTAAGATGCTGTCTAGGTTTGTCATTGCTTTTCTCCCAAGGAGCAGGAGTCTTTTAATTTCGTGACTGCTGTCACCATCTGTAGTGATCATTGAGCCCAAGAAAGTAAAATCTCTCACTGCCTGCATTTCTTCCCCTTCTATTTGCCAGGAGGTGATGGGACCAGTGGCCATGATCATTATTAATCCTTTCCTGACTTTTTGCTAAAAGAACTTCACATAATGCATTTTTTAAAAAAATTGCATTTCAACTGAGAGCGTATTCGGCAGTTAGGGTGTTCGCTTTGGCAGAGGCTACAAAATTACCTTGGGCATGTCTGTCACCATGCGCTACTTATATAAATAGCAAAGGTCATAAAGTCCGCGCAGCCACAAAATAAATATTGCAGATGCACCGCCACATTCCACCTCTGAACTCTCACACTTGGCACCTGAAGACACCGCTGTGTAAATTGCTTCTCTTTCAACAGTTCTATTCTTTCAAGTGAATATTAGCTCCGGCGAAAGTTGCTGAGTTGATATCCTTGGAGATGATGGCTCCGGCTCTGTACACAAATTAGTTTTAGCAAAATGCATGCGCAGCGCAGCGCTACCAGCCGAAATGTCTGAACCGCATTTATCAAGTTGCGGGGAGGCGGGGAGGGAGGGAGGAAAGAGAGTCGCTTTGCTCGTGTCAAAGGACTTCTTCTGAGGCTGTCAGTGTGGAAGCCAATTAGTGCCAGTTATGGCAGTGTGGTGTTTTCGTGCAAAATAAATAAATAAGTTGTGGGCATAGGACGTCTTCTATTTCATCCCCACTTGCCCGGTTAAGCAGGTATCAGGCAGGGCTGCTGAGATTTTAAACAACTGAAAGTTGCGCCATTCCCAGTAGTGATGTATGGAAGTGAGAGCTGGACCACAAAGAAGGCTGATCGCCGAAGAATTGATGCTTTTGAATTCTGGTGCTGGAGGAGACTCTTGAGAGTCCCATGGACTGCAAGAAGATCAAACCTATCCCTTCTGAAGGAAATCAGCCCTGAGTGCTCACTGGAAGGACAGATCCTGAAGCTGAGACTCCAATACTTTGGCCACCTCATGAGAAGAGAAGACTCCCTGGAAAAGACCCTGATGTTGGGAAAGATGGAGGGTACAAGGAGAAGGGGACGACAGAGGGAGATGTGGTTGGACAGTGTTCTCGAAGCTACCAGCATGAGTTTGACCAAACTGCGGGAGGCAGTGGAAGACAGGAGTGCCTTGCGTGCTCTGGTCCATGGGGCCATGTAGAGTCGGACACGACTAAACAACTAAACAACAACAACAACAAAAAGCTGCGCCAACTAGTGAGATAACTGAGGAAGGCTCTTCCTCAATCCCAACCATGTTATCCGACCCTAGAACTGGTAAAAGGAAGGAAGGGCCTTCATGGTGATAGAAGCCAGACTCTGGAATTCTCTCCCCCAGGCAATGCAAGACAAAAGATGTGCATGGCCTAGATTAGAACCAAATTTTCATAAATATCCTATGAACTGAAGGCTGACTGAAGACATTCGGGTTCCAAAGAACGTTTGCAAACTGTAACACTGACTTCCGGGTTTGTGGCGTTCGAAAGCCAAAACGTTTGAGTTGCAAGGCTTTCAACTTCCAAGGTACGACTGTATTTAGCCGTTATCTTCCTTCCTTTTGTGAACTGATTTAAAGGGAGGCAATAAAAACTCTCACAAGCTTTGTGAACAGCAACAAGAGCCCTTGAAATACCATATTTTTTGCACCACAACACTCACTTTTTTCCTCCTAGAAAGTAAGGGGAAATGTCTGTGCGTGTTATGGAGCGAATGCCTACGGATGACGGGGGGATCTGCTGCAGTCGTGAGCAGAGGATCCATGGTTCCCCTTCCTTCCCTCCTCCGTGGCTCGCTTTGAAACAGCAAAGCGGGAGAAGAGCCGCTGAGTGGGGAGGAGAGAGGGACAGAGAGCCTGCTTGCTTTAAAGGAGCAAAGCGGGAGAGGAGAGGAGCCTTCTCCTCTTATATCCCTCTTCTGCATTATTAACAGTATCCTTCTCCACCCACCCCATGCGTGTTCCTTGTCCCTTTAGTGCTTTTCTTTCCTTCCCCACTTAAAATGTGGTTACAAAGCATGGATCCACATGGATCCTCAGGATTTTTGCACTGGGTCACCACAAATTCACCATCAGATCACATAGCATGTCCATGGCTACAGCTTGCACCAAAAAAATCACGCACCCACTGTTGCCTGGGGCCGCAGTGGTGCAAAAACGTGGTTACAAAGCATGGATCCACATGGATCCTCAGGATTTTTGCATTGGGCTACCCCAAACTTACCGTCAGATCACATGTCTGTGGCCACAGCATGAACCACAAAAATCATACATCCACGGTTTCGTTTAGAATATTTTTTTCTTGTTTTCCTCCTCTAAAAACTATGTGCGTGTTATGGTTGGGTGCGTGCTATAGAGCGAAAAATACGGGTACATCGTTCCCCGCAGATCCTGTGCTAAACATCAGGTTGTACTGGGTGACCTTCCAGCGAAAAAGGAGATTTACATTAGGTGAGAATGGAATAAGGATCATAAAACATTCTGAACAGCAAATTGGTGCTATATAAATGATGAACAATAATACTTTTTGTGCATAATTTCATAGATGGTAGATAAAATATTGCTGCTGTGTGGCTAAATATGATCACGTTTTAAGTCTGCCTCCTCAGAGGCAAATTACTCCTTATTGAGCAGGCCTGTTTACAATTTGTGGCTTCATCCATGTTATACAGAGACTACAGAAACTTATGAAGCACATATTGGGGGAAAGGATTCCACAAGAGGCAATAAAGCTCTGTTCCCGCTCTTAAAAAAAGTTAATTACATCAATTATGAATACGATAATGCTCCTTTTAAGCATTTTGAATACTAAATTAGTACCATGTGTAGATATGTTTAGAAAAGTGCCGTCAGGGGCGGGGTGGGAAAGTCGATTTACAAGTTGTTAGTGGTAAATATATATTTCCAGGTTACATGAAAGACCTCTCCCCCCCTGCACAGACCTGCAAGATCACTTAGATCATCTGGGGAAATTTTGCTCATGGCACTGCACCCTACAGAATACCATACAGCAATGACCTGAAAACAGGCATTTTCTCCTATGGACTTTTTCTCCCTGGACTTGTGGAATGTCTGTCCTTCTGCATCAACCATCAGTTGCCTCAGATGTCTTTTTGCCCAGGCTTTCCCTAACCCTTAAGATTGGACCCTGTTTCATGTGACTGAGTCCCTTGGATTTTGTTGTTGTTTGGGGGTTAGTTTTCTTTGCCTTCGCACGGTTTTTATACCGCTATGTTGTTGGTTTTAGGTTGCATGTTTGTTTTAATGGCATAATGGTTCGTTTGTTTTTACATGCATACTGCTGAGAAATTTCAAAAAAAATTAAGTGGTTTATAAATGCTTTCAAAGAACATAGAGCAACTCAATCCTGTCTGTTCAGAAGTTAAGAATACCGTTAAATTCCTACTACTTTCAGGTAAGAGGGTGTTATGTACTGGGTTGAATAGGATCCAATGCAGCAGTCTGATTGGTCCTAGAACAATGCAGCAGTCTGATTGGTCCACAGGAACCACCCAATCCAGCTCCAGATGGAAGTGAATCCCCAACCTGATTGGCCTACAGGAGAATTCCGGAATTAGCCAATCACATGCAGCCCATTGTGTAAATAATGTATATAAAGCAGATACTTTGGGGGAACTTTCATTCCTCCTCACCACTATGAGCTGAATAAAGAGCATGAAATCCACTCTCGACTCTGAGTATATTTCAGAGGGTGTCCATTAATTTGTTTGTGGCTCCACAAAAGGCTTTCACTCTGTTAACCCAGCTAAGGTTCCGGTGTCTCTTCATAAGTGAAGTGTACTGATCCCGGGGGCTAACCGTGCGGCGAGGTCCGAGTCCAGTCCAAGGTCGATGGTGCAGTATGGAGGCTGTCTGTCAAAGCTGTAGCTGGGTCCAAGGCGGGGAGTCGGGTGGGGTCAGGACCTCTGGCAGAAGAGCAGGACAGGGTGCAGGCAGGAACATGCTACCAACAACATTGCTCCCGCAACTTGGGACTGGGGCTGGCCGGCTTTTATCTGCCCCGAGGCATAGGGCGGCCCCAGTCCACAGGTGACTCGCCTCTCCTGGCCTGGAGGTGAGCACTCCTCCTGCGGGAACTTAGTTCCCCCGCCGCTCTGCCCTGAGCCTCTGCAGCTCAGGAGAGGCTGGAGGGTTACCGGACCCAGAGGCAACCTCCTCTTCCCCTGACGGGGCTGAGAGTGGAGCACCTGCAGGCAATGGGTCCTCCATCACCTCAGGAGCCGGAGCAGACTCAGCTGATGCCAGCACCTGAGGATCCAGCACAGGTGAGGACCCTTCAGGCTCAAGCCCCAGCCCCGGCTCAGCTGGTTCTGGAGGCGGGGACTCCTGTGCAGGCTGGGATTCCTCAGGTTCAGCCTCTGAGTCCGAATCCCAGGCCATCACACCAAGCTAGTTTGTGACATCCATCCATCATTAGATTAGTGTGGATGTTACTGGTACAGCGCACAGTCCTGAATGATGACGCGCAAGCCCAAGGGTCGAATGCAGCCCTCCAGGTTTCTCTATCGTGCCCTTGGGAATCTGGACCGCCCTTCTGAGCCATACTCCTCACCAACCTTGCTTTGAGTCCTCCTTGAGTGTTTCTGTCTTTTTAGAAGATGCCCTCGGAATCTGATTCTTCTTGCTCAAAGGAAAAGGTACTCCTGACTCTTAGGTCCTATCGTGGACGACTCTGGGGTTGCGCACTCATCTCGGTCTATAGGCCGAGGGAGCTGAGTTTCCCCAGCCACTCTGGGCGGCTCCCAATTGAGTATTAAAAACAATACAGCATTAAATATTAAAAACTTCCCTAAACAGGGCTGCCGTCAGATGTCTTTTAAAGACAGGATAGCTGCTTATTTCCTTCACATCTGAAGGGAGGGTTTCCACAGGGTGGGCGCCACTACCGAGAAGGCCCCCTGTCTGGTTCCCTGTAACCTCACTTCTCGCAATGAGGGAACCGCCAGAAGGCCCTCGGCGCTGGATCTCAGAGTCCGGGCTGAACAATGGGGGTGGAGACGCTCCTTCAGGTATACAGGACCGAGGCCGTTTAGGTCTTTAAAGGTCAGCACCAACACTTTGAATTGTGCTCGGAAATGTACTGGGAGCCAATGCAGATCTCTCAGGACCGGTGTTATGCGGTCTCTGCAGCCACTCCCAGTCACCAGCCTAGCTGCCACATTAATTGCAATTTCCGGGTCACCTTCAAAGGTAGCCCCACATAGAGCGCATTGCAGTAGTCCAAGCGGGAGATAAGCAGAGCATGCACCACTCTGGCGAGACAGTCAGCTGGCAGGTAGGGTCTCAGCCTGCGTACCAGATGGAGCTGGTACACAGCTGCCCTGGACACAGATTTAACCTGTGCCTCCATGGACAGCTGTGAGTCCAAAATGGCTCCCAGGCTGCACACCTGGTCCTTCTGGGGCACAGTTACCCCTTTCAGGACCAGGGAATCCCCCACACCTGCCCACCCCCAAAAGCAGTACTTCTGTCTTGTCAGGATTCAACCTCAATCTGTTAGCCGCCATCCATCCTCCAACCGCCTCCAGACACTCACACAGGACCTTCACCGCCTTCACTGGTTCTGATTTGAAAGAGAGGTAGAGCTGGTCGTCATCTGCATACTGATGAACACCCAGCCCAAACCCCCTGATGATCTCTCCCAGCAGCTTCATTTAGATATTAAAAAGCATGGGGGAGAGGATGGAACCCTGACCCACCCCACAAGTGAGCTGTCAAGTTGAAAGGATACATTCAGGCATAATATTTGCAACATTTAACTTTAAAGATGCCCCCCCCCTTGTGATTTCCGTAACAAAGCTGTTTATTGCGGTGGCGGTGGATTCACTTAAGATTTGCCTTTCACTGCTCTCTCTCTCTCTCTCTGTGTGTGTGTGTGTGTGTTTGTGTGTTTGCGTGTTCGTCTGAATGCTCCCCAGGGCTGGAAGATCCACCCTCTTTCCCAGCCGGCCCTTCCTTCCCTTCTCAGCCCAAAAGCCGGCCCCTGCGCTCCCTTCCTCCCATGGCGTGGCCTATTCTGGGGCCGCGTGTCCATAGCATCTGGTTCCCTGGCAACAGCTTCCAGGGGCTCATTCAGGGTCTTTTCTCTTCTTCACAAGGCCCCCGCGGCGACACCCCACCGCCGCCCCTAATCGCCATCTTTACGGCGTGTTTCAGATGCAGCTGGCAGGGAAAATAAATGCCGGCGAGCTGAGAGGCTCCCTTTTTTTAAGGGGAATTCCCTTATTCCGAACAGGATTCCTCGCAAGGAAAGGGGAAAATTGACAGCTATGACTGGGGGTGAAACACTGCTGTTTCGCTTACTGGGGGGAGGGGCTCCCCCTCAAAAATGATTTCTTGAGAGGGGTCTTCACACACACACACACACACACACACACACACACACACACACAAACACAATCCATAAGCCTTTTGTGTTTCCCTGAATAGCAATTTCCTGTTTTTGGCCGGGGTGGTGAAGTAGGCCTTGCTCGCCTGGACCACGCAGGGGGCGCGTGAGGTGGGGGGGTCCTGCAATGAAACCCATATTGCCCAAGGCTTGTCTCCCCCCCACACACACAAGGGAAAAGGAGCTGGGAAGAGAGAGGAGGAGGAGGAGGAGGGGGAAATCTCCCCAACCTATGAGAACAAAAGGAGCAAAAGGTTGCTGCTAAAACAGCTTCAAGGGTTTTCTTAACAAAAGGGGGCACATTGCTGGGCTGCAAAGGTTGCAAAGCGGTTGAGGAGAAAGAAGTGGGGGGACTAGGGGCGCATATCCTCCGACATTTCTCCAGTGAAAATAGGGACGTCCTATTCCATATCTTCCAACATTTCTCCAGTGAAAAGAGGGATGTCCTATTCCATACCCTCCAACATTTCTCCAGTGAAAAGAGGGATGTCCTATTCCATACCCTCCAACATTTCTCCAGTGAAAAGAGGGATGTCCTATTCCATACCCTCCAACATTTCTCCAGTGAAAAGAGGGATGTCCTATTCCATATCCTCCAACATTTCTCCAGTGAAAATAGAGACGTCCTATTCCATACCCTCCAACATTTCTCCAATTAAAATAGAGACGTCCTATTCCATACCCTCCAACATTTCTCCAGTGAAAATAGGGACGTCCTATTCCATACCCTCCAACATCTCTCCAGTGAAAATAGAGACGTCCTATTCCATACCCCCCAACATTTCTCCAGTGGAAATAGGGGTGTCCTATTCCATACCCCCCAACATTTCTCCAGTGAAAATAGGGACGTCCTATTCCATACCCTCCAACATTTCTCTAGTGAAAATAGAGGTGTCCTATTCCATATCTTCCAACATTTCTCCAGTGAAAACAGGGGTGTCCTATTCCATACCCTCCAACATTTCTCCAATGAAAATAGAGACGTCCTAAAGAAAAGCAGGACATTCTGGGATCAAATCAGAAACTGGAATGGCTTCTGTAAATCTAGGAATGTCCCTAGAAAATGGGGACACTTAGAGAATCTGTGGCATTGTCAGGATTTATGTTGGGGGGCAGGACCCCCACGTGTCATCACCTTCAGTTTGGCTCTGCCTAGCAGATTTGGAATGAAATGTCTCAGCAACAGTTGATTTAAATTACTTTCTTTTGACCCCAAGAGCTCAGGAAAATCTGTCAAAATCTTTGCACAATTCCTACTTTGAGTTGAAGATTTGTTTATTTATTTATTTACTTGATTTAGCTGGGGAAGCTGCCTCACCCCCCGCTCCCCCCGGCTACGTCCGTGGGGAGACGACCCTGTTGTGGGTCTAGGAACAGCCCCCCCCCAATTGTGTGCAGCAGAGCAACCCCACCCCTCGCCATTCATAAATATAATAACTTAATTCTCCCTTTGCTCAGCTTTCGTTGGAAGGATTGTTTCAGCAGCTTGTCTTGGTTTTCTAAAGTGACTTATTTCACACACACACACACACACACACACACACGATACAATATGATACAATGTTGTTGTTGTTTAGTCATTTAGTCGTGTCCGACTCTTCGTGACCCCATGGACCAGAGCACGCCAGGCACTCCTGTCTTCCACTGCCTCCCGCAGTTTGGTCAAACTCATGCTGGTAGCTTCGATAACACTGTCCAGCCATCTCGTCCTCTGTCGTCCCCTTCTCCTTGTGCCCTCCATCTTTCCCAGCATCAGGGACTTTTCCAGGGAGTCTTCTCTTCTCGTGAGGTGGCCAAAGTATTGGAGTCTCAGCTTCAGGATCTGTCCTTCCAGTGAGCACTCAGGGCTGATTTCCTTCAGAATGGAGAGGTTTGATCTTCTTGCAGTCCATGGGACTCTCAAGAGTCTCCTCCAGCACCATAATTCAAAAGCATCAATTCTTTGGCGATCAGCCTTCTTTATGGTCCAGCTCTCACTTCCATACTTCACTACTGGGAAAACCATAGCTTGAATTATACGGACTTTTGTTGGCAAGGTGATGTCTTGCTTTTTAAGATGCTGTCTAGGTTTATCATTACTTTTCTCCCAAGAAGCAGGCATCTTTTAATTTCATGACTGCTGTCACCATCTGCAGCGATCATGGAACCCAAGCAAGTAAAATCTCTCACTGCCTCCATTTCTTCCCCTTCTATTTACCAGGAGGTGATGGGCCCAGTGGCCATGATCTTCGTTTTTTTGATGTTGAGCTCAAATTTGCGCTCTCCTCTTTCACCCTCATTAAAAGGTTCATTAATTCCTCCTCACTTTCTGCCATTTGATACGATACGATATCGTTATTGTCATTGTCCCATACAGAACAATTGAAAAAACTACAAAAACATTCAAAAACCCCTAAAAACTCTGAAACCCCATTTTAAAATACAATATACCGGTACTCCTAAAGAGACTCCTTAAAGGTAAAGGGACCCCTGACCATTAGGTCCAGTCGTGACGGACTCTGAGGTTGCAGCACTCATCTCGCTTTATTGGCCGAGGGAGCCGGCGTACAGCTTCCGGGTCATGTGGCCAGCATGACTAAGCCGCTTCTGGCGAACCAGAGCAGCGCACGGAAACGCCGTTTACCTTCCCACTGGAGTGGTACCTATTTATCTACTTGCACTTTGACGTGCTTTCGAACTGCTAGGTTGGCAGGAGATAGAGACTCCTTATACTGCGTTTAAAACCAGAATTGCATTTGGGTAGAAACTGTTTCTCACAAACCACTTACAGGCTGGGAGCTGACGAAGGAGAGATTGCCCATATACTACGTGACACTGAGAAGGATGCGCATTCCAGAAGCGTGAGGCAAGCGAAGAAAATCAGCTTGCTAGTGGCTGGGCAAGGGGCTAGCAGCCTGTGGAGAGAGGGGGCTTCTTGGGGCCAAGGCGTTTCAGTGGAGAAACTTCCTGCAAGAGGATGTGCTTGCCCAAAGCTTGCACAATCTTCCATCGCAATTAGCAAAGAGGCACCGCATGGACTTTCACAATGAGCCTATTTGGGGAGGGTATGAGAAACCCAAAACTTTCCGCTAAAGCTGTGGGGGTCGGTGGGTGATGTTTGCAGTGGAGAGAATCGTTATTAATCCCATAGAAAGCGCATGTATTGTTCCCTGGCTGCTTGTCATTGTTCTAGCTGTCAGCTGATAAAATAATTTTCACCTGATATTTGATCGATTAAGCCTTGAGGGCAGCAGTTCTGCTGTGGACGCTTATAATTTATTTTATTTATTTCATTTCTATACTGCTTTTTAATTTTAAGAAAAATCTCAAAGCAGTTTACAGAATATGAAAACTTCAGTGTTATGTACTGAGTTGAATAGGATCCAAAAGGCAGCAGTCTGATTGGTCCCAGAACAATAGGATTCAGAATGCAGCACTCTGATTGGTCCTAGAACAATAGGATTCAGAATGCAGCACTCTGATTGGTCCTAGAACAATAGGATTCAGAATGCAGCACTCTGATTGGTCCTAGAACAATAGGATTCAGAATGCAGCATTCTGATTGGTCCACAGGAGCCACCCAATCCAGCAACATGTGGAAGTGAATCCGCAACCAGATTGGCCTACAGGTGAATCCCGGAATTAGTCGTGGCCGACTCTGGGGTTGCGGCGCTCATCTCACTTTATTGGCCAAGGGAGCTGGCGTACAGCTTCCGGGTCATGTGGCCAGCATGACTAAGCCGCTTCTGGCGAACCAGAGCAGCGCAAAGAAACACCGTTTACCTTCCCGCTGGAGTGGTACCTATTTATCTACTTGCACTTTGACGTGCTTTCGAACTGCTAGGTTGGCAGGAGCAGGGACTGAGCAACGGGAGCTCACCCCGTTGCGGGGATTTGAACCACCGGCCTTCTGATCAGCAAGTCCTAGGCTCTGTGGTTTAACCCACAGCGCCACCCGCGTTCCTGTACAAGAGTACGGCCTTTTAATATGATGCACAAACTACCTACACGCTGCCTGCTACCTGCCCAGGAATATAAACCAGACCGCCTCCCTTTACTGTTTCCAGAAATAAGAAAACCCATTTTTGATTCTGAGATGGTTCTAACTTTGATGATGGTGGTCGGTCTGCTTATACTTTCCCATCCGTGGCCGTTTGACCTCCATGCTGCAGCGACTCTGGCAGTACTCAGATTTGAGCAAATATTAACATCTTGCTTCCTTGAGAGATGACATTCTGAAATAAGATTCCCCGTTTCTTTTTCATTAACTTCCACTTTCTGGAAACTCTTTCATGGTTTTGCTGAATCAGTCCAGTAGGGCTTCAAGTATTGCACCAATTAGCAATCAGTAGGAGTGCAAGTTATCCTTCTCTCAGCTTTTGCCTGGTCCTCCCGGAGAAAGAAATTTAATTTTCATGCCTCTCCCTGGGCAAAAGAAGAAGAAAAATGGAGAAGTAATCTCTGATATGTTAAAAAAAGAGTGCCCCCCGCCAATATTCTGAGTGCTGTAGTGCTTCCATCTCTGGAGATCATTCAGTCGTCTCTATTTTTCTTGTTTTAAAAACACCTCCAGTCCCAGGGTCCAATTTGATCAGTCTCCCTGTGCTGTAGAATAACATATATATATATCTTTCAAAGCCCAGCCTGCATAACTTATGAGAATACCATCAATTCTGCACTGAAATACTTTATACTTGTGCATATGCACATAGACCTTGAAAATTGCCGCAGACCTGAAATCAACTTTGCACCAGAGAGCAAAAGCAGGCTGGACCAAGACTGGTCCTGTTTTCCGAGTTGTTGCTGGAAATTTTTCATCCTGCTTTTTAAAGAAAACAGCAGGAATCGTTTCTCTCTCTCTTTCTCTCTCTCTCTCTCTCTCTCTCTCTCTCTCTCTCTCTCTCTCTCTCTCCCTCCCTAGGAGTCAATTAAAGAAACCCAAATTATTACCATTTGAATAAACAATAATTTCTTTGCCTCCCCGCAGAAGCTCATTACCAGTAACCAAAAGCCAGAACTAATTAAGTGATCTGATAGCGTAAATCCTATTAGGAATGTTTTTTATCATAATTAATTAATTCTCTCCTGAAATCGTAGCTACTTTTAGAAAATGCCAACTGATTTTATTTATTTATTTATTTTTAAAAACCTTCCATATATATATATATATCTCCTCCTTCCACCCCAGGCTCTGCTAAGGTTTTCATTCTCTCAAGAGATGTGTGAGAGTCTTGTAAGAAATGCTCAAATCAAGGAAGGGCTTTGCCGGCAAAAGAAAGTGAATCAGATTCTCACAGGATCCAAAACAGATACATGTGCTGATTTAAATATTTTTTTTAAAAAATGCAGGCGGGGGCCACCTCTGGCTAAGTCATGTGATTGCTTCATTCTTTGCTAGTCAAGAGAGGACCCTTATGTAATTGCAAGACTTGCTGCTATCCAGAGACAGACCCAGAGGCAATATATTTGCTACTGCTTCCATTTCGGATGGAATTGAAAACTGGAGATTGAAAAATTATTAACATTTCAGGTGACCTGTGGAGAGTTTCAGGCTCAACTTCCATAAAGACAATGATGTAAACCAAATTGTTACGGGATGTCCTGACGAGCTGCCAACCTGACATTTGTATGTGTATGTGTGTGTGTGTGTGTGTGTGTGTGTATCCATATATTTTTTATTTATTTTCCATTTAATAATATACATTCACATCATTAAGGTAAAGGTAATGGGACCCCTGACCATTAGGTCCAGTCGTGCCTGACTCTGGGATTGCGGCATTCATCTTGATTTATTGGCCGAGGGAGCCGACGTACAGCTTCCGGGTCATGTGGCCAGCATGACTAAGCCGCTTCTGGCGAACCAGAGCAGCGCACAGAAACGCCATTTACCTTCCCGCCGGAGCGGTACCTATTTATCTACTTGCACTTTGATGTGCTTTCGAACTGCTAGGTGGGCAGGAGCAGGGACTGAGCAACGGGCGCTCACCCCGCCGCGGGGATTCAAACCGCCGACCTTCTGATTGGCAAGCTCTAGGCTCTGTGGTTTAGACCACATTGCTTTGTTCTGCTGATGCACGGCCAAAGGGGGGGGGTGGAAGCCGTTTCTCCAAAGCCTGACACCTGCTGAGTGGGGCCCTGGAAAAACCTGCCCTGACCCTGCTACTAAAACTCTATCTTGTCTTCAACAGTTAGCTGGCATGAGCTAGTGAGCCAGGACAGGTGTGATTGCCATAGCTGTCAACTTACAGACTTGAAAATAAGGGGCCAGCAGCCTCGAAAATAAGGAATCAGCAGCCAAAATAAGGGATTTTCAGAGCACTGGTGTGTTCAACTTCTGAGCCCCTCCGAGCCAAAGGCAGAAAGCCCAGCCAGCAGCCAAACGAAGCCTCAAGCGGTGGTTCCCACAGTGCAGCAACCCAGCAAAGGGGTTGCAGCAAGGAAAACCGTCACCTCCGCTGGGAAGTGCTGAGCAAAGGCGAGTCCCCAGTCAACGTGGCCAATTTGATCGACGCAAGGCATGCAAGCTCCACCCCCCAGTCGTTCTTAGACTACTTATTGGGTGAGCAACACAGCCAAGCAACACAGTTGGAGCCTCCCTCCTCCTTCCTTTCAAACCCGGGAAATTTAAGGGACAGCAGCGGGACACAGCGCTGGGATAAGGGACTTTCCCGCCAAATAAGGGACGATTGACAGCTATGGTGATTGCAGGACTAGTCACCAGCCTCTATTGACCTGGATAAGAGAGCATGCATTCTGTACTGGTGTTTCCATTCTACCAACATGGAATGCAAGCTTCATTTAACTGTGCCTTTGTGTTTTACAGTTAATACTGTATAGGCATAGGGAATGACAAAGAACCTCACAGGGAAATGTTGCGAAAGTCTGAAAACTCAAGACGCGCCATTGATTGCTGACACTCAGCAAAATATGATTGCCAGCATTCTCTGGCCTTTGTCCAAAAAGTTGAGAAACACACATTTATTTTTGGGCATGCATGTTGCAAAATCTATGTGGGATTGTTGACGCCTCTTTGTGTCAGACCTCCCTTACACTTGGGGGGGGAAATCCCATTGTTTAAGAAAATAAAACAAGCATTGTTCCCAAAGTCTCAGCAATTACACATTCCAGCCACAGGCACAGTGGTTTTGATGTTATTAATACAAAAAAATGAAACCCCACACCTTTTCACATTGGTCCAAGAGGAAAGTGTATTTAGGGTCTGGGTTTACACAGAAAGATGGCTAGTTGAGCTGCTACTAGGTACCTGTGCTCCCAGCAACCCTGGAATTGGACCCAGGCATGGAAGAGACTTCTATTGCAGCCTGGAGAAATTCCACTCCGCCTTTTGGGTCAGATGTTGTTGTTGTTGTTGTTGTTTAGTCGTGTCCGACTCTTCGTGACCCCACGGACCAGAGCACGCCAGGCACTCCTGTCTTCCACTGCCTCCCGCAGTTTGGTCAGACTCATGCTGGTAGCTTCGAGAACACTATCCAACCATCTCGTCCTCTGTCGTCCCCATCTCCTTGGGCCCTCAATCTTTCCCAACATCAGGGTCTTTTCCAGGGAGTCTTCTCTTCTCACGAGGTGGCCAAAGTATTGGAGCCTCAGCTTCAGGATCTGTCCTCCCAGTGAGCACTCAGGGCAGATTTCCTTCAGAATGGAGAGGTTTGATCTTCTTGCAGTCCATGGGACTCTCAAGAGTCTCCTCCAGCACCATAATTCAAAAGCATCAATTCTTCGGCGATCAGCTTTCTTTATGGTCCAGCTCTCACTTCCATACATCACTACTGGGAAAACCATAGCTTTAACTATACGGACCTTTGTTGGCAAGGTGATGTCTGCTTTTTAAGATGCTGTCTAGGTTTGTCATTGCTTTTCTCCCAAGAAGCAGGCACAGCTGCATTATTATTATTATTATTATTATTATTATTATTATTATTATTAATAATAATAATAATAATAAAATTTACCACCTTTTATCTGAAGATCACGGGGTTGTTCGCAACATAAACATACAAAATGAGAACACAAAATACACAATAAATCGAAAACAAACTAACAACTCTCCTCCCACAAACACATTTTGAAGGCCATAAAAGTGTTGATCAGGAAAGGCCTGGTTATAGAGAAATATTTTTGCCTGCTGCCTAAAGAAATGCAATGAAGGCCCCGGACCAGCCTTCCTGGGGAGAATATTCTTCCACAAATGGGGAGCCAACACAGAAAAGGCCTGTTTTCATGTTGCTGTTCTCTAGACCTCTGGTGGAAGAGGCACACAAAGAAGGGCCTCAGATTATGGTCGCAGGGTCCAAGTTGGTTCAGATGGGTCACCACAAGACCTGCTCTTTTGAACAGCCAATGCTAGGATGAGGATTGGAATGCCTTTTTCAGCCTCACTATCATCTTGCTAGAGGGATGTGGGTGGCGCTGTGGGTTAAACCACAAAGCCTAGGACTTGCCGATAAGAAGGTTGGCGGTTCGAATCCCCGCAACGGGGTGAGCTCCCGTTGCTCGGTCCCTGCTCCTGCCAACCTAGCAGTTCAAAAGCACGTCAAAGTGCAAGTAGATAAATAGGTACCACTCCGGTGGGAAGGTAAACGGCGTTTCCGTGAGCTGCTCTGGTTCGCCAGAAATGGCTTAGTCATGCTGGCCACATGACCCAGAAGCTGTACGCCGGCTCCCTCGGCCAATAAAGCGAGATGAGCACCGCAACCTCAGAGTCGGCCATGACTGGACCTAATGGTCAGGGGTACCTTTACCTTTACTATCATCTTGCTGCTTGAATTATTATAGTCATTACTGTCTGTAGGGCAGTTTATGATTGCTTTGTATTCATAAAGTCCCTGATTCAATACTCCGAAATCCACAGCCCACACCCCTGAACCTAGGAGAGGTGATTGGCGTGTTCAGACCCAGAAACCTCCCCCCTAAATAAATTCACACTTGACTCAAATTTTTGGTTTGGTTTTTGGGAGAATTTAGGCCACAACTTTATTGATTACAGAAAGTGACTGGTTGCATAGGCTCTGGTTTAAGAGCGTATGCAGGTAGCGCTGACCCCGGGCACCAGCGTAGGTCAGCCAAGGGTGAACACCTGGATAGGCGGAAAGCCGGGAACGGGCTAACTCCGCCACCCAAATGTCCCCCTGGACTCAGGCACGGGCACAACCCCCTCTCAGGGGTTGACCAAACCATTGAGTTCCTGGATTCCTTTAACGGAATACCCTTCACATAGGGATGGCGAGAGCGTTCTCCCATCCCTATCACCTGAACCAGAGCCTATCTGCAACCTTACAAGTTGTGACGATTTGCTACGTGGCAGGCAAAACCCAAATGGCACCAGCCAGTCAGCCAAGTGGGGGAAATTCCTGCCGTGCCCCTGTCCCAACGGCAGACGACACACGACGGAATAGCAAGGTCAAGTGCAACAAGCCCTAAAAGTAGGGAGAGGTGGGCGGGTGGTCCGAATTCACGCGCCGAAAGAGGAAGCTCTGGGTCACGTGCATGGGCATAAATAGGTCCCTTGAACCGTTTAGACTGCGTCCCATTGGCCAGATTGTACCCAGCTTTGAGGGACCTATCAATCGGGTGTTGCGGCTTACCAATTGTACCCACCCACAACACAGGGTTGTCCAGGTCTCACCTCAATACGTCCAGTATACCTGAAGGAGCGTCTCCACCTCCATCGTTCTGCCTGGACACTGAGGTCCAGCTCCGAGGGCCTTCTGGCGATTCCCTCGCTGCAAGAAGCCAAGTTACAGGGAACCAGGCAGAGGGCCTTTTCAGTAGTGGCACCCGCCCTGTGGAATGCCCTCCCACCAGATGTCAAAGAGAAAAATAACTACCAAACATTTAGTAGACATCTGAAGGCTGTTTAGGGAAGCTTTTAATGTTTAATAGGTTATTGTATTTTAGTGTTTTGTTGGAAGCCACCCAGAGTGGCTGGGGAAACCCAGCCAGATGGGCGGGGTATTAACAACAATAACAACAACAATAATAATAATAATAATAATAAATTTCTTATTTATTTTTTATTATTATATACGTGCCCTCTTTAAGGGAGGACCTAATTTCTGCCATCTGTTGCAGCACCTATAACACTAATGACCTTTTATCTCTTCAGTTTAGAGTTCTGAATGGGTTACAGTATTAATAATAATGAATGCTTCCATGCACCTCTGTTTTTCCTCTTTTCTTGCAAGGAAAGAAAATCTTCCTTTAGCCTGGTTTGGATCTACATTTCCTGAGTTATGTACTGATCAGGCCCATTCAGTGATATCTCCCAGTTTATCTTTAGCAAAGATTCCTGCTCCTCTCTAGGAGGGATGTTTAAAGGGCTACTGTTATGTACTGAGTTGAATAGGATCCAGAATGCAGCAGTCTGATTGGACCTAGAACAATAGGATTCAGAATGCAGCAGTCTGATTGGTCCTAGAACAATAGGATTCAGAATGCAGCAGTCTGATTGGTCCTAGAACAATGCAGCAGTATGATTGGTCTCCAGGAGCCACCCAATCCAGCTCCAGATGGAAGTGAATCCACAACCTGATTGGCCTACAGGAGAATCCTGGAATTAGCCAATCACGTGGGGCCCATTGTGTAAATAATGTATATAAAGCAGACATTCTGGGGGAACTTCCATTCCTCCTCACCACTATGAGCTGAATAAAGAGCATGAAATCCACTCTCGACTCCGAGTATATGTCAGCTACATGCATACACGAGGTTCAAACATGAGGGCTTCCAAGGAGACACATGGGTTACAATAGCTTTCGGCGGATATTAAATGCATCCATTCAAAGGACTTGCTAGGTAAACGGTTTCCTCCTTCATCTGGACTTTGGTCCTCCAGAAATGAATTCAGGTCCAGGAATTATCCTCGCAGAGATGGGAAAGTACTGTATTTTTCACTCTATAAGACGCACCAGACCACAAGACGCACCTAGTTTTTGGAGGAGGAAAACAAGAAAAAAAATATTCTGAATCTCAGAAGCCAGAACAGCAAGAGGGATCGCTGAGCAGTGAAAGCAGCAACCCCTCTTGCTGTTCTGGCTTCTGTGATAGCTGTGCAACCTGCATTCGCTCCATAAGACGCACACACATTTCCCCTTCCTTTTTAGGAGGGAAAAAGTGAGTCTTATAGAGCAAAAAATACGGTAATTGTTGGATCCCAAACCGCCTCGCCCCCTTCAGAGTCCTGATTAAGTTTGCATTTCTGTCCTCTGCGTCTGAATATATTCGCTTTATGAGAACGGAGGGGTACATTTCCTTTTACTAACCTTAGGGGGAAATTCTGGGTGGATGTTAAAATGAGAAGCAACATGAACAAAAATAAAAAAAGAGCTCTAAAGCGGGTCTCCCCCCCCCTTCTCATCCACCCACATAAATGCCTCTCAGTTCCAGACTGCTATGTGTACATGTCGAAGGGTGTCAAATGACGTCCCTTTTACTGGCTGCCAGTTCTGCTGGAACGCGGCTATGCACAGCTCATAAAACAAGAACAGGAAATGCTGCCTGAAACTTCTACGTTTACAAAGAAAGAAGGATAGCATTACCAGGCCTTTAAAAAAAGAAAAGAATTTTGAAAAATCTCTTTTCATCACGGATTACGTTAAAAAACAACAACCTATCTCTTCATTTAGGAGGGCTCGCCTCTCTGAAATCTGACTTTTGCTTCTGATAATCAAAGCTGGCTTTGAACTTGCGTATGGGCGCACGCACATACATTTCTCCCTCCTTAAACCCCCCCCCCACAGCTTTACATTTATTTCTTTTTCGAGAATATGAAAAATTCCAAGGAAAATAGCGTTCTCATAAAACATGTTCTCCCTAGCAGAGATCGTGTGTTGAGGTGGGGGATACAAGCCACCCCAGTGTTGCTGGGCGGATTTGCGGAGTGACCAAAGCAGTGAATTGGTTAATTGGGTCGCTGGGGAGAAGTGCTTGTTGCCAATTTTGAAGGAGGGGTCAGAGGTTTTAAATATTGGATGCCCAACTTTGGCCGTCCTCTTGGCTGCTTGCACCGGATCACCCGCCCACCCTCCCTGTATTGGGGGGGGGGGTGTTTGCTTGACCTTGCTATGGCTGTCATGGGGTCGTCTGCTTTGAGGCAGGGGCCTGGTAGGAATTTGTCCATTTGGCTGATTGGCTGGTGCCATTTGGTTTTGCCTACTGCGTAGCAAATCGTCACAACTTGTAAGGTTGGCGGTTAGGCATTGGTTCAAATTGGTTGGTGGAGGGGTAAGTGCCTACCCCTCCAATGGTGGTGCGGAAAGGGAATTCCGTTAAAGGAATCCAGGGGCTTGCCATTCTTTTCGTCCTTGTCCCTGGCATCGGACTTGGGCCGCCAGGAGCATGAGGGTGAGAAGTGAGGGACTGAGGCCCAGCTTCATTTTCTCCCCAAAATTGTTTCCCTGACTGGCTTCCACTGGAATCCGGAAGTCCAGTTCTGTCCCCTGGGCAAGGACAGATAGTCGGAACCAATGCCTAAGCAACCACTCACTGGTGTGTATTTAAATAAAGTTGTGGCCAAAATCGTGCCAAAAACCCAAACCAAAATTGATGTGTGATGTGTGAATTATTGGGGGGTGGCATGGGGACCTCGACACGCAAAGATCTCAGAATCAGAGCAAGATGCAGGCACCCATGTTTAATTATCAGCAAGCTGTATTTTAAGCGAGTGTTTCTGGTTATGATATTGATTTCCCCACCTACTCACCCCCTTTTCTCTTTTACCAATGCTGGAATTTTGGCTACTGCTCTCCTTGTGACGGCTGTGGGTTCGGGAGGGTGTGCAAGGAATTCTTGGAAAGGCTCCACGGAAAGACACTTGATCTGGTTCAGAGTTTAGACAAACATTTGGGAAGCCATTCAATTTTACTGTCTCCAGTTCAGACTCTCTTAAAAACAAGAAGATGATTTTGGGCCAGGAACATGCTTTGATGTGTATGGGGGGGAAAGGAAAGGAAAGAAGGGGGGGGGGGAACTATTGACAATTAGAAGCCGAGAGAAGTGTGGGTGGCGTAAACTTCAAAAGAGAATGTGCACATTTTTACAGCGGACAATCCAGTCGTATTTGCTTTATTATGAAGATAGGTCACCAGCTTTGAGTTTTTTGGCCTCATCCTCGCAGATTTGAATATAGGCAGAGGATAACCTCAGAGCAAAAATATGTGTTAAGTAGATGCTTTCATGGTAAGCTTCCCTAAGTGAAAAAAAGAAAAGGAAAAAAGCCTTTGAACTTCCACAGAGACAATCTGGAGACTGGCAGCTTGGCTCCTCACACGAACGTTTGCCCACTGCCAGGTAGATGTAAAAACACAAAAACAAATGAAGAAAGAATTGGAACCAGAACTGTTGTGAGCTTGTGGAAGGCTTTAAAGCTGGGCTGCACAACCCCATACCCTCCAAAATATCTCCGATGAAAACTGGGACATTTTTTCCATAATAATAATAATTTTACTATTTATACCTCACCTATCTCACGGGTGGCGCTGTGGGTAAAAGCCTCAGCGCCTAGGGCTTGCCGATCGAAAGGTCGGCGGTTCGAATCCCCGCGGCGGGGTGCGCTCCCGTTGCTCGGTCCCAGCGCCTGCCAACCTAGCAGTTCGAAAGCACCTCCGGGTGCAAGTAGATAAATAGGGACCGCTTACTAGCAGGAAGGTAAACGGCGTTTCCGTGTGCGGCTCTGGCTTGCCAGAGCAGCGATGTCATGCTGGCCACGTGACCCGGAAGTGTCTCCAGACAGCGCTGGCCCCCGGCCTCTTGAGTGAGATGGGCGCACAACCCTAGAGTCTGTCAAGACTGGCCCGTACGGGCAGGGGTACCTTTACCTTTACATCTCACTAGGTTGCCCCAGCTGCTCTTTGCGGCTTCCAAGATATATAAAAACATAATAAAACATTTTTTAAAAAACTTTCCCTATACAGAGCTGTCTTCAGATAGCTTGGCGGGTCGGATAACTCCATATTGTCCAACATTTCTCCAATGAAAATAGGAACATCCTTTCATGCCCTCCAGCATCTCTGATGAAAACAGGGGTGTCCTAAGGAATAGCGGGGCATTCCGGGATCAAATCAGAATCTGGGACGGCTTCTGTAAATCCAGGACTGTCCCTGGAAAATATGGACACTTGGAGAATCTGCAATCTATAGGATCTATATATGCAGTGCTTTTGTTTTCTTAAAAAAAATAAATGTTGAGGGGCACTCTCATCTTCCTCCTTATGAGGAAATACTGCCCTCAATGAAATTATGAAAGTATTATGAAATATTGGCCCTCAATGACGCCAAATTTAGATTCACAAAATGTTTAGGGGTATGCGTACCCCTGCGTCCCCCCAGGAAAAAAGCACTGTATATATGTACAGTAGTACCTTGGTTCTCAAACTTAATCCATTCCGGAAGTTCGTTCCAAAACCAAGGCGTTCCAAAACCAAGGCGCACTTTCCCATAGAAAGTAATGCAAAATGGATTGATCCGTTCCAGACTTTTAAAAACAATCCCTAAAGCAGCAATTTAACATGAAATTTACTATCTAACGAGATCAGTGATCCATAAAATGAAAGCAATAAACAATGTACTGCAGTCGCACAATCAATCAGTAGCTGAACTGGGTTCCACACAGTCACAAAAGAGCCGCAAAAGCAAAAATGCAAAATAAATAGCAAAAACAGACAGATCTCAGCGTAACGCTCCAAACGAAAGTGTGGCACTCAAATCGGAGCACATTCAGCTTCCAAAAAAGTTCCCAAACCGGAATACTTACTTCCAGGTTTGCAGTGTTTGGGTTCCAAGTTGTCTGAGTACCAAGGTGTTTGAGAACCAAGGTACCACTGTATAATATTCAACTGACCACCGCTGGGAGGCAAGAGGGTTCGGTTTACGGAATGCTGGCTGATGGTAGTTGATTTGTGTGTTCCCTTATACCAACTTGTCTGTAAAAAAAGGAAAGGCAATCTCAGTGGTAAGGCACCGTCTTTGCCTGCTAAAGGTCCCAGGTTTTAGTTCCCATCATCTCCCAGTAGGAAAAGGTTCCTTGCCCGAAGATGTGCTTTGTCAGTACTGACAATACTGAGCGAGATGAATCCGTGGTCTGTCTTGAGATATGGCCGTTTTCTGTTCTCCCATGAGAGGGCATTAAAGTGATGGTGGCATTCCACTGCTGGCTGCCAGATTGTTCCCAGCACCACGGCCCAGCAGGCACGAACTTTCCTGACCTTCGTACGAGTGACATGCTTGGCTGCTGGCAAGACGCTGCTTTAAATTCCTTGAAGGATGACTAGAAGTTAATTGTCCCTTGTCTGGGCTCAATGACATTTGGATAGCACAGCAAGGAGAGAATCGTCGTTCGGTGAGAGTGCCCCAGTCTTGCATCTTCTTCTAAGAATTTCTGTGTACGCTTTTCGTAAACAGAGCTTCCGAAATACCCTGGTGCGTCTCCAAGTCCAGTTCCTTTTCAACTCAATTACTGGTAACCCTGATTCACTACTAAAGCTTGCGAGCCCGAGTGGTTCGAGTAATATATCATGCATTTGAAATCAAAATGTTTTTGTAATTGTGCCATTGCCAGTTGTGGTGGGAGGGTCAATGTTTTTTGATAAGGCACTTTGCTCTGCAAAAATAGGCCCGATGAATGATTTTGTGTGGTCCCGAAGCTTCAAACCCCCTTTTTTTACCATCATAAAAGGTAAAGGTAAAGGGAGCCCCTGACCATTAGGTCCAGTCGTGGCCGACTCTGGGGTTGTGGCGCTCATCTCGCTTTATTGGCCAAGGGAGCCAGTGTGCAGCTTCCGGGTCATGTGGCCAGCATGACTAAACCTCTTCTGGCGAACCAGAGCAGCACACGGAAACGCTGTTTACCTTCCTGCCAGAGCGGTACCTATTTATCACTTGCACTTTGACGTGCTTTCGAACTGCTAGGTTGGCAGGAGCAGGGACCGAGCAATGGGAGCTCACCCCGTCGCAGAGATTCGAACCGCCAACCTTCTGATCGGCAAGTCCTAGGCTTTGTGGTTTAACCCATAGTGCCACCCACATCCCATTTACCATCATAAACCTGTCCAAAAAAAGAACACGGCCACCTTGTCTATTTGCAGGCTTGTTGTTTAGCAGAAGCACAACAATAGCAGGCTGAAATCCAGAAGATTCTGCAGAGTAAGTTCTGCTCAAACCCAAGACCGGATTTATGTTTGATGAGGCCCTAAGCTACTGAAGGTAATGGGGCCCTTTATATGCCCAGCTGTCCTTTGTCAACAACAAATCGTCGCTGTTTTTTGTGCTGAATATATGCTATATGGTAATTTATGGACTGAATAGGTATCTAAAGCCATTTGCACATGTTGCCATGCAACCATTCCATGCAGAATGTAGCCACACTATATATAAAGGTAAAGGTACCCCTGCCCGTACGGGCCAGTCTTGACAGACTCTAGGGTTGTGCGCCCATCTCACTCAAGAGGCCGGGGGCCAGCGCTGTCCGGAGACACTTCCGGGTCACGTGGCCAACGTGACATCGCTGCTCTGGTGAGCCAGAGCCGCACACGGAAACGCCGTTTACCTTCCCGCTAGTAAGCGGTCCCTATTTATCTACTTGCACCCGGAAGTGCTTTCGAACTGCTAGGTTGGCAGGCGCTGGGACTGAGCAACGGGAGCGCACCCCGCCGCGGGGATTCGAACCGCCGACCTTTCGATCGGCAAGCCCTAGGCGCTGAGGCTTTTACCCACAGCGCCACCCGCGTCCCTATATATAGAAATGAGCAAATTGGTAATATTTTAGGGAGCAGGCTAGCAGGCGGGGCCCATGACTTACATCATAGGAGCCTACACAACACAAAACACTGTTGCTGCATGTAGGTTTTATTTTATTTGTTTTTTATCTTATATTTTGGAAATGTACATCCAGGTTTTTAATTTTTGGGGGCCCCCCCCCAAGAGAGTTGGGCCCTAAGGTAGAGCTTGTTTAGCTTATACGTAAATCCGGCACAGCTCAAACCTATTGTCTATATGTAAAACTCACACTAAAACAAGATTGATCTCGCCAAGCCATACTGTGACATGTTAGTGTACATTTGTTTAGGGATGTTAAAACCAACCTAATTTTTCTGTCCCACCACCGCACCCCCGGTCTTCACATCTGTATGTTTGCTACGATCCCAGTATTTGTTTTTGTTTTCATGCAACACTTAACACCAAATAAAAACCTACCTATAATCAAACCGAGTTGTGACATGGGCTTGGCACCCAGGTTGAACAAGCCGTTGCAAGTCAGAGTTTCCCAACACCAAGACGAGTCGGTTCACACTTGTCAGAAGTCAGCCTCGTAAGCCCTGACTACTTAATCTGTAGCTCTGTATTTAAATATATAAAAACCAGCTTTCTGGTATGGTTTAAACTGGGGGGGGGGGGGGTTTGAATTTTTGCCCTAGATTTGTGTTTTGAGAGACTATGTCAGAATTACTGTGGAGAGAGTGGATTTCAGAAAAACCCAGCCAGATGGGCGGGGTATAAATTATTATATTATTTCTCAGTGCTTATTGAAATTGGCAAACATTTCTGGTTGTTTGGGGAAGGCCTAATAAAAATAATAATAATTTATTATTTATACCCCGCCCATCTGGCTGGGTTTCCCCAGCCACTCTGGGCGGCTTCCAACAGAACACTAAATTACAATAACCTATTAAACATTAAAAGCTTCCCTAAGCAGGCCTGCCTTCAGATGTCTTCTAAAAGTTTGGTAGTTATTCTTCTCTTTGACATCTGGTGGGAGGGCGTTCCACAGGGCGGGTGCCACTACCGAGAAGGCCCTCTGCCTGGTTCCCTGCAACTTGGCTTCTCGTAGCGAGGGAACTGCCAGAAGGCCCTCAGTGCTGGACCTCAGTGTCCGGGCAGAACGATGGAGGTGGAGACACTCCTTCAGGTATACTGGACTGAGGCCATTTAGGGCTTTAAAGGTCAGCACCAACACTTTGAATTGTGCTCGGAAACGTACTGGGAGCCAGTGTAGGTCTTTCAAGACCGGTGCTATATGGTCTCGACGGCCGCTCCCAGTCACCAGTCTAGCTGCCACATTCTGGATTAGTTGTAGTTTCCGGGTCCCCTTCAAAGATAGCCCCACGTAGAGCACATTGCAGTAGTCCAAGCGAGAGATAACTAGAGCATGCACCACTCTGGTGAGACGGTCCGTGGGCAGGGAGGGTCTCAGCCTGCATACCAGATGGAGCTGGTAAACAGCTGCCCTGGACACAGAATTGACCTGCACCTCCATGGACAGCTGCGAGTCCAAAATGACTCCCAGGCTGCGCACCTGGTCCTTCAGGGGCACAGTTACCCCATTCAGGACCAGGGAGTCCTCCACACCTGCCCGCCTCCTGTCCCCCCAAAACAGTACTTCTGTCTTGCCAGGATTCAGCCTCAATCTGTTAGCCGCCACCCATCCTCCAACCGCCTCCAGACACTCACACAAGACCTTCACCGCATCAAAGTCACGCTGTGGAGCCATGAGGAACAGATTCCTGTGCAACGGAATCCATAATCCGGACTACATTTTGCCCTCACACAGAAGCAGTGTGCTTAATAAAAAAAGTGCCACCAAATCTTATACATAGACATAGGAGTCCCAACGAGTTCAACAGGGCATTGGTTCGAGCATGGTGCCAAGGTTGAAGGTTTGATTCCCATATGGGAAGTGGCATACAGTATTCCTGCATTGCAAGGGGTTGACCTAGATGATGACTGGGGTTCCCTCCAACCCTACAATTCTATGATTATTCCGTACAATTGCTCCTAGTCATTGCAGCAGCACAGCCCATTCCTGTACGCTTAGGCTGACCTCCTTGAAATCAGATTTTAAGCGCATACGGTTGCGTAGGACCCAAGCCGTACTATTGCCACACAGTTTCCCACCCCCAATTTTCTCTACGCACGGCAAAGCTGCGTGTCCACAGAGCAAGAGTTTCCTTGAAAAGCCACACACACGTACACCCAACGTGACAACACTGGCTTACACTGCTGCAAGAGACATGAGCTCGGTGGATTTTAAGCAAAACGAAACAAAAAAAGCTCATGGCATTACCCTCCGGCCAGTTTCTCTGCCACAAATGTGCTGTGGTTGGTTACTGGTGAAAAGGGCCATCACAGCGACGGCCTCCTGGCTTTGGAGCAGTCCTAGAGACATAAAATAATAATAAATAATAATAAATAATAATAATACCCCTCCCATATGCTCTGAGCAGCTTCTAGCAGAACATAAAAAATAATGAAATGTCAAACATTAAAACTTCCTGATATAGGGCTGCCTTCAGATGTCTTCTAAAAGTTGTGTAGTTCTTTATCTCCTTGACATCTGATGGGAGGACGTTCCACGGGGAGGGTGCCACTGCCAAGAAGGCCCTCCCCTGCTTGTGTGGCACCAGCAAATACCTTTTTATTTGTGCAGACTTCTGAACTTTTGTTCATCTGCTTTATTTGGATGCTGCTTTCATGGAGTTCCTGATCGTAGCTCAGCGTATTAGGGATATTAAAGTGTTTTTTAAATTTTTCATTGCAAGCTGTCCTGATAACGTGGTTGGAAGGTGGGGTGCAGATCTAAATAAACGCACAAATATTCCCACCTTAAAAAACTCAAAAAAACCACAACCTAACACACTCTACACTAGGGGTAACCAATGTGGTGCCTGTCAGGTGATGCTGGATGACCAACTCCTCGCATCCTTGACCAGTGGCCATGTTAACTGGGAATAGTGGGAGTCCTACAACATTCACTTTGATGAAAAGCAAAAAGGTTTGATTCCCCATCAAAAAAACGAAGATCATGGTCACTGGTCCCATCACCTCCTGGCAAATAGAAGGGGAAGAAATGGAGGCAGTGAGAGATTTTACTTTCTTGGGCTCCATGATCACTGCAGATGGTGACAGCAGTCACGAAATTAAAAGACGCCTGCTTCTTGGGAGAAAAGCAATGACAAACCTAGACAGCATCTTAAAAAGCAGAGACATCACCTTGCCAACAAAGGTCCATATAGTAAAAGCTATGGTTTTCCCAGTAGTGATGTGGAAGTGAGAGCTGGACCATAAAGAAGGCTGATCGCCGAAGAATTGATGCTTTTGAATTATGGTGCTGGAGGAGACTCTTGAGAGTCCCATGGACTGGAAGAAGATCAAACCGATCCATTCTGAAGGAAATCAGCCCTGAGTGCTCACTGGAAGGACAGATCGTGAAGCTGAGGCTCCAATACTTTGGCCACCTCATGAGAAGACTCCCTGGAAAAGACCTTGATGTTGGGAAAGATGGAGGGCACAAGGAGAAGGGGACAACAGAGGACGAGGTGGTTGGACAGTGTTCTCGAAGCTACTGAGTTTGACCAAACTGCGGGAGGCAGTGGAAGACAGGAGTGCCTGGTGTGCTCTGGTCCATGGGGTCACGAAGAGTCGGACACGACTAAACGACTAAACAACAACAACAACATAGTGAATGGGGTGCTGGTGGTGAAACAGAGCGTTGCTTTTAACAGAGATAATTCCGTCTTGAACATGGAGTCGAATTGGAAAGACACAAAGCAGCTCTGAAACAGATCGGGCTGCTTCCCAAAGTTACAGATACAAGTCGAATCTTGCGGCTGGTACACACACCCCTAATATGAATGTGAGATAGCGAGACAGATACCTTAGGGAAGGAGAAGGCTGGAAAATGTCATTTATCTAGTTGGATTCACTGCCAGTATTTAATATTACTGTCCCCCTGCTTATAAAGATATGCACTTGGAATGACCAATCCGCAACAGCAGCTGAACATCAAGTTTCTAAGCTAAATTCTGGAGCTGATCTGAAACATACATTTTTCAAATATACTGAGCAAGAATAAAACTTATCATTGCCTTGTGAAAAGTGGCCGAGTGTCTAAAACTGTCTGGAGTCCCAATAAAATGTTTTATTGCACCCAAATGACATTTGATGTCAAGAATTCTGGGAGCAATGTTTTTATAGGAAGTTAAGCGCAGGTCCTCTCATTATCAAGCAAAATAGTGATTTGAAATGTCAGCTTGGATAAAGGGGGGGAAATGAGTTCAATGGGATTACCAGCATAACCCTTTACATACCAAAAGGGTTAAGGGACCTCTGACCATTAGGTCCAGTCATGACCGACTCTGGGGTTGCGGCGCTCATTGGCCGAGGGAGCCAGCGTACAGCTTCCGGGTCATGTGGCAAGCATGACTAAGCCGCTTCTGGCAAACCAGAGCAGAGCACGGAAATGCCGTTTACCTTCCCGCCAGAGCAGTACCTATTTATCTACTTGCACTGGTGTGCTTTCGAACTAGGTTGGCAGGAGCTGGGACCGAGCAACGGGAGCTCACCCCATCGTGGGGATTCGAACCGCCAACCTTCTGATCAGCAAGTCCTAGGCTCTGTGGTTTAACCCACAGCGCCACCCGCATCCCTTTACATACCTACTTGGGAGTAAATCCCACTGTTTGCAGTCCTAGTCACTTATCTGCTGCCTAAGCCTTGTCTAGGACACCCGAGTTATGACTGCCGCATTGCTCTCAGTGCGAATTCATGCTTCAGGTTCTTCTGCCTAATAGAACTGAAGCAAACCTAGAGAAAAACAGACACAATGGCTTGGGGGGAAAACACCTTTCTGAACCAAATACTGTCAAACGTGACAATTGCTTGTCCCCCCCCCCCCCCCCGTTTTCACTATTGAGAAAGCTCCTCTCTCTATACGCAAACATACCTGGGACAAAATTTAGGAAGTGGTCAAGTTTTTACAGCCTTTACAGGAAAAGGAAAAAAATGATCGTGCATTGAGCAAAGAAGGAACAAATGTTGAGACAGCAGTATCCTCTTTTTTGTAGAGAATTACTTCATTTACAAGTAATTCTCCAGTGATGGGTAACTGAAAGACTTGACCACCATCTAATCTGTAGAGAAGTGTTGTCTTTCCTTTCATGCCCCAAATTTTCTTCGGTAAACTCAAGGCATCATAAATGGTTGTTCTCCAATCCTTTGTGCGATCCACAACAACCTTGTGAGGTATGTTATAGGCTAAGATTGGATCGGTTCAGGCCTGAATGGGGTTTTGAGCCTAGGTCTGTGTTGGTTCCTAGCCCAACCGTCTTACATTATACCAGTGTGCTTGATTTAGCCCTAAGTATCAGATTGTGACAGTAATGCCCAATGGGTGAGCATGTCACAAACAGCGAGTCCCAAAATGCTTTGCAACTTGCAGGTTTCCAATGGCAGACAATATGGTTATAGTCTTTAAATGTGTTTTCGTTTGGGTGCAGCGAGTTTTGCTTTTGTTACACTTCAGTTGCTTTCGTTTGGAATCCTATTTTGAATTTAAATTGTTTTCTTACTTATTGTAAGCCACCTGGAGACCTTTATGTTACGGGAAAGCATATAAATTCTGCAAATCAATACAGAAAGGATTAACTGAAGGTATACTGTTGGGAAAACCACAGATTTTAAGTTCTGCAAAGCATTTTGTGCCCTCAACTGGGACGGAAAGAAGTCCCCATTCAGCCACGATGCCCTGGGCTGGTCACTCTCAACATTACCTGCTTCATGGAGTTGCTTAATAATAATAATGATAATAATGATAATAATGAAATTATTATTTATACCCCGCCCATCTGGCTGAGTCTCCCCAGCCACTCTGGGTGGCTCCCAATCAAGTATTAAAAACAATACAGCGTTAAATATTAAAAACTTCCATAAACAGGACTGCCTTCAGATGTCTTCTAAAAGTCAGATAGTTGACATCTGATGGGAGGGCGTTCCACAGGGAGGGCGCCACTACCGAGAAGGCCCTCTGCCTGGTTCCCTGTAACTTGGCTTCTCACAGTGAGGGAACCGCCAGAAGGCCCTCGGCGCTGGGTCTCTGTGTCCGGGCTGAATGATGGGGGTGGTGACGCGCCTTCAGGTATACAGGACCAAGGCTGTTTAGGGCTTTAAAGGTCAGCACCAACACTTTGAAGTGTGCCCGGAAACGGACTGGGAGCCAATGCAGATCTCTCAGAACCGGTGTTATGTGGTCCCGGCGGCCACTCCCAGTCACCAGTCTAGCTGCCGCTTTCATAGAATTTAGAGTTGGACGGGACCAGGAGGATCATCTAGTTCTAGTCCAATCCCCTGCATTGAAGGAATCTTTTGCCCAATGAGAGGCTTGAACCCACAGTCCCATGCTCTAACAACTGAGCTAAACTGCTCTCTAGAGGAAAGGTGGGCTTGAAATGTGAAACTGTGGCTCTCCAAAATGTTGCTGCACTACAACTTCCATAATTTGTGGCCACTGTTTAGGGAAGTTTTTAACTTTTGAGGTTTTATTGTTTTAATACAGTCGTACCTCAGAAGGCAAACGGAATCCGTTCCGGAAGGCCGTCCGACTTCCAAAACGTCCGGGAACCAAGGCGTGGCTTCCGATTGGCTGCAGGAAACTCCTGCAGCCAATTGGAAGCCGTGTCGGACGTTCGGGTTCCAAAGAACGTTCACAAACCGGAACACTCACTTCTGGGTTTGTGGTGTTCCAGAGCAAAAACGTTTGACTCGCAAGGCGTTCAGGATCCAAGGTACAACTGTATTCTGCTGGGAGCTGCCCAGAGTGGCCGGGGTATAAATTTTATTAATTATTATTATTATTATTATTATTATTATTATTATTATTATTATTATTATTATTATTACTGCCATGCTGCCTGGGTGGGGCTGATGGGAACTGGAGTCTAACACCACCCAGAGGGCCATAGGATGCCTCTACTAAATATATCAATTGAAAGATGACCACAAAGTCCTCAGCATGCTGATTTGGTAGGAATTCCTCTATGACTTCAGAGAGATAAGATTACCAGTAAGCAGTCTAGGACTGCTAGCTCTAACCTACCCTATTGGAAGCCGGCCCTCTTCAAAATAAATTGAGTTTAGTCTCAGGCCTGAATATCCCGGATTGTGCAGCCTGACCCAATCTAGTCGTAATTTTTAAATGCATACAAATGGCATAAACCCACACAAGGACTTTTGCTAATGCAATAGGTTCCCCCTATTTCCTTGCAAGCCACCCAAAATTGGCTCTGGGAGAGTTTAGAACCCCCAGAATAGCATCCAGGGAGAGGAGAGAGGGAATAATATTATCCGGCAAGCCTAAAAGCTTGAGCTGATGGAACAATTGCCACAGCACTGCACTGCAAGAAGAATGATGCTTAGCAAGAATGATGCATAGTTTGAGGCCACATCCATTAAGCATTTAAGACACCCAATAATAAAAAGATGAGGCCCGGGGGGGGGGGGGAATATGAGAATTAAGATAGAACTGTGTAAAAAAAAAAGTTATATTGTATTAAAAATCCATTTATTTTTGTGTTCTGTACATATGAATGGGTCTTACACAGACCATTTGAAGACAAAAAAAGTAAATAAAAACATAAATACATATATATATTCTTACAAAATGTCAGATTTACAAAATATACATCTTGTACTTTTAGCTGGTCTTATCTTAAAAAAAACAAACCACGATCTCTGAACCAGGGAGACAAAACATACTGCAGAATTTTTGGGGTGGGTTTTTTTTCGTTCTTTGCTGCCTCATTCCCAAACACTATGCCCTGCACACACTCACCACCCTGATGACTTTCCCTTTCCAATACTTTCTATTTATTTAAAAACTTGGATCTCCATTCATACATATAAAGAAGAAAGTTATTACAGCCATAGGAAGGGGAAATGGAAGCAGAGCTTGTTAAAAAAGCCTGCCGTTCTCCAATTAAGTCTTTCAAGCAAAAATAAATTCAAACCCCTTAGGTTCACAGAAAGCTTAAAAAAAAAAGAAAACCCCTTAATTTATCTATATATGAAAAGGTCAATTTAACATAATTTAAGAGACTTGAGAGCACTGGGACATTTCAGAAAGGAAGATGAAATGCTTCTGAAGTAAAACTTAATTTATTTCGATGAATGGCTGTGTGGAGAATTTCACATATGATGATGCTGTGCTGAAAACACCCTTTTTATTTCAGAAGACTTTCTGTTTAACAAGGTTCAAGGAAAGAGACCGACAGCACCATCCTATACTGGTCTACTCAGAAGTATTCCTTACTCCCAGAATACAGCAGGGCAGACTCTGAACATGTATTTATTATGCTTTTTTTTTAAAAAAAAAAAGAACTGCCCAGTTTAGGAAGAAGAGAAACCAGCAGCTGCTGTTTACCATTCATTTAACAGCTTGAGCACAACCCAAAAAACTAGCTGTTTGGGATATGTCATCATTCCCCATCAATGGGACTCAAGTTAGAGATGATTAATTACAGGCCACTCGGATCCTAAGTAAGCACCACTGTGTGGAACCTTTTTCCCTGGTTATGTGTGCACAGGTTTGTGGCCTTAAGACAACTTTTTGCTGGATGGTGGTCAAGCACACAAAATTAACACATTCACTACAGAATAAGCCCCAGCGAACCCAGCAAAACTTATATCAGCGTAAAAATGGACAGGAGTGCACTGAAAGTATCGTTGCCGATAAAATCTATTTCTTCATAATGATGGCCACAACCCAGCACAAAATTAGATTTTTAGAAAAGAAACTATAACACTGATTTCAACGGGCTTTTAAAACCACGTGAACAGAGAACGGGATTTAGGTCTGGGCTGATAAATATCTTTCTGCTGCAGTTGTCGGTTTCAAAGTCTTTCCCCCTTTTTCAGTATTTAAGGGTGATCTCTGTAATTAGCAGAGGAAACTGCAGCCTTGTGACCAAGAGATATTATAACCGCCTGCTTTGCGGATTTTGATGTGGCCTGTTTTGTCAAGTGTTCCAAATTAAAACTCCCATTTTTTTTAAAACAGTGGGTGAGTCTCAGATTGAGTTAAACAGGAGACCTTTCTGAAACTTCCCTCTTGTGTTCATAAAAGGAATGTGGACCTGCCTGAGCCAGCGAGCTCCATGGCTGAACCTCAACAAATTCTTTGTTAAGTTTCCCCATAAAAAACTGATCCCATGCTTATGCCTTGGCGCAGAGAAATACACTTTTGTTTCTCTTTTGTCTCCGCTAACAAAAGGGAAGGGGGTAAATCGCATTCTACTGAAAATCAACATGTCAATTCTTTTTTCAGAATCCTGCACAGAAAGCTCATCTCCTCCCCCACCCCAGCAAGATACCTTCTGCCAAAGCAGGGATTCATTTGGGGGAAAAACTTTTGGGGAGAAAGCTTTTTTCCGCAGAGCCTATATAACATGCATTAACTCAGGAGAGAAGTTTCACAGAGGTCAGTGAAACTTAACAGGGAAATCCTAAACGGGTCTACTCAGGAGGAAGACCCAGTGGGGTCTTACTCACAAGTAAGTCTATAGAGGACGCTAAAATCCTATACACATACTTACTTAGGAGTAAGAGCCTTGAAATTAAAGGGATGGCTTTCTGAGTAAGTCATGCAGAGGACGGAACTAAAGATTCCTAAAGAAGTTTGCAGACAGAAGACACACAAAATAGAAGTACAGGGATCAAGACTTCCAATTTGCAGCGTTGTCTGAGAAAAATAAAATCTGCCAGGATGCAGATGACAAAGGCTGTGAACCAGGACTCTGGATTTGGGGTGGGGGGAGTTAGGAACTTCCAATCTGACAGCACATAAATCCACAAATGTGACCAATTTTTTTGGGGGGGGGATATATTGCTTCCCCCCCTTTCCTATGCTGTCTCCCCAGCTTCTATCCTTGGCACAATCCCAACATTTCCCTTTGAACGGATACTGCAGCACTTAAAAAAAAAGGGGGGGGTGGGAAGTAAAGGAATTCTCACAGGGTTAAGAAATTTACTGTCCCGAGGAGCAGTCTTAAGAAGGACACTTAATCTTCAACTCTTCAATTTGGCCAGCCTGCAAGGCGAAAGAAGCCAGCAACCATCTTTATCTTTGCGGTGGCAAGAAGAAGAGGCAGAGTTTGAAGGAAAACAGCAGACGTCTCACCAGTTCCCTCTTTCCTTCTACAATCAAGTCTTCTCCACAAGAAGCAGGAGAGCAGCTTTGGGGAGACAGCCTGCGAGTGGCGGAAGAGGCTCATACAGCCGTCTCCCCTTTGCTCCCGGTGCTGAGTCTGTGGTAGAAACGGCGCCAGGACTGGAGGGTCTTGCCCGTCCAAATCCAGAAGCCGGTGGTGATGCCTACAACCATGGTCATGAGGTACTTGATGACAAAGACCGTGAAGTCGGGGCTCATGGGGGCCACGTTGGCAGGGCAAGGGATGGCGTAGCTGTTGCAGGTCTGCAGCAGCCAGGTTCTTTCCCAGGTGTCCCGGAAGGCCTGTTCGTAGAAGTAGCAGGCCAGCACAATGGTGGCCGGCACCGTGTAGAGGACGCTGAAGACCCCAATCCTCACCATCAACTTCTCCAGCTTCTCCGTCTTGGTGCCATCATGCTTCATGATGGTCCTGATCCGGAAGAGCGACACAAAGCCGGCCAGCAGGAAGGAGGTGCCGATGAAGAGGTAGACGAAGAGCGGAGCCAGGACAAAGCCCCGCAGGGCGTCCACGCTGTAGATGCCCACGTAGCAGACCCCGCTGAGAACATCTCCGTCCACCTGCCCCATGGCCAGGATGGTGATGGTCTTGATGGCCGGCACGGCCCAGGCGGCCAAGTGGAAGTATTGGGAGTTGGCCTCAATGGCCTCGTGGCCCCACTTCATGCCGGCCGCCAGGAACCAGGTGAGCGAGAGGATGACCCACCAGATGGAACTGGCCATGCCAAAGAAGTAGAGGATCATGAAGAGGATGGTGCAGCCCTCCTTCTTGGTGCCCTGCACCACCGTGCGGTAGCCGTCCTCTGAGAAGCGTTCCACGCACACCACCTTGTCTTCCAGGACGAAGCCGGCCACGTACGCCATGGCCACCATGAAGTAGCACCCTGAGAGGAAGATGATGGGTCTCTCCGGGTAGCTGAAGCGCCGCATGTCCACCAGGTAGGTCAGCACGGTGAAGAGGGTGGAGGCGCAACACAGCACGGACCAGATGCCCACCAGCAGGCGGGCAAAGCGGACTTCCGCCTCTTTGAAGTACATCAGCCCATGGGGCAGGCCCGGCTCACAGGGGGCGCCACAGTCCCTCTCGCCCAGGAAGCGGTAGCCCAGGTAAGGGGGCACCTTGAGCTGGCGGGGGCAGGAGAAAGCGGAGCTGGAGGGGGGCAGAGGGTGCGACGGGGGGTCGGGCAGAGGGGGAGTGGGCGAGGAGGCGGCGGAGGGGGGATAGCCGCCCCCAGGGGCGGCGCCGCCCGTCCCCCCCGAGGTGTCCGAGGTGTTTTGTCCCACGCAGATCTCGTCGGCGCCCTGGACGGGGAAGTTCTCGCAGCGGAGGCGCTCGGGCCACTGGAAGCCGAACTTGTTCATGAGGGCCTCGCAGCCCTGGCGCGCCCTCTCGCAGAGCGAGCGGCAGGGAGGGATGGCCCGCTCCAGGACGGTGCAGACGGGCGCGTACATGGAGCACAGGAAGAAGCGCAGCTCGGGCGAGCACTGCACTTTCACCAGCGGGTAGAACTGGTGCACCTCCAGGCCCGCGTCCTCCTGGCTCGTGTGGCCCAGCAGGTTGGGCAAGATGGTCTGGTTGTAGGCGATGTCCGTGCACAGAGGGATGGAGATGGGCTGGCAGAAGCCGTGGTCCGGCACAGAGATGCCCTTCTCGCCCTGGTAAGGCTGCGCGCCGGCGCCCCGAGGGAAGCCCCAGACCAGGGCGCACCAAGCCAAGGCCCACAGGCCCGCGGCCGGAGGAGGAAGGGGCGCCGCCCGCCTCCCGCACGACGCTCCCCGGCCCATGATCCGGCGCAGCGGCGGGCAGCCGAACACGCGCGCACCCGGCGGAGAGGCGCGGAGCACCAGGGAGGTCTGCGCAGCCCGGCGCCGCGGGGCTCCCAAGGAAAGAGCCGCCCGGACCTCCACGACTTTCCTCCAACGGGGCGAGCTGCAAAAGGGGTCAGGCGGCGGCGGCGGCGGCGGCGGGGCTGGATCGCTCTTGCAGCCGCCTGCTCTCGGGTGGGGGAGGCGGGAGGGGCGGATCACCCGCTCGTTCAGCCGGCTCTCCCGTTGATCGCTCGCCAAAGGGCTGTGCAGGGATCCGTCTGCGGAGCAGCCAGGACCGGGAAGCCTCTCCGCGTTTGCCTCGCCTCCGGAACGGGTCTTTCCAACACTCAAAACACACGCCTCGGTTTGTCCCAAAAGTACCTGGTTCCCAACGAAATCGCAAGGGCTCGAGTCTTTTTCCCCGCCGCGCGAAATCAGTCCATGGGGTTTTTCTTCTTCTTTATATAAAAAAAAAGTTTCCTTGGAGGCGTCGGGTGCGGAAGAACAAGTCCTTAAGAAAGTCCCTCCGTGGCAATTTCGCCTGCTCTCCGTTCCTTTAAAAAAAAAAAAAATTGCCTGGGATTTTAGGCTTCAGAGTTAAACGGATTACGATTGCTTCTCCCGCTTGCTCCGCGCATTTTACTCCAGGGGCTTTTCAGTGATTTTTTAAAAATCCAATTACTGCGTGGTTCCTCCGCCCCGCGCTGACTCGGCTGGTTCTTCGCACGCTCTCGACACCCCGGTTTAAGAGGCAGACGAACAGATCCCTCCGGCGCCCCCGCGCTTGGCAGATGCAAGCCGTCTCTCCGGCGGCTGGAGCGGCCGATGGAACGCGCCTTACAAAATGAGGAAGAGGCGGGGGAGCGGCAGAAAAGGGAAAGGACGCATTTATGCCCGAGCGTTCCATGGAACGCCGCCCCTTCCCCATTCACAAACCGAGCGGTGGGCGGGGCCACGCCATCCCAGACCCTGCCAATGGCGCGGTCTGTTGTCTCCGCAGCTCCGCTTACGATTGGCTGGGAAGATAAAAGGGCTCTCAGGGGCGGGGAGGAATGTGGGCGGCTCTCGGGCGGTGGGATTCCTCTGCTGAAAAGTTGAAAGAAACTTTCTCTGAGGCTTGAATGGACGGCGCGGGGGGCGGGGCGGTGGCGTTCAAAGAGAGCCCAGGACGAGATCAGAGCGGATGAGGTCACATCAGATGTGCAACGTTCCTGATGTTACATCGTTTCTTTCCCAGAAACGATTTTTCCCGAAAACACCAGTGCTGCGTCCCTCCACAAACGTCCCCTGCTGGGAGAGCACCCAGTAGGTAAGATAGGAACCCAGACTCCAGGTGGTCTGAAACGGCGTCCCGATTCCACGAGTCTTATTTGAACCCTGCTAGTGAAAGGAGTGTGACTTATTTTATATGTAAGCGCTTTAAAGACCAGGATGTTAAACATAATAATTGTACACCCTTTGATTTTTAAAGGGAGAAAGGATAATTATCAAGAATTCTGCAGAGTATACAGATTTGAAGGGGTTTAGTTGCATAGCAGCTATGTCTCCTTGTAACGGTCCAAGTAATTATTTTGAGGGCAGTATATGTCCATCTGGGACGCGGGTGGTGCTGTGGGTTAAACCACAGAGCCTAGGACTTGCCGATCAGAAGGTCGGCGGTTCGAATCCCCGCAACGGGGTGAGCTCCCGTTGTTCGGTCCCTGCTCCTGCCAACCTAGCAGTTCGAAAGCACGTCAAAGTGCAAGTAGATAAATAGGTACCGCTCCGGCGGGAAGGTAAACGGCGTTTCCGTGCACTGCTCTGGTTTGCCAGAAGCGGCTTAGTCATGCTGGCCACATGACCCGGAAGCTGTACGCCGGCTCCCTCGGCCAATAAAGCGAGATGAGCACCGCAACCCCAGAGTCGGTCACAACTGGACCTAATGGTCAGGGGTCCCATTACCTTTACCTATGTCTATCTAAGGGAGAGGCCAGTGTATAGCACACAGCTTTACTTGCCTACTCTTGAGTAGCCATGAAACTCAGTGGGAATACTTAGCACTTGTTTTCTGAGCGTTTTACTTGCGCAAAAATGTTATTCACACACCACAGCAGCTGCTACTAAATGCATACACAGGCATTCATTCGGTTTAGTCGCTTCAGGACAGATTTAAATTCAAATGCTCTGAATTGTGCAACTTCAACGGGAATTCTTTTTTTAATCACATTTTTTATGGCCGGGACATTTCCCTTCTCATAACACAACTTTTAAAATGCACTAAAGTTCAATGTTTAAAGAAAGTTCTGTTAAACTCCCCCCCCCCCAAAGAAAAAGCTTCAGAAAAGAAAGTTGACATCATATTAAAGGGTGGAGCTGAAGTCTCATGAACTCCAGTGTGATATGCAAAGCAAACGTAAGCACTTTTATCTCAGAAATAAATCTCAGGAATTTACTCCCCAGTTAGTGTGTATAGCACACGGCTTTAATTAATCTGAAGCAAGCAGTACAGGCTAGGGTAGTTGAATTCGAGGAAAAGGTGCCAGGAAGATTTTCCGGGCCCAGGACACTGTATGTGGATTGGGTTCCCTTCACCTCTCACAAAAAGAGGATTCAGATTTGCATTATAGTTTTAATTCACAAGGACTAGAAACTTACTTTTTTTAAAGATGGGTGGAACTCAGAGTCTGATTTCCTTTGTTGGCTCTGGCTCTGGTACAGCACACCTCTGCCCCACACCTCTGGTTTCAGGGACTCCATAATAATGCAGTCTCTTTCTTTTCATTCCATACCCATGAATTGGTGGGAAAGGCTCTCCCCTACACTCCATTCACTTCTATGGAGGGCGAGGAAAGGGCTGCCATCAAGAGCAGCCTTAAGGACTAAGGCCAACAGTCCCTTCTGCTGTTCACAGCAAGATGCAAACGACAAATGGCCAAATTTGAGTCTGTTTGAGTTTACCCTTCCCATAAGCTGCTGTCCTAACCATATTTCCTAGAGCGGAATTAAAGAACCCGTTTCAATGAATCAGAGCGCTTACGAGTAGGCGTGGTGTTTTTTAGGATATAGTACGGCACTGTGGGTTAAACCACAGAGCCTAGAACTTGCCGATCAGAAGGTTGGCGGTTCGAATCCCTGCGGCGGGGTGAGCTCCCGTTGCTGGGTCCCAGCTCCTGCCAACCTAGCAGTTCGAAAGCACACCAGTGCAAGTAGATAAATGGGTACCGCTCCGGCGGGAAGGTAAACGGTGTTTCTGTGCACTGCTCTGGTTTGCCAGAAGCGGCTTTGTCATGCTGGCCACATGACCCGGAAGCTGTACGCCGGCTCCCTCGGCCAATAAAGCGAGATGAGCGCTGCAACCCCAGAGTCGTCCGCGACTGGACCTAATGGTCAGGGGTCCCTTTACCTTTACCTTACTTTGGAGATCTGAAAAACTTTAATGGCTTGGCTTTTCACGGTCTGTCCAACGTTGGATAAATTCTGGTTCTGGGGTATGGAAGGAAGCAAAATTCGCCTGTGGGTTCCAATGTGAGTGTGGTTAAGGAACTGCAGTTGTTACGCATCTGGCTTCAGCCTCTTGGCTTGGCAAGAAGGGCAGGGAAATAAGTCTTGGAACAACAACATTTATAAAACACCCACATCCACACCCCAGAACAAAACATCATGTATTCTTACGTAAGTAGCTGCTTAACCTCAGCAACTAAAACTGCACACCACAACAGCAACAGAGTTTGTGGAAAACGCTTGAGTCTATTTCATGAGTCTTCAGGGAAAGGAAGTTATTAGTAGTAGTATTATGTTAGTCAGCCAAAGGCCTGGAGGAACAGTTTTGTACAATGAAGTATATAATGAAGGTGGACACAAATGGGGAGCCACTGCAGAAAAGGCCCCTTTCTCGTGTTGCCACCCTCTAGACCTCATGAAGAGGAGGCACATGAGGCTGTTTATGAGACGTTTTTCTAAAAGGAAGGGTGCAAACATCCCACTCTTCTGCCAGGTAACCAGGTACAGAATTGCAGCTTCAATAAATATAGATCGGTGGGTTAGGCAAGCTGAATCCACTAGCAGTATTCTTTTTTAAAAGGGGGAAAAAACGTTGGGGTAAAGGGTTACATCCCTTTGCAGGGAACGTTCACCCAAATAGTGATACAAAATCATTGCAGACTCCCACCCACACAATTCTATTTTTGCCTGCCCCAATTGACATGCTGCAATATATTTTTAATGTAGCAGGATTTGACTTGCTTCTGGGCTGAATGCGGAGAGAGAGAAAAAGCCTTGGCCTTTTTTAATTGCAGGACTCTGAGACACAGCCTTTGTCTGTGGTTAAGCAAGGTTAGTTTTCTTTTTTTTAAAAACACACACATATTTTCACGCAGCCACAGAGCGCTTAAGTCATGCAAACCCATTTTACCAGAGTTACCACCAGTGACATATCAAGGATGAGGTCTTCCAACTCGATCCATTGTGTTTAACTTCATTCAGTCCCTCAGAGTATTGGCTTCAGCAGAAGCTCTGGGGGGATTAGGCTGAACCGGGCAATATCTGTCATCTGTGCCTGCGCAGATTCCTTATCGCTATTTGCATTTCTGTTAAAAACGTGTGAGGCACAATCCTAGGCATGTCTGCTGGGAACTGAGTTCAAGGGGCTTAGCCCTAGGTAAGTGGGTATAAGATTCCTGTGATAGCTCAGTCAGTAGACTCTTAATCTCAGGGCTGCGGATCAGTCTGAGGGAAACCAAAGAGTTAGGGGTGGGTGTGTAACATCACAGAACATGGGCAAGAATTGTGTGTTGTCTGGGTGGGTGGGGAGGGGGCCGAGCATCATAGTGGTAGTATAAAATGTAAAGGGACCCCTGACCATTAGGTCCAGTCGTGGCCGACTCTGGGGTTGCGGCGCTCATCTCGCTTTATTGGCCGAGGGAGCCGGCGTACAGCTTCCGGGTCATGTGGCCAGCATGACTAAGCCGCTTCTGGCGAACCAGAGCAGCGGACGGAAACACCGTTTACCTTCCCGCCACAGCGGTACCTATTTATCTACTTGCACTTTGGCGTGTTTTCGAACTGCTAGGTTGGCAGGAGCAGGGACTGAGCAACCGGAGCTCAGTCCGTCGCGGGGATTCGAACCACCGACCTTCTGATCAGCAAGTCCTAGGCTCTGTGGTTTAACCCACAGCGCCACCCGCATCCCAGTGGTACAATACAGCATCTTAAAAAGCAGAGACATCACCTTGCCAACAAAGGTCCGTATAGTTAAAGCTATGATTTTCCCAATAGTGATGTATGGAAGGGAGAGCTGGACCATAAAGAAGGCTGATCGCCGAAGAATTGATGCTTTTGAATTATGGTGCTGGAGGAGACTATTGAGAGTCCCATGGACTGCAAGAAGATCAAACCTATCCATTCTGAAGGAAATCAGCCCTGAGTGCTCACTGGAAGGACAGATCCTGAAGCTGAGGCTCCAATACTTTGGCCACCTCATGAGAAGAGAAGACTCCCTGGAAAAGACCCTGATGTTGGGAAAGATGGAGGACACAAAGAGAAGGGGACGACAGAGGACGAGATGGTTGGATGGTGTTCTCGAAGTACCAACAGGAGTTTGACTAAACTGCGAGAGGCAGTGGAAGACAGGAGTGCCTGGCGTGCTCTGGTCCACGGGGTCACGAAGAGTCGGACACGACTAAACGACTAAACAACAACAACAACAACAAATGGTACCCATCTGGACAGAGAGTTGTAATCCCACTTTTAAGAATAAGCAGGAGAGCATTGTCTTGCCAGGACAATGAACCCTCGTGGGGATCCTTTGCGCATAAAGGTAGGACCATTTTTTCCTCTTAACCAACTAGAGATTTGGAGTTTGCTAGACTTCTCCAGTGAGGCAGGTTATAAACATGACCACAGAGGCATCTGCAGGTGAAGATTCTAGCATTTTTAATTGGCAATATACAGAAAATACTGTTGGCTCAATCTGTGGGAAACTCCTTCCAAGAATAGGGGGGAAACGACCTTGACTGATGAGTTCAAGAAAAATTGAAAAACATGTAAAAACTACACAGTTTATGAAGAAAAGGAAGTCCATTCTGTCCCCACCCCCAGCCCCACCCCACCCCATCCAAGAAGCTCATTCCTCTCCCACTTTGCCAGGGACTTCTGCTTAAAAGAGCTAGTTGGAATCCTTAAGGCACCAGACTGCCACTCTGGTGGTAGTAGTAGTAGTAGTAGTAGTAGTAGTAATAGTAATAATAATAATAAATTTATTATTAATATCCTGCCCATCTGCCTGGCTTTCCCCAGCCACTCTGGGCAGCTTCCAACAAAATATTAAAATACAGTGGTCTGTTAAACATTAAAAGCTTCCCTAAACAGGGCTGCCTTCAGTTGTCTTCTAAAAGTTTGGTAGCTGTTCTTCTCTTTGACATCTGGTGTGAGGGTGTTCCACAGGGCAGGTGCCACTACCGAGAAGGCCCTCTGCCTGGTTCCCTGTAACTTGGCTTCTCACAGTGAGGGAACCGCCAGAAGGCCCTCGGCGCTGGACCTCAGTGTCCGGGCAGAACGATGGGAGTGGAGACACTCCTTCAGGTTAGGTATTGGTCAATTTCCCCAGATAAGATAGTGAGGGAGGTTTTCCACCTTTCCTCTTTCCTTCCAGTTACTTTGTGGTGTGACTTACTAATGGCACAGGGCTGTCCGTGATAGGAAAATTACAAAGGAGCTGCTGTTAATTAAAGGCCTCATCAGCTTAAAGTGAGAACGGTAATGAATTGGGGTGCATTTGGATTGGCTGGTATCTTTAATGAAAACAATTAGGATTGAGTGCATTTTGGGATGCAGAACATATGTTCTTTTAAAAAAAAAGCCTGCAACTTTAAGACCTTGGATGGTTGAATATTTGAGGGGGATAAAGCCTGGCATAATGGACGCACCTGTATTGAACAATTATTTGAAGGCCAGCATTTGCACTTTTAAGATTTGGAGCAATCGATCTCCTGGAGTTATTGCCTGCCAATCTAGGATTCTGTAAGTGTCCATAAAAATAACCCCGAGAAAGTAAGGCCTATCGCATCTTTCCCTTTGATCTTGTGCCTCATGCAGAAATGCAGAATGTGCTGCCGCATCTAAGCCTTTCAATAAAACTAAAGTGTGTTTGTTTTTAAAGTCTATTCGTTATCCGTACACAAGGGAAACCATCCTGTACCACTTGGTTCACACGCGCATCTTCAAAACTTGATGACTGCAGCAACCAGCGAGGACTCAGCCAGTATAACAGACCCTCCAAGTGTCCCTGTTTTCCAGGGACGTCCCTGATGGAGAGAAGCCGTCCCGGTTTCTGATTTAATCCTGGAATGTCCTGCTTTTCCTTAGAATGTCCCTGTTTTCATTGGAGAAATGTTGGAGGGTATGGAGTTATCTGACCCCCGAGCCGTCTGAAAGCAATCCTGTATAGGATGTGTTTTTTTTAAAAAAAATGTTTTATTATTATTATTATTTATATATTGGAAGCCACACAGAGTGGCTGGAGCAACCCAGTAAGATGTGTGGGGTATAAATAGTAAAATTATCATTATGGCATGCGACGTGCCTATTTTCATCGGAGAAATGTTGGAGGGGATGGTATAGACGATGCTGAACTAATGGACCAATGGCTTACTTCAGTATAAGGCTGTCTGCATGTGGTAGTACCTTCAAAGTGCATTCAAAACACATTATTTCCCTTAAAGAATTCTGGGCAGTGGGCACAGCCTAAGGCAGTTTCTTCCTATTTTGCTTCCTAAATACCCATGCCATGGATATCACAAATACCCTACAATCTAGCTCCAGCTGAGTTGACCTCTGCCTCTTCCAACCACCACCACTGCAGGGACTACTCAAGAACCAGTTTGGCCTGAGGGGAGAAGAAATATTGCTTTCAAAAGGTGTTTCCCCCTTGTAGTTTATATTCTAATTTATGCTTCTTGTTTTAGGGCTTGCACTCACGCAACTTTTATATGCCTGTTGTCTTTGTCCATGGAGTTTTCTTGGCAGGGATACTGGAGTGGCTTGCCAGTTCCTGCTCCAGGTGGATCACGTTTGGTCAAAACTCTCCACTATGACCTGTCCATCTTGGGTGGCCCTGCATGGCATAGCTCATAGCTTCTCTGAGTTATTCAAGCCCCTTCGCCACGGCAAGAAAAGCAATGACAAACCTAGACAGCATCGTAAAAAGCAGAGACATCACCTTGCCAACAAAGGTCCATATAGTTAAAGCTATGGTTTTCCCAGTAGTGATGTATGGAAGTGAGAGCTGGACCATAAAGAAGGCTGATCACTGAAGAATTGATGCTTTTGAATTATGGTGCTGGAGGAGACTCTTGAGAGTCCCATGGACTGCAAGAAGATCAAACCTATCCATTCTGAAGGAAATCAGCCCTGAGTGCTCACTGGAAGGACAAATCCTGAAGCTGAGGCTCCAAGACTTTGGCCACCTCATGAGAAGAGAAAACTCCCTGGAAAAGACCCTGATGTTGGGAAAGATGGAGGGCACAAGGAGAAGGGGACGACAGAGGATGAGATGGTGGGACAGCGTTCTCGAAGCTACCAGCATGAGTTTGACCAAACTGCGGGAGGCAGTGGAAGACAGGAGTGCCTGGCGTGCTCTGGTCCATGGGGTCATGAAGAGTCGGACACGATTAAACAACTAAACAACAACAACAACAACACACACAACAGGACTTCCTATTCTTTCTCCCTGCAGATCCCCTGTATACTTCAAAATGTGCTCTTATAGTTGGTCACAGTGTCAAATTAGGACCAGGGAGACCCAGGTTCAAATTCCCACTCATCCATGAAGCTTGCTGGGGGACCTTGGGCCAAGCCCAATCTCTCAGTTTACAGGGTGGCTTGCAGGATAAAATGGGGAAGGAGAGAATCTTGTTTACCAGCTTGAGCTTCTCGGAGGAGATATACGAATGGGAGTTGTAGTCCACAAGATCTGGACGGCACCATGTTGGCTATCCCAGCAAGAGTACAGTGGTACCTCGGGTTAAGTACTTAATTCGTTCTGGAGGTCCGTACTTAACCTGAAACTGTTCTTAACCTGAAGCACCACTTTAGCTAATGGGGCCTCCTGCTGCCCCCGGAGCACGATTTCTGTTCTCATCCTGAAGCAAAGTTCTTAACCTGAAGCACTATTTCTGGGTTAGCGGAGTCTGTAACCTGAAGTGTACGTAACCTGAGGTACCACTGTAGTACAAAATTCTGTTCTAAGTATTTGTGGAGCTTTGGTTCAAGTAAACTGATTTTATTACAAATGGTAGGTTTCTGTTTAGCAGTCCTTAATCCAATGGTTACATTCCTTTCCACAGGAAAGGGAATCTGCAGCTCAACAGTGACTCTGCAAGCCCTCAGGTGATGTTTTCCAGAGTACCTGCTTCAAGATTTGCAAGTTACAATTACCCTTTATTTTCCCGGCTTCCCCTCCATACAAAGCCTTGCAGACAGTGGCTGTCCTGGGTGATTATCACTGTTTATTGTGGCACTTAAGTCAAAACTTTTCTCCCTCCCCAGATTTATCTGAAACCTGTCTATCAGTTGGTTTACCTTGAGCTAAACCTCATCTCCCCATATCTTTACTTCTAACATCTCATGCGTTATGCGCGTCACACAAGGTGGCATAAAAGCACAAAGCAAACTTTCTGGCTCCCTTGATGTAACTTAGCTGGTTTTAGATGTGCGAGCGCATAAGCTCGCGGATTGGTGTTTCTTAGAGATGGCTCTAACCATGTTATTGCACTTTGAGAAAGGAGTAAATATTGTTTCTCGTTTGAATTCTAACGTGCGGGGACAGAAGCATTGGTACTTCATAGGCGGAAAGATAACAAAGGTCCAATTTTCTTATTTTCTTTTTTAAAATAAATTTTATTAGTATTTTCCACACAACAACAACAGGAAAAATATCGAAAAATAGCAATACACAACACACAAAAACCAACATTCGAAAAACTAAAAAAGCAACAACAACTAAAAAAACAACAAATCCATATATTACAAGTTAATAATATAAACACTATAAAAACAACAACAAAACATTGACTTCCACCAATCCCACAGCACCTCCTTTATCTCTCATTGTGTCTTCCTGTTTTCCTGTTTTCTTTATCATCTCTATCCTAACATCTAGATAAAAATCCCTCTTTCTTATCCTTTCACTTCACAAGGTTATTCCAGACTCAGCCAGATTTCTGCCCTCGAACCTTGACTTTTGAGGTATTCATTTAGGCACTCCCATTCTTTTTTCACTTCACTTTTTGGTTTTTGTCTTATTATGTCTGTCAATTTGGCTAATTCTAAGTATTCTGTACTAGGACGCGGGTGGTGCTGTGGGTAAAAGCCTCAGTGCCTAGGACTTGCTGATAGAAAGGTCGGCGGTTCGAATCCCCGTGGCGGGGTGCGCTCCCGTTGCTCGGTCCCAGCGCCTGCCAACCTAGCAGTTCGAAAGCACCTTCGGGTGCAAGTAGATAAATAGGGACCGCTTACTGGCGGGAAGGTAAACGGTGTTCCGTGTGCTGCGCTGGCTCGCCAGATGCAGCTTTGTCACGCTGGCCACGTGACCTGGAAGTGTCTCCGGACAGTGCTGGCCCCCGGCCTCTTAAGTGAGATGGGCGCACAACCCTAGAGTCTGTCAAGACTGGTCCGTATGGGCAGGGGTACCTTTACCTTTTAAGTATTCCGAAAGCTTACATAACCACTTTCCTCTAGTGGGTAACTGATTCTTTTTCCAATATTTAGCCACCAGGATTCTTGCTGCAGACGTTGCGTATAAGAAAAAATTAGTTTTGTCTTTCGGAATATCGTCATTTAAAATTCCTAAAAGGAATGCCTCTGCCCTTTTACTATATGATATTCTTAATATTTTATTTATTTCTTCGTGGATCCAGGGTCCAATTTCCCTGCTTGCTACCCACCTCCAAGGACCAGACATGATAAACTGATTGACAGAGCATATGGGTAGGTGCTGGGAGACAATAGGAAAGCAATATTGCACGGGATGCACTTCCACACAGCGAGGGGCCTATATATTAGACGCCTTGTGAATGACTAAAATGACTGCTGGCCTGCAAAGCAATCTGCCAAAGGATTGGGGCAGGGCGGAATAGGCTTAATGCCTGCGATATTTAGTAAAGGTAAAGGGACCCCTGACCATTAGGTCCAGTCGTGACCGACTCTGGGGTTGCGGCGCTCATCTCGCTTTATTGGCCGAGGGAGCCGGCATACAGCTTCCGGGTCATGTGGCCAGCATGACTAAGCCACTTCTGGCGAACCAGAGCAGTGTACGGAAACACCATTTACCTTCCCGCTGGAGCAGTACCTATTTATCTACTTGCACTTTGACATGCTTTTGAACTGCTAGGTTGGCAAGAGCAGGGACCGAGCAACATGAGCTCACCCCGTCACGGGGATTCGAACCGCCGACCTTCTGATCAGCAAGTCTTAGGCTCTGTGGTTTAACCCACAGCGCCACCCACATCCCCGCAATATTTAGTTAGATGGAGGCATTGATTTGGAAATGTGCAACACGGAGGACGGATGACGTGACTGAGACGTGTCTCTGAATTCTAGAAATAAAGTAGGAGGAAATTAACGTGGAAATTAAGTTGTGGGTGAACATAGCAGACGACACAGCGATTCTTCAAACAGCTCTTGTTTATTCACAGGCCAGAACAGAACTGAACTGAAGGGTTCAGCCAGCCTGCTTATATAGAGCTCCACTACAACGCAACAATAACAACTTTCTGTAACTATCCAATCACTTACGTCACTTTCAATTCCTTATTTGCATATGTGGACCTGAGTGAAAACTATCCACAGTATCCGCCTGCTGGCCCAGGGTGAGAACTTCAGTACATAACATCCTCAGCGCTAAGCATGTAGGCGTGGCTTCTTTTGCTGCGGGTGTGGCAAAACCTGTGGCTCGCCAGCACTGCCGTATCTCAGAATGGGGTTTCTGAGGCCTGTATGGAAAGATATTCCATTCACCCTTGATGGGAAGACGGGGAGAGAGGTAGCAGCCCCGGGAAACACAGGCTTGTGGGCTGGTTGTCGAGGAGCAAGGAGTCAAGGCAGGATATCCTTCCTGTATACCTGAAGGAGCGTCTCCACCCCCATCATTCAGCCCGGACACTGAGATCCAGTGCCGAGGGCCTTCTGGCAGTTCCCTCATTGCGAGAAGTAAGGTTACAGGGAACCAGACAGAGGGCCTTCTCGGTGGTGGCACCCTCCCTTCAGATGTGAAGGAAATAAGCAGCTATCCTATCTTTAAAAGACATCTGAAGGCAGCCCCGTTGAGGGAAGTTTTTAATACTTAATGCTGTACTGTTTTTAACACTCGATTGGGAGCCGCCCAGAGTGGCTAGGGAAATTCAGCCAGATGTGCGGGGTATAAATAATAAATTATTATATAATTATTATAAATTGTACACCTTGATTCAAAATGACCTGGTGGGCTTTGCGCTGTGCGTGGCTTCTTTCTAAAGCCTTCTGTGTAGCCTCTAGGTGTGGGAGTAGAGGGGCAGATATGGGGCACACACTGACTTCTCCTTGGAGGCTGTTCTATCGCCTGGCAGAACCAGAGAAACAGTTTATCGATGCTTGATTAAAATTCATAGGCGCCAAGGAGGGACATGTTAATCAGTTGAAGAATTTGGCTCCGAAAAGCTGAAAGGAAAAGAGCTGTCATTTGATATGGTGGTTTCAAAGGGTCTAAGGAGTCTGTAAGCTGTGTTTACAAAATCTCTCCTTAACCCTTGCTTAGATTTCCAGGGGTGGCTACAGTTAGGGGTTGCGGAGAGCTTCTCAAAGTGACTATCTCAAAATCTTACTGTAAAGATAAGCAACCAGCATTAAATTCTTTTGATTTGCTCTGTTACTTCCGGGTCACCGTGGAACGCAACCTGAAAATGCGCAACCTGAAGCAAATGTAACATGAGGTATGACTGTACTGAGAGGAGATATGGTCGCCATCTTGAAATATCTCAAGGGCTGTAACATGGACGATGGAGCAAGCTTGTTTTCTCCTGCTTTGGAGGAGGGGAGGACTTGAACCAATATATTATTAATAATAATAATAATAATAATAATAATAATAATAATAATAATAATAATAGTTTATTATTTATACCCCGCCCATCTGGCTGAGTTTCCCCAGCCACTCTGGGCGGTTCCCAGTTGAGTGTTAAAAACAATACAGCATTAAATATTAAAAACTTCCTAATTAAATATTAAAAACTAGCTGCTTATTACCTTCACATCTGATGGGAGGGTGTTCCACAGGGTGGGCGCCACTACCGAGAAGGCCCTCTGTCTGGTTCCCTGTAACCTCACTTCTTGCAATGAGGGAACCACCAGAAGGCCCTCAGCGCTGGACCTCGGTGTCCGGGCTGAACGATGGGGGTGGAGACGCTCCTTCAGGTATACAGGACCGAGGCCGTTTAGGGCTTTAAAGGTCAGCACCAACACTTTGAATTGTGCTCGGAAACGTACTGGGAGCCAATGCAGATCTCTCAGGACCGGTGTTATGTGGTCCCGGCGGCCACTCCCAGTCTCCAGTCTAGCTGCCATATTCTGGATTAGTTGTAGTTTCTGGGTCACCTTCAAAGGTAGCCCCATGTAGAGCGCATTGCAGTAGTTCAAGCGGGAGATAACTAGAGCATGCACCACTCTGGTGAGACAGTCTGCAGGCAGGTAGGTTTCAAGTAACCAGAAAGGAGATTCTAACGAAACATCAGGAAGAACTTTCTGATGGTAAGAGCTGTTTTACAGTGGAACGGATGGTGGTAGACTCCTTCATTGGATGTTTTTAAGCAGAGGTTGCAAGGCCATCTGTCGTGGATGCTTTAGCTGAGATTCCTGCATTTCAGGGGGTTGGGCTAGATGACCCTGGGAAGTCCCTTCCTACTCTATGATTCTCTGTGTGAGTGGTGAGATAATGAGGCTGCGCAGCATGAATCTGACCACATGGTCCTTCAGTGGATTGATGGAGTCCAAGTCACTTGGAAGCTACTTGAAATATACTCAGAGTCGAGAGTGGATTTTATGCTCTTTATTCAACTCATAGTGGTGAGGAGGAATAGAAGTTCCCCCAGAATGTCTGCTTTATATACATTATTTACACAATGGGCCCCACGTGATTGGCTAATTCCGGGATTCTCCTGTAGGCCAATCAGGTTGTGGATTCAATTCCACCTGGAGCTGGATTGGGTGGTTCCTGTGGACCAATCAGACTGCTGCATTCTGGACCCTATTGTTCTAGGACCAATCAGACTGCTGCATTCTGGATCCTATTGCTCTAGGACCAATCAGACTGCTGCATTCTGGATCCTATTGTTCTAGGACCAATCAGACTGCTGCATTCTGGATTCTATTGTTCTAGGACCAATCAGACTGCTGCATTCTGCATCCTATTGTTCTAGGACCAATCAGACTGCTGCATTCTGCATCCTATTGTTCTAGGACCAATCAGACTGCTGCATTCTGAATCCTATTGTTCTAGGACCAATCAGACTGCTGCATTCTGCATCCTATTGTTCTAGGACCAATCAGACTGCTGCATTCTGCATCCTATTGTTCTAGGACCAATCAGACTGCTGCATTTTGGATCCTGTTCAACTCAGTACATAACACTACTCCATTAGAGGGAGTTGGACAATGCCCCAACTTAAGTTCGTCCTCAGCCAGCCCCCAGCTGCCTGACTTGAAACTTACATCTTTTGCAGCCTTTGCGGAACTCAACAGGGGGGAGAAAGAGGTCAGAACTCAAATTAGTTGCCTCTCGCTCCACCTACTGTTGGCCCTCCTGCCTTCCGCCCTACCACTCGCACCAGCCATCACCGGTCTGAGGGGCTGCCTTTCTGACGCGTCAACTGTAAGCTAAGGGGATTGCTTGAAGCGCAGGCTCCTAGCTTCTGATGACAGGCCCTTCCTGAAATATTAATAGTACTCTGGAAGAGTGAATTTAGAGGCATGCAAAGGATGGAATCAGAACTCCGGTTCCTGTCACCCCTAGGAGTCCGTGTTTGTGTTCTTCCGCGAGCAATCGTTACGGAAACACTATTTGTGTTTCCTTGTCAGTCTCTCTTTGCAGCTGCCAATAATGGGCGCCGCAGCGCGGCTGAAATCGCTTTGCTTATTTCCCTCACGAGCACTGGGAAATAACATTCTCAAGCCGTTATTGATACTCTGGTGGGATGGAGAGCCTTCTCTGCTTAATTACGTGGCTGATATTTAAGGCTCTTCCCCTCCGACTGCCTTGCCTGGCAGTGTGTGGCGTCTGATGCTAATTGCAAAACTGCAGAGGTTTATTCTGATCCCATGCAGGCGGCTCCACGTGGACAGGTGGTGTGATGTACAGTCTTGTAGCTCCTGCTCTCGAAGGCTTAAACAAAAAATAAAAAATATCTTTATGTGTTGCACTGCTTGCCTAAAAAGAAAAAGGCTCCTGCGAATAGGTACTGGAATACATTTTTTATTCTATTTTTTCGGGGGCCAGAAACAATAATTGGAAGCATATGTGGAGCTGCACATTACTTCAGAGGAAGAATGTACTGGGGGTTGCCAGGAGTATTCTGTGGGAACACACCGCTGGATCTCAAACGGGCTTCAGCTGCAAATAAAAATTCCCGTGCACAAGCTAAAATAGAAATAGCCTCACGTTATTGCCATTATTTCTGCAGGGTTGAAAGTGGCGAATATCAAAGGCAATTAAAAGTTGAGGATGGAATTCAGTTCAGCCCTGAAAATGTCCCAGTATTGCAAAACTACTGTTTGAGAGAAGAGGACTTGGCTTGCTTCAGAGTGCAGAGCTCAAATGACATACAGGAAGTGAGCCCCTGATGACAGGATCCGTATCAGCATCCTTGTGATGCACATGGGTGTCATTTGACTTGGCCGACACTGTGGTGTTACTTTGAGCAGGAAGACCCGGGTTTTCATTTTTATATATATGTATAATGTTTTATTAGGTTTTTTTTAACATAGCGTGTTCTCCTTCATGGAGAGCACGTGTTGCAGTGGGGGCCGCCAGGACACTCCAAAGTTGGGGGGCGGGCTAATTGATTGTTGGCCACTGATGCGATTGGGCTTCCCTTGTTGTTGGGAAGAAGTTAATGTTGCCATTTATTGATTGACAGCCAGAAATACTAAAACTCCTTGCACGAGGCTAGGGCTTCCTCTTTTCGCCCGTGCATCGGATTGCCCGTCCCTCCCTCCCTAGAATAGGGTTGTTCGCTTTGACCTTGCTATGCCTGTCATGGGGTCGTCTGCCCTTGGGGCAGGGGCCCGGTAGGAATTTTGTCCATCTGGCTGATTGGCTGGGGCCATTTGGTTTTTGCCTACTGCGTAGCAAATCGTCACAACTTGTAAGGTTCGCGGTTAGGCATTGGTTTATGGTTTGGTTGGTTGAGGGGCATGGATTGGCTGTGCCTGCCCCTCTAATGCTGCTGCTGCAAGGGATTCCGTTAAAGGAATTGGGGGCTAACTATTGCTTGTCCACTCTGTCAAGGGGGCTCGGGCCATAGCAATGAGCTCTTGTTTGCATTTGGGTTAAGGGCAGGTTCCCTGCTCCGTCGCTACCCCCAAGTGTATTCCCCTATTCTGACTTCCGCATCGTGCGGAATGTCAGTCTGTCCCCCATGGTGGGGGCAGATAGTCACAACCAATGCCTACGCAACCACTCACAAATTTGTATTTTAATAAAGTTGTGGCCAAAATTATGCCAAAAATCTTAAACAAAAAATTCTGTGTGTTGTGTGAGTTATTGGGGTGGACCTGGGGACCTCGACACGCAAATCATTTTCAACAGTAACTAAACATACTTTTACATCTTATTCAAATTTTTGACTTCCATCAATCCTGTCTGAAAATTTTCCAATCTAATCTCTTAGTATGCATTTCTGATTTTCCTTATTACATTTCAAACTCATAACCAATATCTCTATTTTTTTCTACTTTGTAAAACTTCTTGCAGTCCTACTAATGTGATTTGTTGATGACAGTTGCTCTTCAAATAATTCATATACTTCTTCCAATCTTCTGTAAATCTCTGGTCCCGCAGGTTTCGAATCCTTCCTGTCATTTTGTCCAATTCTGCATAGTCCATTATTTTCGTCTGCCATTCTTCTTTCGTCGGAATTTCTTCTTGTTTCCATTTCTGGGCTAACAACACTCTTGCCGCAGTTGTTGCATATAAAATCAATTTAACATCTTGCCTATTAATGTCCTGACCTATAATACCAAGTAAAAATGCTTCTGGTTTTTTCAAGACCCGGGTTTTCAAATCCCCTACAAAGCCTTGGCCGTGTTGTTCTCTCTCCACCTAGCCTACCTGAAAGGGTTGGTGTGTGGTGCTCTGAAGACGAAATCCGTGGTCCAAATGCGATACTCAGTGTATACCCAGTGCCGGATTTGCGTACAGTGGTACTTCGGGATACAGACACTTCAGGTTACAGACTCCGCTAACCCAGAAATAGCACCTCGGGTTAAGAACTTTGCTTCAGGATGAGAACAGAAATTGCGCGGCGGCAGCAGGAGGCCCCATTAGCTAAAGTGGTACCTCAGCTTAAGAATAGTTTCAGGTTAAGAACGGACCTCCAGAACGAATTAAGTTCTTAACCCAAGGTACCACTGTACAGTGGTGCCTCGCAAGACGAAATTAATCCGTTCCGCGAGTCTCTTCGTCTTGCGGTTTTTTCGTCTTGCGAAGCACGGCTATTAGCGGCTTAGCGGCTATTAACGGCTTAGCGGCTTAGTGGCTATTAGCGGCTTAGCGGCTATTAACGGCTTAGCGGCTTAGCGGCGTTAAGAAAAAGGAAACAAACTCGCAAGAACTCACAAGACATTTCGTCTTGCGAAGCAAGCCCATAGGGAAATTCGTCTTGCGGAACGACTCAAAAAACGGAAAACTCTTTCGTCTAGCGAGTTTTTCGTCTTGCGAGGCATTCGTCTTGCGGGGCACCACTGTATAAGCTAAACAAGCCATAGCTTAGGGCCCCACTCTCTTGGCCCCCCCCCAAAAAAAACTAAAGGAAAAAAAACCCTGGATGTACATTTCCAAAATATAAGATAAAAAAGAAATAAAATAAAACCTTCATACAGCAACAGTGTTTTGTGTTGTAAAGGCTCCTATATGTAAGTCATGGGCCCCGCCTGCTAGCCTGCTCCCTAAAATATCACTGGTTTGCTCATCTCTATATACTGTATAGGGTGCCTACACCCTGCATGGACTGGTTGCATATATTTCTTCTTAATTGTATTTCAGTTCAACAATTACTTTGATAAAATACATATTTTGTTATGTGCAAATGCCTTTAGATACCTATTAGGTCCAGAAATGACCATATAGTATATATTCAACACAAAAAACAGTGACAATTTGTTGCTGACAAAGGACAGCTAGACATATAAAGGGCCCTATTACCTTCAGTAGCTTAGGGCCTCATCAAACCTAAATCTGGCCCTGCATATACCCTATGAAATGTGCAAACCTTAAGACTTTACTAGGTACATGAAACAATTAAAGCTCACCAATGCATTTGGTACATTACCTGGCCTTGTACTTGCTACTGCTCTAAAGACATTTTACAAACTAGTTGAGGGTTTAAGAGGCATGTTAGGTTTGTAGTATTGCTACAGGGTTTGCTGGGAGCTAAGGCCTTGACAATGAAGTTCTATACACTCTAGAAAATGATACTCATCACACTGATGATTATCAATAAAATAACTGTAATAGGTAGATTGACACTCGTTCCTGCTAAGTTAACGGAAGCCTTCGAGATGTATGACTGAGTACTCAAACTACAAGATGTTTCAATGTTATTTATTTATAGAATCATTATTTCTTTAAATAAGGGTGTGTGTGGATAATGTCATTATGTAGCTTAGTCACTAGGGGGCACTGGACTTTTTTGGGTCGAGAGTTTCCTGTGTCTATTCTGTTTCTGTTCAAGAGAGATGATAGAATTTGTGTTGAGCATCCTGGCTGGACTATTTCCTATGCATATTTCAACATTTTTTTCATCTCATTATATATCATCTCCCAGAAGCATTTCACCTTTTTACATTCCCACCACATGTGAGAAAATGTTCCCTCTTTTTCTTTACATTTCCAACATTTATTACTGTACTGACTTTATACATTTTCGCTAACTTAACAGGTATAATATACCATCTATACATCATTTTCACCACAGTTTCTTTTAGGGCATTGCATCCAGTAAATTTTAAACCTTCCTTCCATAATTTCACCCAATCTCTCAGCTGTACTCGTGGGAGTCTGTTCCATTGTTGAACAGCTCTTACTGTCAGAAAGTTCTTCCTGATATTTAGAACTGAAAAGACAGAAAAGGAGTCATGGTGAAACGGATACCAACATATCTATGACAAATCAGGAAAGGATCTCCTGGTAGGAAATGTGAAATTGTGCTCCTTCCTTCCTGACCTACAAGCTGTGACTGACAGGTGAGTTTGGAGGAGCCATATGGCCCAGAATCTTGAAGACCTAAATGGCAGAAGGGAAATGGACATGGGGCGATGATTTGAAACCAGATCTCTAAGGCAGAAACTGGCCAGGGAGGGATGAATGACTGCTACCAAATCTGATTCCAACCAATTTTTTTGTCCATGGCTTTCAAGTAGCCAAAGCAGTTCTCTCAGAACTAGACCAGAAATTGGACTGTGACTGAATGAATGGCCTCGATATTCATACGACAGGAAGGGCCTTAGCTCGGTGGTAGATCATCTGATTCATGGGCAGAAAAACTCAGGTTTGATGCCAGGCAATATCAGGGTCGGGCTGGAAGACTCCTCTACAATCCTGCGGAGGCTCTGCCAGCGGTTGTGGTTGGCAGAGTATTGCTGCAGGTAACTGGGAGGGGGAAGGTGGGCGCGGTGCAAACACTGACAGTCGCCTCTGCCTTGCCCCTCTCCCTCCTGGTAACTTGAAGAGTTGCTTGTGATGGGAGCTGTCAGGGACTGACTGGATGAGGAAGAGTGGTGGGAGGCCCCCCCCCGCGCAGGAGCCCCCCCCCACCCATGAGGCCCCCCCTGAGGGGAGGGCACAGAAGAAGATGACTTAGATCCCGGATCCTGGGGGCGGGACACAGAAGAGCAGTCTGCACTTCCCAGGCACTGGTTTCCAGAAGCGTTGAGTTTTCTTAGAATCTGTAAGAAAAGTGGACAAGTATATGTATGTAAGAGGGACGCAGGTGGCACTGTGGGTTAAACCACAGAGCCTAGGACTTGCCGATCAGAAGGTCCGCAGTTCGAATCCCTGCGACGGGGTGAGCTCCCGTTGCTCGGTCCCTGCTCCTGCCAACCTGGCAGTTCGAAAACACATCAAAGTGCAAGTAGATAAATAGGTACCGCTCCGGGAAGGAGGTAAACGCTGTTTCCGTGCGCTGCTCTGGTTCGCCAGAAGCGGCTTAGTCATGCTGGCCAAATGACCCAGAAGCTGTACGCCGGCTCCCTCGGCCAATAAAGCAAGATGAGCGCCGCAACCCCAGAGTCGGCCACGACTGCACCTAATGGTCAGGGGTGCCTTTACCTTATATGTATGTATGAGAGACAGATAAAAAGTATGAGAGACAGATAAAAAAGCAGAGACATCACCTTGCCAACAAAGGTCCGTATAGTTAAAGCTATGATTTTCCCAGTAGTGATGTATGGAAGTGAGAGCTGAACCATAAAGAAGGCTGATAACCGAAGAATTGATGCTTTTGAATTATGGTGCTGGAGGAGATTCTTGAGAGTCCCATGGACTGCAAGAAGATCAAACCGATCCATTCTGAAGGAAATCAGCCCTGAGTGCTCCCTGGAAGGACAGATCCTGAAGCTGAGGCTCCAAGACTTTGGCCACCTCATGAGAAGAGAAGACTCCCTGGAAAAGACCCTGATGTTGGGAAAGATGGAGGGCACAAGGAGAAGGGGACGACAGAGGACAGGATGGTTGGATAGTGTTCTCGAAGCTACCAGCATGAGTTGGACCAAACTGCGGGAGGCAGTGGAAGACAGGAGTGCCTGGCGTGCTCTGGTCCACGGGGTCACGAAGAGTCGGACACGACTAAATGACTAAACAACAACATGACAGAACATTAGGTGCTATAAATGACCGCCTTGGTATTTGCAGTTTATCGTAGACTGTTGCCAATATCTGAATCATGGTGTCATTTGCTGCCGGTCAAAACCCGGGGTCTGGTATTCCTGAAAGTTGCTTTGGAAATTCTTTTGTGAGGGCTTGTCCAAATAGTGGCATCAGTGGGCTTTTCCCGAGTAAGTAATCTGAGGATAATAGCTATAAATAAATGGGAAATGACCACACAGTTATTATTGGAAAGGAAGCAGCTTGTTTCCGCTATTTAATCTGTCAAATGCTGGAATACAATATAAGGTTGCCAATTTTTTCCTGCTGTGGGCTCCTGTGCTTTTTACCAGTGGAAATTTATCAGCTGAAGCCCCCTCCCCCTTCCTGCTTAATTTCTGCTTGTTGGGCATCTATTCAAGGAGAAAAAAAATCAGCTTTCATATCATCCCATCTGTCTGTCGAGTTCGTATTGAAGGGCCCTTTGTCATCTTGGTGTGTGGCCCTTTAAATTCTAGGAAAAAATGGGGGGGGGGTTTAACCCTTCAGTTGTATCAGCTCAGTTCGGTTGGGCATTTCTTTGTTTTACAGCCTCTTAGTGGGATTTTTTAAATACTTTTTTTTTTTTGTATTGTTCAGGTTTCTGGCGGGCTTAGAAGCCTGTTTCTCTCCAGAGACCATCTTGAGAATAAGAGGGGGTATTCTGTTGCGGGGCAGCTATTTTAAAACCCTGAATAGCTTGGCTTAGGGTTTTCTATTTACTTTCTTGAGCTGTTTGCTCCAAGGATTGCCTCACCTCAGAAAGGATATTGGAGAGCTGGAAAAGGTTCAGAAAAAGGGGAACCGAAACTACCAAGAGAATGGAAAGAGTCTCTTATGAGGAAAGGTTGCAGCGTTCGGGACTTCATAGTTTGCAGAGAGTTTAGTTTTAAGAGGCGACATGGTGGAAGTTCTTAAAATCGTGCCCTGCAAGCAGAGAGGGGACAGAAAAAAGTATTTCTTCCCTCATAACACTAAAATTTGTGGACACCCTGCAAAGCTGAACGTTGGAAGATTCAAGAGAGATAAAAGGAAGTACTTCATGTAGCAGATTGTTAATCTGTGGAACTTGATTCCACAGGAGCCAGCTTAGATGTCTTTAATAGAAGATAGGACATACGAGAAATATGGTAAGTAAAATAACCAAGCAAGTATTAGAAACCACCCCAGAATTGGCCTTACTAAACATCTTCCAAGACAATAAGGCCCACTTACACCAAAAAGAATAGGGACGCGGATGGCGCTGTGGGTTAAACCACAGAGCCTAGGGCTTGCCAATCAGAAGGTCGGCGGTTCGAATCCCCACAACAGGATGAGCTCCCGTTGCTCAGTCCCTGCTCCTGCCAACCTAGCAGCTCAAAAGCACATCAAAGTGCAAGTAGATAAATAGGTATCTCCGGCGGGAAGGTAAACGGCTGTCCCGTGCGCTGCTCTGGTTCACCAGAAGCGGCTTAGTCATGCTGGCCATGACTGTGCAATGGGAAGAAATTCAACAACTGAAGCTTTCCCTCGTGATGTCTCTGTGCAGGGAAAGTATTCTATCTGTAATGCAGTCATTAAAGACACAAAAGCGCTGCCTAACCTAATTTACAAAGTTGTTGTGATGATAATAATATTGAGCTCCTTGGAGAGATGGACGCTGTGTGTGTGTGTGTGTAAATGCGACTAGCCAAAATTATCTGATATTGGCACGAAATTCGTAGGTGGTGGCAGGTAGTGTCTGTAGAGCATCTTGGCAAATCAGGCATCTCAAGGTATTGATTAACTAACTTGAGCTGAGCTAATGGGGCCAGCCACCTAAGAAAAGTCTGACTAAGGCTGATTGGGAGGTTTGGGGGCAAAAGGTTACGAAAGCCCCTACCAGTATGTGCACTAATATATATCAGTCATATATAAAGAATGGAACAGGCGAACTGGGGCAGAAGAGACACTGTTGCTGTTTGGACACTGGGCACCACTTTGAATCAAGGTGGGGAACAGATGGGGAACCTTGGTATTATTTTGTCTATTTTTGTGTGTGTGCAAAGGTTCAAAAGTAGGGCATAACTACCCCAAAAGAACCAGGGCAGTCCCTGCTTGCTTTTGTTGTTGTTTAGTCGTGTCCGACTCTTCGTAACCCCATGGACCAGAGCATGCCAGGCACTCCTGTCTTCCACTGCCTCCCGCAGTTTAGTCAAACTCATGCTGGTAGCTTCAAGAACACTGTCCCACCATCTCGTCCTCCGTCGTCCCCTTCTCCTTGTGCCCTCCATCTTTCCCAACATCAGGGTCTTTTCCAGGGAGTCTTCTCTTCTCATGAGGGGGCCAAAGTATTGGAGCCTCAGCTTCAGGATCTGTCCTTCCAGTGAGCACTCAGGGCTGATTTCCTTCAGAATGGATAGGTTTGATCTTCTTGCAGTCCATGGGACTCTCAAGAGTCTCCTCCAGCACCAGAATTCAAAAGCATCAATTCTTCGGCGATCAGCCTTCCTTATGGTCCAGCTCTCACTTCCATACATCACTACTGGGAAAACCATAGCTTTTACTATACGGACCTTTGTTGGCAAGGTGATGTCTCTGCTTTTTAAGATCCTGTCTAGGTTTGTCATTGCTTTTCTCCCAAGAAGCAGGTGTCTTTTAATTTCGTGGCTGCTGTCACCATCTGCAGTGATCATGGAACCCAAGAAAGTAAAATCTCTCACTGCCTCCATTTCTTCCCCTTCTATTTGCCAGGAGGTGATGGGCCCAGTGGCCATGATCTTCTTTTTATTGATGTTGAGCTTCTGCTAGCCCGAGGTTAATGTTGCACTATCAATGGTTATTCATTTAAATCTCTCCACCAAACATTTCCTCCTCCTGTGATCAGGCGTGCTTTTCAGCTCCTTCCTAGGAACTGCTGTTAGGGGTAATGGTTATGGAAATCGAGGCCTTTTGCTTACCAAATTGTTCTCTGCGGAAGCTGATAGACCTGTAATTGGGGGGATGCAGGAGGTCACTGCTACTAGAGCCATTCTTTACCAATTGGAAATCCAAAGCAGGCAACCATCTCCCCCCCCCCCAGTAAATTTTTATTGTTTTCCTTACATATTCTTTCCCAACAAACCATATTAATACCATACATTCCCTTTGACTCTGCCGAGTCGCGACTCCCCTCCCTCCCTGCAATTGGTGTTTATCGCTCACATCATTCTCACAATAGTACTATTATACATTGAAGGTATTATGCCAATCCTGCTAGTGTCTTGACCTCTTTACAATTCTCCTTTAAATATTCAATAAATTTATTCCAATTATTTTTGGTATCTTTGATCTTCCTGGTCCCGGATCCTCCCTGACAATTTGGCAAGTTCTGCGTATTCTGTCAACTTCACCTGCCACTCCTGGGTGGTTGGTATGTCTTGTGTTTTCCATCTTTGGGCCAGGAGGGTTCTTGCGGCGGACGTAGCATACATGAACAGATTTTGGTCACCCATTTTGATTTCCATTCCTATTAAACCTAATAGACACGCTTCCGGTTTTTTGGGGAAAGTATACCTAAATATTTTTTTGAGTTCATTATAAATTGATTCCCAATTTTTTTTAACCTTATCACAGGTCCACCACATATGAAAATAATCCCCATCTACTTTTTTACATTTCCAACATTTTCTTTCTCTTTTTCTATACATTTTAGCTAACTTTACTGGCGTCAAGTGCCATCTATACATCATTTTTAACAAGTTTTCCTTTAGAACCATACATCCAGTAAATCTCAAACCCTCCTTCCATAGTCTTTTCCACGCTTCCAATTCGATGTTATGCCCAATATCGATCGCCCATTTTATCATTGATTCCTTTACTTCTTCGTCTTTTGTATACCATTCCAGCAATAAACTATATATTCTAGACAAAGAAGGGAACTATCACCTTATCTGTGTCTACAGAAAGCGGGCATAGCCTTGACAGCAAGCGGGCATAGCCAAGTCCCGGTTGCACCCCATCCCAATGTAAAATTGATTTACAAATTTGATTACAGTTATCATAATTAAATTCTGTGGGGAAGAGGACTGCAGGGGTTACGGCTGTGCGGCAGTCTCTTAAAACCTGTGCTGCTAGCTGACGAATTTCCCTGCTGTATCTTAATCATCCCAGCTCTAGCTTGGAGGCTGCTGGATTTGCCGGGGTAAAATCCTAAAGCAAAGTCCAGTCCCGGATGCAGAGGCTTCCGGTTCCGGTCGCAGCCTGTGTGGAAGCGCGGGAAGCCTGCTCTCGGCTTTCTGGGTTCTGCGGAGGCTTGGGGGGACGCTAGGGCGAAGCGTACCCCAAACCCTAAGGGGGGCACCCTTAGGGAAGGTTCCCCAGCAGCGTGGAAGCGGTCGCACCACCCTCCTGAGCCGGTTCGGGAGGTGTAAGAAGGACCGCGAGCGCGAATAGGGGGAATTGCCGACTCTGCAGGGCGACGCCTCAGGCTTCAGCCAGGAGGAGCGACGGACCGCCTTAAAAGAAGAACGGAACCCCCAGCGTTTTCTTTCAGGTGTTTTGTTTTCATATATTATACGTTTTTGCTTTCTACGTACAAAATGCAGTGTGCATGGTAATAGCGAAGCTGGGTGGTGCCTGGAGAGACTGGAATTGTGCTAAGGAGTCCGCTTAGTGGAGGATATAAAGTGGCGCAGACGGAAACTCGATGATATAAGGGGACTTTGGAAAGCCTGCTTGAGTAAAAATAACTTGATCTGAAGATTTAAACCTGGACAGAACTGATTTTTAAGGACTACTTGGCCCCTGGGGAGTTCTAAAGTCTGATGCAGACTGTGTTAGATGCATTGTTACTCAGGGACCATGGCGTTTAAGGACAATAACCCAACTCAAATATCTAACAATTAAATATATAATAATCAAGACGAGGAGCATCTAAGTCAAGTTGGGAAGGTGCTTTAGGAGTGCTCAGGGGCGGGACGGCGGCAGAACGAAGGGGGGGAGGACTTTAAGGTCTTGTGCTTGCTAATTACCACTCCCTCCATCTTACCCCCGGGAGGATACTGCAGGGGGATTGTAACTTTGCGTGGCCGAGACCTGGCTGCCGACTGTGGCCTCTGGAATTTGGATTTTTGGACTTTTGGATTTTGACGCCAGCCAGGACTACAACTATTAGTGAAATTTTGAGTACACGGACAATTAGTGGATTTAATGGACTAAATGGAGACTACACCTTTAAGACTTTAAGACCTTTAAGACCTTTAAGACTTTACGACTGGATTATTAAGCACCTGCCTGCGTGAAGAGGGCGGGGCAGCCTAAGCGGAGCGGAACCGGAGCTGGGCAAGGAAAGAGATCACCAGGAGCGGAGAGGGAAGTACCCATCCCACAACCTCCACCCAGCGGCTCGAACAGGGAACCTCTGCTCTGGGACGTTTGAAGTGTATGTTGGGAGCATTGCCTTTTGAGTTTGTTGTTTAACTCGGCTAGAATCTTTGTTTTTCAGGTCTATTTTAGAGGGTTCCCACCACTAACTCCCACCGATTACTGACATTCCCTGTCTATAATTGCGCTTAATTGGAGGGCGGAAAGTGGAAAGAAGTTAAGACAGGGGAGCAGGAGGGGAGTGCCGGGAATGGCGGGAAAGGATGGGAAAAAAGGGGGTGGGACACCGGGAGAAAGAAAGCTGTCGCGGCAAGAGGAAATCAAAGATTTAGATAATCTGTGGGCCAAAATAAAGGAGGAATTTAGGCAAAATACATTGTATATGGAAAATAAACTAGGAGAGGTCCAGGAGCTGATCGACAGAAAAATAGAAGGAGCAGTTGGCGAGCTCTCAACCAAAATTCAAGATCTTACCGCTAAGTCTAATATGATTGAGGAATCAAATAAAAAGCTTCAGAAAGAGATGAGGGAACAAAAAAAGGAGACATTGAAGGTAAAAGAAGAGCTGGGGGAGTTATGCATCTCTCAAGATAAGATCTGGGACAATTTAGCCATGGCAGACATGCGGCTAAAGCAGCTCCATCTTAAATTCAGGGGAGTAGCAGAGGACAAAAACGAGGATATAAGAGGGAAGATGATAAAGGAACTCTCTAAATGGCTAGGCATAAGTGAGGAAGAGATGGCATCTTCCGTAGTAAGTGTATACAGAATGAATAGGCCTAAACATGTAAACGTGAGTAAATTCCTGGGGGACTGTCTGGTGATCTTTAGTTCCTTGGAAATGAAAAATTTAGTCCTGAGAAAGAGTTATAATAACAGACTAAGAATTGGTGGAAGGCCTATTATCATCTACAAGGAAATACCAGTCAGGCTACTCCGGAAAAGAGAGGGTTATAAACAAGTGGCAGCAGCTCTGAGGAGGAACGGGGTTCCATTCCGATGGGAGTTCCCGGAAGGGATTAGTTTTTTTTATAAGGAGAAAAAGTTCAGATTATTGGAGGTGCAAGAGGCGGATAAGTTTTTGAGAAGATACGAAAAAGAATTGGGTAAAGTAGAGATCAGAACAAGGAGCAGGGGGGAGGAAGAGGAAGGAGATTTAAGGAGCCGGTTAGATGAGGGGAGAAGAGCTGGAGAGGAGGTAGAAGAATCAGATGAAGATAAGGATGAGGCCGTAGTGGGAAGGGATACGGCAGAAGAGGGGGAGCCTCTAGGAAGCCAAGGCGACAGGCCATAGTTTGTGATCCTGGTTAAAGGTTTAGAAGCGGACAAAGGTAAACAATTACACACACATTAAAACTTTTATCATGGAATGTTAATGGGCTGAACGAGAAGGTCAAAAGGAATAAAATTGAGAAAGTTGTGAAAAATAAGAAGTATGATGTAATCTGTTTTCAGGAAACCCATATTGCTAAGAAACACAAACATATATTGGTGAATAAAAAGTTAGGAGTCGATTTTATTAATTCAGATATAAAAAAAAAAAGGGGAGTGGTAATATATGTTAAAGAGAAGTGGGAACCAATTTTGACCTGTAAAGATGAGGAAGGAAGAATCCTGGGGATCCAACTAAATTTCCGAGGGGAAAAAATCAATATCGTGACGGTTTATGCCCCAAACTCAAACAGAGCAGAGTTTTTTGAGAAACTGGAAAGTATGTTGTTAGAGTTGGAAGCGCATAAATTAATCCTGCTCGGGGACATGAACGGTGTCCCGATGCCGGAGTGGGATAGGAGCGAGAAGAAGGGGAAATTGGACAGGGGGAAATTACCGAAGTCTTTTAATGACATGGAAGGGAATTTAGACCTAGTTGACATATGGAGACATAAAAACTCCACCTCTAAACAGTTCACGCACTATTCCGAACCCCATCAGAGCTGGAGCAGAATTGACCAGATCTGGTTAACAAGATTACTTACTACAAGGGTAAAAAAATGTGAGATCCTGCCCAGGACGGTATCTGACCATTGTGCCCTAGACATGGAAATAAAAAGTGAACTGAAGAGACAGTACAGGTGGAGGATGTGTGAGAACCTATTTGATAATGAAGAGGTGAGAGAAAGAATTAAAGGTGCATTAAAAGAATATCTAGAGCTAAATCTGAATAAAGAAACCCCCATAGATATAGTCTGGGACGCCAGCAAGGCGGTCCTGAGGGGCCTCCTAATACAACAAAACAATTACAGGAGAAAGGTAAGGGAAAGTAAGAAAGAGGACATCCTGGCCCAACTGAGAGATTATGAGAGAAAGCTGGTCATAAATCCAACAGATCCTGACGCTATCCGGGTTATTAAGGTCCTCCAGTCTCAATATTCTGCAATATTAAACCAAGAGATAGAGTGGAAAATTAAATTTACAAAACAGAGATATTTCGAGTCTGCAAATAAAATGGGGAAGTTACTTGCCTGGCAGTTAAGAAAAAGAAAGAAACAGAATGTGATAAATAAATTAATAGTGGAGGATAACATCATAGAAGACCCAGAGGAAATAGAGAATAGATTTACTCAATTTTTTGAAAAGTTGTATGAAAGAGGAAGTGAAAACAGTATAGAAATCAAGAACTATCTGGATAGAAACGAAGGGAAATATATCTCAGAGGAGGATAAAGTGCAACTGAATAAAGAGATTACAGTAAACGAGATCAAGGAGGCTATCAGCAGGATGAAGATTGGGAAAGCCCCCGGGCCAGATGGCTTGACTATAAAATATTATAAAACATTAGAAGAACATCTAGTCCCCGTGCTCAAAGATGTATTTAATAATATTTTTCAGGGAGGGAAGATTCCAGCCTCGTGGAAAATGGCATATATAACCTTGATCCCAAAAACTGAGAAAGACAAAACAGATATGAAAAATTATAGACCGATCTCGTTGCTTAATAACGATTATAAAATCTTTGCTAACATAATGGCTGCCAGACTCAAGAAACTTTTAACGAAGTATATACACAAGGACCAAGTGGGATTTCTCCCTAATAGACATCAGAGAGAAAATGTCCGCCACATCTTAAATATCATTGAGTACCTAGATATGAGAATAGATGTCCCGGCTGCACTGATTTTTATAGATGCCGAAAAGGCATTTGACAACGTTTCATGGGAATTTTTATCACAATGCTTGGAGGCGGCGGGTATTGAAGGTCCCTATATGAAAAGCATCAGGGCAATCTATTCAGAACAACAGGCCAGGCTGATTATAAACGACAACCTGACAAAGTCCTTCAAGATTGAGAAGGGCACCAGGCAGGGCTGCCCATTGTCCCCCCTACTGTTTATTATGGTTCTAGAAATAATCGCGAACAGATTAAGAGAGGCAGATGATGTGAGGGGGATAAGAATTGGGAAGAAAGAATTCAAGCTCAAGGCCTATGCCGATGACCTGGTCGTGTCCGTAGAGAGTCCAGTGGACAGTGCAAGTAGGGTTGTAGAACTGTTGGAGGACTTTGGCAGACTGTCGGGTTTTAAATTAAATAGGAATAAAACAAAAAGCCTAGTAAAAAACATGACTGAACAGGACAAAATACAATTGGAAGAAAAGATAGGTATTAAAATTGTGAATAAGGTTAAATATCTAGGAATCTGGCTTTCACCAAAAAATATAAATTTAATTGAGGATAATTATAGTAAGGTCTGGCAGGATATCAAAAAGGATATAGACACTTGGCATAGATTGAAACTTTCATGGACGGGGAGGATGTCTGCAATTAAGATGTGCATCTTGCCAAGACTGTTATTCATGTTTCAAAACATCCCGATAATTAAAGGTACCTCCCTCTTTAAGAACTGGCAAAAAACCCTGTCCAGGTTTATCTGGCAGGGAAAGAAAGCCAGAATTAAGTTTAAATATCTAACAGACTCAAGAGACAGGTTTGGATTCGCGGTCCCGAACATCAGGCTCTATTATGAAGCAGCCTGTTTGTGTTGGCTAAAGGAGTGGGCCACCCTCAGAAATACAGACCTTTTGGATTTGGAGGGATTTAATATTAGATTCGGGTGGCACGCCTATCTCTGGCAAGAAAAAGGGGAGACTCACAGAGGCTTTTCCAGTCATATAATTAGAGGCCCACTACTAGAAGTGTGGAAGAGGTATAGAAATCTGATTGAAAGAGGTATTCCATGGTGGCTCTCCCCAACGGAAATAACTGAAATAAAGAAAATTAATATGAATGAGGAAAGATACACATATGAGGACCTTCTGGTGAAGACTGAGGAAGGATGGAAGTTGAAGCCCTATGAGGAATTGAAAAATAAAATAAAAGAATGGTTACGTTTTCACCAGATCAATGCCTTATGGGGGGAACATAAGAGAGTGGGGATGAGTGAGAAAAAATCAAGGTATCAGGTAGAAATTCTGGAAAGCAATGACAAAATCCTGTCGAAAATGTATAAACAATTATTAGAGTGGGACACCAAAGAAGATCTGGTGAAGGGAGCGATGTTAAAATGGGAAAAAGATCTTGGTTATAATATAGAGTATAATAAGTGGCAGACACTCTGGATGAAAGGTGTAAAATTCACAGCCTGTGTAGCCCTTCGTGAAAACCTAGAGAAAATGGCATATCGCTGGTATTTAACTCCGGCAAAGCTAGCAAAGATGTATAAAAGTGTGGATAATATATGTTGGAGATGCAGGGACAAGGTCGGGACTTTTTTTCATACTTGGTGGACTTGCGAAATAGTGAAGGAATTCTGGACACAAATCTACGAGGAACTGAAAAAAATTTTGAAGTATAATTTTCCCAAGAATCCCGAGCTGTTTCTGTTAGGCATGATTGGAAAAGAAATAAAGAGAATAGATCAAACCTTTGTTCAGTATGCTATGGCCGCGGCAAGAATCCAAATCGCCCAAAAATGGAAAACCCCGGACCTACCCACAATCGGAGATTGGCAAATAAGGCTATATCAATATATTGAATTAGCGAGATTAACACGGAAAATAAGTCCAAACAATACAGTTAAACATAAAGATGAATGGAACAAATTTTTAATTTATTTTGAGTCGATCCAGGGAATAAATAATTTATCAGTAGACGATAATTAATATCATCGAAGTAGACTGTTTTAGAAATACTGTAGAAATAATATAAGAATTGATAATTCCAAGACTAAGCTGGACTGAAGTTTTTGTTATTCGTAACTGTATATGTCTTGTTTGTTTCTTCTATTTTTTGTTTCTGTTTTTCTTTTTCTTTTTTCTTTATTTGTATATGTATATGTTTGTAACATGTATTTGTATACGTATATGTATATGTCTGTAATATGTAAACTGTGTATTTCTTCGTAAATAAAGCAAAAAAAAAAAAAAAAAGAAAAGAAAAAAAAAATACTAAAGCAAACATATCCTTTGTCAGGCTTATTCTTCTCTGCGTGTGACAGGGGGGGTGGGGGGGTTCAGTTGCAACAGTCCTTGACTCACAAATGCTATTGTGCACCATTCGCCATTACCATTTCTGCTAGCAAGACAGGGCAAAGTATCAGCTAGGAAGACTGGCGTCGTGACAAGCATGCTATTCATATTTCTCATGTAGCCATATTTTAAAAAAATTAATGTGCCTGCTAATATGCTCGTTTGCACATATCCCCTTACATTTGAAGGATACGTCTGGTGCAAAACTTTGCACATGCACTTTACAGAAAACATGTTGCTGGAATTAGTAGACTTGACTGAAGTCTAATATAAAATTGTACCTTATTGCCTTACCTATTCCAGCTGGAATCTAATATAAACCAGTACTGCATAGTCTCATCTGTAATCGGTAAAACACCATCTGTCCCCGCTGACCCTGAACTGCTTCGGTGGATAGACGCACCATTGGCATATCTACAACTCAGTTTCCTACTGGTTTACTGGTACCTGGGGGTTGTTGCTTGGTGAGAGCACTCAGTGCCGGATTTACGTATATAAGCTAAACAAACTATAGCTTAGGGCCCCACTCTCTTGGGGGCCCCCAAAAAAATTAAAGGGAAAAAAAACACTGGATGTACATTTCCAAAATATAAGATAAAAAACCAACTAAAATAAAACCTACATACAGCAACAGTGTTTTGTGTTGTGTAGGCTCCTATGATGTAAGTAATGGGCCCTGCCTGCTAGCCTGCTCCCTAAAATATCACTGGTTTGCTCATTTCTATATATAGGGTGCCTACATTCTGCATGGACTGGTTGTATGGCAACACGTAGCATGCAGCTGCAGACTGCAGTGCAGCACAGTTGAATGTAGGTCAACTGTTGAATGTAGGTCAAATGTTGTACCTGTTCTCTAATCTTAAAGAGTGCTTGTCGACTGATGATCAGGCAGCATAGACTAAGGGTATGAGTCTTATGCCTGCTGATTCACTTCATGTAACACATTATTTATTTATTTTGATCCCATTATAAAATTACTTTAGAAAAATATTCATCTTGAGATACCTATTAGGTCCATAAATTACCATATAGCATATATTCAACGCAAAAAACAGAGACTATTTGTTGTTGACAAAGGACAGCTGGACATCTAAAGGGCCTCATTACCTTCAGTAGCTTAGGGCCTCATCAAACCTAAATCCGGCCCTGGAAATTTCCTGCTAGGGAGATCCCTCACTAAACTTCTGTTCCCTGGGGAGAGAATGACAGTTAAACTGGTGTAAACGTGTTATGTACTGAGTTGAATAGGATCCAAAATGCAACAGTCTTATTGGTCCTACAACAATAGGATTCAGAATGCAGCAGTCTGATTGGTCCTAGAACAATGCAGCAGTATGATTGGTCTGCAGGAGCCACCCAATCCGGCTCCAGATGGAAGTAAATCCACAACCTGATTGGCCTACAGGAGAATTCCGGAATTAGCCAATCACGTGCAGCCCATTGTGTAAATAATGTATATAAAGCAGATATTTTGAGGGGACTCTCATTCCTCCTCACCACTATGAGCTGAATAAAGAGCATGAAATCCACTCTCGACTCCGAGTATATTTCAAAACGTGTTCTATACTTAAATAAATGTGGGGCATCATCAGGGGTAAAACTTCAACTCTCAGGACGTAGAACATGTGTGCAGGAAATAAATCATGAAATAGCTTTGCTAGTAGTTGTACTCTCATCCAGCATTCTGAGTTCCACAGCATACTCCTTCCCCTGCAATTTTATGAGCTGTGTGTGTGTGTGTGTGTGTGTGTGTGTGTGTGTGTGTGTGTGGCAGTTTCTTAGGGCCAGTGCTTACCTCTGCTATGTGGCTGTTGCATATCTATGGTCTACTGCCCATTCACCATGGTAACCTTTTTAATGAAGAGATTTCATGAAACAGACTGCTGGCATGGTTATTTTTGACATGCACATAGCGCTTCTCTGGGGGCCAGCAGTACCGTCCCATTAACTTGTTGTTGTTGTTTAGTCATTTAGTTGTGTCCGACTCTTCGTGACCCCATGGACCAGAGCATGCCAGGCACTCCTGTCTTCCACTGCCTCCCGCAGTTTGGTCCAACTCATGCTGGTAGCTTCAAAAACACTGTCCAACCATCGCGTCCTCTGTCGTCCCCTTCTCCTTGTGCCCTCCATCTTTCCCAGCATCAGGGTCTTTTCTAGGGAGTCTTGTCTTCTCATGAGGTGGCCAAATTATTGGAGCCTCAGCTTCAGGATCTGTCCTTCCAGTGAGCAATCAGGGCTGATTTCCTTCAGAATGGATCAGTTTGATCTTCTTGCAGTCCATGGGACTCTCAAGAGTCTCCTCCAGCACCATAATTCAAAAGCATCAATTCTTTGGCGATCAGCCTTCTTTATGGTCCAGCTCTCACTTCCATACATCACTACTGGGAAAACCATAGCTTTTACTATACGGACCTTTGTCGGCAAGGTGATGTCCCATTAACTAGGAACCCCAAAATTTGGCATCCCCTCCAAACCTGTGCCAAAGTTTTGCAGCGAAAACCCTGCGTTTTGCGGAGCCCCACGAACAGAGCCATTGACACTCAAACCCAGAGGTCACAGGGTCACCCAAAACCCAACGCCGTCTGATTCACTCCAGACCGATGCCAAACTCTGGCAAAGGTTTTGCAGTGTGTGACCTGCCCTTATTGTAACAAGAATGCATGGCAGGGGTGCAAGAGGGAGCAGGACTCCCATACCTTAAACAGGGAATTTCAACAGGTGTAACTTGTCATTCAATAATTACAATTATTAAAGGTGCAAGAGCCCTGACCTCTGCATCTGGTTGTCTTCTCAGATATAGTGCATTGCAGCCAGAGCTCTGTGTGACATGCTTTCATTACTAAGCTTTCCAAAATTTTCCAGATGTTCATCTAACTGGCTTCAGAATTACACAACAGAAACTTACTGGATATGTTCATAGTTTCTAGCACATTCGGTTGTTAGGATATTCCAGCTACCAGAAAACATGCCACTTTGATTACACGAATGTTGTTGTTTCATTTAAATACATAATAATAATAATAATAATAATAATAATAATAATAATAATAATAATTTTTATTTATACCCCGCCCTCCCCAGCCAAGGCCGGGCTCAGGGTGGCTAACAAGCAATAATAAAAACAAGTTGAATGAATACAACTTAAAAACAAGATTAAAATACAACATTAAAATATTGAAACATTAAAGTATTAAAATGCAGCCTCATCACAGGAGGAGAAAGGAAAAAGAAAAATGAAAGAGAGAGAGGGAATCAAATTGGCTCCAAGCCAAAGGCCAGGCGGAACAACTCTGTCTTACAGGCCCTGTGGAAAGAAATCAGATCCTGCAGGGCCCTCATGAGGCAGAGCGTTCCACCAGGCTGGAGCCAGAGTTGAAAAGGCCCTGGCTCTGGTTGGAGCCAATCTAACTTCCTTAGGGCCTGGGACCTCTGGGGTGTTGCTATTTATGGACCTTAAAGTCCTCCGTGGGGCATATCGGGAGAGGTGGTCCCGTAGGTACGAGGGTCCTAGGCCGTGAAGGGCTTTGAGAGATCAGAGGTTCTCGAAGCTTCATTTTGGTGGTCAGTGGCATGCCTGTGTCAAATATTCGTGTGGATTTTTAATTGTATTTAAATGGTTTCTTTTATTATTTTATTTTGTATTTCACCTTCCTGCCATCTGAATTCTCTGGAATGCAACTTGCAAGAAATGCAATATGCAAGAAATCTAAGCCGCTATAAGAATACAATTAAAAATCATAGAGCAGGAAAATCGTTACAAAACTATTAGCATTTTTTCCGAGTGGTCTGTGGCAGGGGGAGTTTGAGAGCCGCCGGTATAGATTTGGCAGACAACCTTAAGCATGGACCACACGGAATATTGCACCGTCACTTTCATACAACTCCCAGAGTTCCACTTTTTATTTCCTCGGGGAAAGAAGACGTTCCACTTCTTTGAATAAAAGGGGAGAAACAAAAGGAGCCTTTTGTAATTCTGGGGCTATTAGTGACAGATGTCATTATGTGAACCGAACACCGCTGAGCAGCATCTTCTGTCTTTCCCCAACAGCTGGCTTGCTGTTACACCTGAAGAAGTAATTAGAAAGGGAGGTCAGAACACTAATTTGCTACACACAAGTCCTCCCAGAGAAGGTATTGCCATCACAAAGGGAAAGAATAGAACTCTTAATCCAAGCAAAGGGGAACTGTCCACAATTTTTCACTCGATTTGCTGTCAGCTCAAGGGCGACCTTTAACCTGTTCCCACCAGCCTCTTAAAAGAAGCTACAAGGTTCAAATGAGGAAAACAGAATACTGTCAGGATACAAAATGTTGAGCACACTTGTCTTTACAAAAGTGGTGATTATTCCGATTCCCAAGCTCTACGTTTCTTTCAGGAGCTTTGAAAAAGGCCACAAATTGTGTTTGCTAGATGGTCACTAGAAGACATTATATATGGGTTTTTAAAAGAAGAAGAAAAACCCTCAAAACCGGGGAGAGGAGGGACTGGAATGGGAAGCTGTTTTAGAACCCAGCGAGGAGAATGCTTTCGACGAGAGGTATCAATTGACTTGATAAATGTTAATAAAGCCAGCCTTTCAAAATGCACCCAAGATGTAGTCAATTTGATGCCATGTGGAAACATCAGGTTTGTACCAAAGCTGAGTGTGTTGAGCGGATTTAAGAGTGCAGTTTTTAAAAGTTCCTCATAAAATGATTTTAAAAAAACGAGAAGAAAAAGAACAGAACTCTCTGCTGATGGGTTGGTTTATGAGTTAAACTGCTTTGATAAAGACTCTTGCATATACGGGGTATGAAATTCCTGCATATCTAGAGATCCCTTCTTAAGAGCAATGCTCTCAGTAATCATAGTCGATAGTAAGTTGGCAGGAAAGAGCTTGACTTCTTCAGCGGAGAAAAGTTCCTTCTTTCCTTCTGCACCGCAAACACTCTTGCTACATGTGACACTATCTGAGAGGCTTAGATGAATTCCAGGAACAGCAAAAAAACACCCCCCCCCAAAAAAAACCAGTTTTCCTGGCCATCACAAGGATCCAGAGGCCTGCAACCATTTTTTCAAAGAGTTCTTTGTTTACAAAATGGCGTTTGCACTGGGAACTTGTTTAGCTAGATTCTTGCCTTACAATTTCCCAATTCACCAAGTAGAAAAGAAAGCAGATAGAGTTTCGATGGTAATAGAAAAAGAAATCAAAAGCAAAATCCCTGTCTGCTTCCAGAATAAAAAAACGGAAAATTATATGTCCTGGAGCTGATATTATAGAATTAAGGAATGCATTTTTGAAGATATGGCTATCAATACACCATTCATAGTTCGAGACAAACAATGAATGAGGCAAAAGTTCTGCTTATGGCAAGGAGAAGTTCCACACATGGAATCTCGAGGTCACAGTTCGCCACATCAGAGTTAAACAAACCACTGATTGTTCCACTTGAGGAAGGTTTTAGAAGCATGCCCAACGCAATTTCAGTTTATAGCTCACCACAAGCAATCTGCAACTGGGGTGAAAACAATTGGCTCAGCAGGTCTTCACAGGTTCTGTGAAACGACTCTCATTACTGTACACACCAGGCTCGGAGGGGTGTGTGTGTGTGTTTTAATCCGATGCACACAACCAGATTTGTTTCACCGTGCCTAAAAACACACATGCACACCCTGTTCGCGAAGCTGTTCGCGCACTGTCATCTGTGCATGCACAATGGCTATCTCAAATGCACATGTTGTTGTTGTTGTTTAGTCGTTTAGTCATGTCGGACTCTTCGTGACCCCATGGACCAGAGCATGCCAGGCACTTCTGTCTTCCACTGCCTCCCGCAGTTGGGTCAAACTCATGCTGGTAGCTTCAAGAACACTGTCCAACCATCTCATCCTCTGTCGTCCCCTTCTCCTTGTGCCCTCCATCTTTCCCAACATCAGGGTCTTTTCCAGGGAGTCTTGTCTTCTCATGAGGTGACCAAAGTATTGGAGCCTCAGCTTCAGGATCTGTCCTTCCAGTGAGCACTCAGGGCTGATTTCCTTCAGAATGGAGAGGTTTGATCTTCTTGCAGTCCATGGGACTCTCAAATGCACATACCTCAGTTTAACTGAGAAGTGAATGTGGCTTCCATTTTCAAATCAGATGGAAGCTGGTTTGAGCAGAAACGGATCAGAGAGTGGCATTTCTCAAGAAACTATAGGATAGTTGTGGATCGTGGCTAAGGTCATGTGCACTCTGCATCAGCCACCAGCGGTGGGAACACACTGGAACCAAAGTACAGTGGTACCTCGGGTCAAGTACTTAATTCGTTCCGGAGGTCCGTTCTTAACCTGAAACTGTTCTTAACCTGAAGCACCACTTTAGCTAATGGGGCCTCCCGCTGCCGCGCCACGATTTCTGTTCTCATCCTGAAGCAAAGTTCTTAACCCGAGGTACTATTTCTGGGTTAGCGGAGTCTGTAACCTGAAGCGTATGTAACCTGAAGTGTATGTAACCCGAGGTACCACTGTACACTGTATTGTGTACACAGCCCCAGTAAAAGGTGCTTCCTCAAAGGAAACTAAAATTATTCTTCAAAATATTATTATCTAGGGCCCTAAGGCATTTCCTCCCAACCTGGAGCCCTCCAGATGTTTTGGACAACAATTCCTTTTGCAAACTGCTTTTGAGATGTGTGTTTTCCCAGTAAGCGCTATATAAATTTTATTAAATAAATAAATTCCCAGCAGACCTGGGCAGCACTGACAGGGACTGCTTGGAGCAGGGGTCAGCAACCTTTTTCAGCCGGGGGCCGGTCCACTGTCCCTCAGACCACGTGGTGGGCCGGACTATATTTTGGAGAGAAAAATGAACGAATTCCTACGCCCCACAAATAACCCAGAGATGCAGTTTAAATAAAAGCACACATTCTGCTCATGTAAAAACATGCTGATTCCTGGACCGTCCGCGGGCCGGATTGAGAAGGCGATTGGGCCGCATCCAGCCCACGAACCTTAGGTTGCCTACTGCTGGCTTGGAGTCATGCTTTGAAACAATCTGGAGAGCTCTGAGCTGGGGAAACCTGCCCCGCAGCCTTTCTTTGAGCAGAAGTTGTATAGCTGTTTTTCAAGTTACTTGTAAATTGTCCCTAATGGGGCAAGCAGATGCTTGAAGAATTGTTTACATTGGGGGAAATGGCTCCGAGAGGGTTAAAAAGAAACCACTTCGGTGCTGCAGTCTCAATCCAATTTATTCACACATGCCCACATACCACATGGATTGCTTTTTAATAAATAAAGTGAGGCAAACATCAATCTAATTTAGTTGGGTCCTCAGTTGCAGCAGACGATCTACCCAACTTTTCTTTTTTTTTTTTATAATATTTTTTATTGCTTTGTTTTCCAAGGTCCAAATAAATCAACAGTACATCATCAATAACACAACAAATGCTGTTTTACAAAAAGAAAGAAGAAATTAAACAACAGAAAATTCATTTTTCCAAATCTTTTTTCATCGTCAATTGGACTTCCCCACATCCTCCATCCCTGCATTCCTTACAATAAAAATAAACAGCAAATTAATACCTTGTTTCATGTGTTTTTGTATTTTCATCTAATTATTTACTCTAAAAATTGAACTTTTCTCGGTCATAACTTAGTTTCAATCATTTTCGAATTCAATACTGAAGCATGATTTTCTCAAAACTTAGCAAATTCTCAACATTCATATAGCTTATAATGTTTTTGTAAGTAGTCCTTGAATTTTTTCCAGTCCTCTTCCACTGTCTCTTCTCCCAGGTCTCGAATTCTGCCTGTCATTTCAGCCAGTTCCATGTAGTCCATCAGTTGCGTGTGCCACTCTTCCAGTGTGGGTAACTCCTGTGCCTTCCAGTATTTGGCTATAAGGATTCTTGCTGCTGTAGTTGCATATAGAAAGAAAGTTCTGTCTTTCTTTGGCACTCTCTGGCCTACAATGCCCAGGAGGAAGGCCTCTGGTTTCTTATGAAAGGTATACTTAAATACCTTTTTCAACTCGTTATAAATCATTTCCCAAAAAGCCTTCACCCTCGGGCATGTCCACCAAAGGTGAAAGAATGTTCCTTCAGCCTCCTTACATTTTCAAAGCTGTGCAGATAAGTTGCAATCTCCCCATACTCAGATTGCAGCATTTTGTTTCTGGGAAACGAGATGAAAATTAATCACTGTTATAAATCCGAGTTTGAAAGTGCTAATATTGTATGGCCAACTGTGTGCCCGTAGTCGTGAGAGACAATTTCATCAATTGCATTTCTTCCATCTGTGTAATATCCTACTAATCCACTTCATGAATGCAAAGATTTAAATTTTTGCACTTTTGGATGTATCTGCTCTATTTTCCAGGGAAGGAGAGAGGCGAAACATGCAAGAGAGCAGCTAGGGAAATTTCTTTCATGCCCTGTCAGTTCACAGGGACATATGACTGCATCCACCAGATCATTTGAATTAAATAGTCACTATTTTCTGAACTGATGTCGCTGTTCCACACATTAAAGGTAAAGGTACCCCTGCCCGTACAGGCCAGTCTTGACAGACTCTAGGGTTGTGCGCCCATCTCACTCAAGAGGCCGGGGGCCAGCGCTGTCCGCAGACACTTCCGGGTCACGTGGCCAGCGTGACATCGCTGCTCTGGCGAGCCAGAGCTGCACACGGAAACACTGTTTACCTTCCCGCTAGTAAGCGGTCCCTATTTATCTACTTGCACCCGGGAGTGCTTTCGAACTGCTAGGTTGGCAGGCGATGGGACCGAGCAACGGGAGCGCACCCTGCCGCGGGGATTCGAACCGCCGACCTTTCGATCGGCAAGCCCTAGGCACTGAGGCTTTTACCCACAGCGCCACCCGCGTCCCTGTTCCACACATTACATGCTACATTAAACACAATTCTGATAATTTGTGAAAGTGCCTGTAAAACTATAACATGAGATGGTGCCTACAGCTTCATTGGGATTTCTGTATTTTCTGGCGTCAGCAATTTCTGTCTTTCTCTTCCCACCCCAAGCCTGGTACTTGAAGTCCAAAATGTCTGACTGATCCTTTCTATGAGGGAAATCACTCAGTTCAATTCACACTCTACAGAAGGGCTGTTCACAATGCACTCTGAAAAACCCCGAGGCAGCACATTCATGTTGGGGAGTATAGCATACGAACATATTTTTAATATCTATTTCAGGGCATTTAAACCCAGCTTTGTAGTCAACACGGCTCCCAGAATAACTTATACTGTATAAGGTCAACAGAAACAAAGGTTGCAATCTAAGAGACACAACACAAAAAGAAAAGGGGGTGAGGAGGGGAGAGGAAAAACAAGCAACCTCAAGCACCAGTTCTTAAAGTTTGTTGTTGTTTAGTCGTTTAGTCGTGTCCGACTCTTCGTGACCCCATGGACCAGAGCACGCCAGGCACTCCTGTCTTCCACTGCCTCCCGCAGTTTGGTCAGACTCATGTTTGTAACTTCGAGAACACTGTCCAACCATCTCATCCTCTGTCGTCCCCTTCTCCTTGTGCCCTCCATCTTTCCCAACATCAGGGTCTTTTCCAGGGTGTCTTCTCTTCTCATGAGGTGGCCAAAGTATTGGAGCCTCAGCTTCAGGATCTGTCCTTCCAGTGAGCACTCAGGGCTGATTTCCTTCAGAATGGATAGGTTTGATCTTCTTGCAGTCCATGGGACTCTCAAGAGTCTCCTCCAGCACCAGAATTCAAAAGCATCCATCCTTCGGCGATCAGCCTTCTTTATGGTCCAGCTCTCACTTCCATACATCACTACTGGGAAACCCATAGCTTTAACTATATGGACCTTTGTTGGCAAGATGATGTCTCTGCTTTTTAAGATGCAGTCTAGGATTGTCATTGCTTTTCTCTCAAGAAGCAGGCGTCTTTTAATTTCATGACTTCTGTCACCATCTGCACTGATCATGGAGCCCAAGAAAGTAAAATCTCTCACTGCCTCCATTTCTTACCTTTCTATTTGCCAGGAGGTGATGGGACCAGTGGCCATGATCTTAGTTTTTTTGATGTTGAGCTTCAGTCCATATTTTGCGCTCTCCTCTTTCACCCTCATTAAAAGGTTCTTTAATTCCTCCTCACTTTCTGCCATCAAGGTTGTGTCATCTGCATACCTGAGGTTGTTGATATTTCTTCCAGCAATCTTAATTCCGGCTTGGGATTCATCCAGCCCAGCCTTTCGCATGATGAATTCTGCATATAAGTTAAATAAGCTGGGAGACAATATACAGCCTTGTCGTACTCCTTTCCCAATTTTGAACCAATCGAACAAATCTTAAAGTTACATAGTTCTTTTAATGATGCGTGGCATGAAAACAATTCAGGGAGGGGAGGAGCCAAGTGGAGCTGGTCTCTCAGCTGAACTGATGGAGATGCTTCTCACCTCCTATGAATCCCAACACTGCTGCCCTCACAGGAATTGCCAGCAGCATCCACAAAGGACTCTGCAAAGGCGCTATGAATCTCCAGAGCCAGAGTGGTGTAGTGGTTAAGAGCGGTAGACTCGTAATCTGGGGAACTGGGTTCGCGTCTCTGCTCCTCCACATGCAGCTGCTGGGTGACCTTGGGCCAGTCACACTTCTCTGAAGTCTCTCAGCCCCACTCACCTCACAGAGTGTGTGTTGTGGGGGAGGAAGGGAAAGGAGATTGTTGGCCGCTTTGAGACTCCTTCGGGTAGTGATAAAGCGGGATATAAAATCCAAACTCCTCTTCTTCTCCATGCCAATGTGTCCCTGGTGAAAGTTGTGTTGCATCAGGTGGAGCCCTTTGCAATATGTAAATGAACAGATTCCAGATAGCCAATTAAACATGAAAACGTAAGAGCCTACTGGATCAGGCCAATGACCCATTTAGCTCAGCATCCTGTTCTCACAGTGGCAAACAAGATGCCTGTATAGCTGAAGGAGCGTCTCCACCCCCATCGTTCTGCCCGGACACTGAGATCCAGCTCCAAAGGCCTTCTGGCAATTCCCTCCCTGTGAGAAGTGAAGTTACAGAGAACCAGGCAAAGGGCCTTCTCAATAGTGGCGCCCTCCCTGTGGAACGCCCTCCCATCAGATGCCAAGGAGATAAAGAACTGCACAACTTTTAGAAGACATCCCTGTATTGTGAAGTTTTTAATGTTTAATGTTTTATTATGCTTTTATATTTATTGGAAGCGGCCCAGAATGGCTGGGGCAACCTAGTCAGATGGGTGGGGTACAAATAATAAAATTATTATTATTATTATTATTATTATTATTATTATTATTATTATTATTATTAAGCTAGCAAGAGCGCAACAACACTCTCCTCAGCTGTGATTCCCAGCATCTGGTCTTTAAATTTTCTTAGAATTTGTAAGAAGTTGTGTGTGCATGTGGATGTATGAGGGAATAAATGCTCGCAGGTGGCGCTGTGGGTTAAACCACGGAGCTTAGGACTTGCCGATCAGAAGGTCGGCGGTTCGAATCCCCACAACGGGGTGAGCTCCCGTTGCTCGGTCCCTGCTCCTGCCAACCTAGCAATTCGAAAGCACATCCAAGTGCAAGTAGATAAATAGGTACCGCTCTGGCGGGAAGGTAAACGGCGTTTCCATGCGCTGCCAGAAGCAGCTTAGTCATGCTGGCCACATGACCCTGTATGCTGGCTCCCTCGGCCAATAAAGCGAGATGAGCGCCGCAACCCCAGAGTCGTCCGCAACTGGACCTAATGGTCAGGGGTCCCTTTACCTTTAACTGATCCTAATAGTATTTGTAGGAACTGGATGGAGAGAGAAAACTTTAGCTGGCCAGCATGTGACCATGGGCATTTAATTATTCCATTGTTGTTATTTGAGTAATTAGATACAGATGACTCATTATGAGTTCATTGGATCAAATGGTAGTACCAATGGATCTTCTTACTCTTGAAGTCTCTTGGCAGTTTTTATTCTCTCCATGTTTCAGTGTGCCCTTATTAATATGTATGCATAGATGCTCAATCATTAAAAACCCTTTGCACATAAAAATCCATTTTTACAGAACTTAAATAGCTAGAAGGAATTGCACCCTCTGCTACTCAAAACATGTTAGTGATTCATTTATATACGAAAATATAAAGTCCATGTCCACGTCACATAGCTCAGATATATATTTCAACTTTCAAGTCTTCTTTTCCCACCCTGTCCCTCAAAAGGGTATTCAGAATAAGCATTTCAGTATGGAAAGTGAAATGTCTGAGTGAATTGATGTTAGTCAATTTAGTAAAACTAGAACAAATCAATGAACCACCCAGGAACCTAATGCTCTCAGTATTCCCACCGATGGCTCCACAACATCAAACAGTATGGAAAACATTTTCAAGGTAAGCCCTCTGTACTCGGAAACTGGTCCCTAAAGGCAGAAAGATATAACTTTCTTGGCCTGCCTGTTTAAAGAAAGGTTATGGTCTGCATTCACAATAGGATCAAGTTCATGCATAGCTCATGAAAATGCATCTTGAAAAAAGGCTGGATTGGCCACAGTCTTCTCAAGAAGATGGGCAGTTGGGAGAGATGGAGCTGACCATTGGGTACATGGGACATTTGTCCGAGATTGCTGGCTTGCCAAAAGCACCGGGACGCAGACTGTTGAGCCTTCTTACAGATCCCGTTGAACTGTGCCAATTTGCAGAACTCCTGCCCCTCCTAGTTCTTTTAACTGGTCAGGGTGGGGGCTGGTCTTTTGAAATATGGAACAGAAATGATAGGGAAATGGTTAAGTACACACAACATGGCTCCCCAAATCAACACAGACTGTGGAAACTTCACACTGGACTTCAAGCATCTGGCATTGTGTGCCTCCCGATTCTTCCTCCAGACTCTGGGTCCTTGGTTTCCAAATGAGATGCAAAAGCTGCTCTGATCAGAAAAGAGATTTGGGGAGCCATGTCATCAGCTGGTGTTGGTCCACTGTGCTTCATTAAGTCCAGGGTCAACGCAGCCATCTACCAGGAGATTTTGGAGCACTTCATGCTTCCTTCCGCAGACGAGCTTTATGGGGATGCTGACTTCATTTTTCAGCAGGACTTTGGCACCTGCCCACACTGCCAAAAGTACCAAAACCTGGCTCAATGCCCATGGGATTACTACGCTTGATTGGCCAGCAAACTCGCCTAACCTGAACCCCATAAAGAATCTATGGGGCATTGCCAAGAGACAGATGAGAGACATGAGACCGAGTAATGCAGAAGAGCTGAAGGCTGCTATGGTCTTCCTGGTCTTCCATAACACCTCAGCAATGCCACAGGCTGATAGCATCCATGCCACACCGCATTGAGGCAGTAATTGATGCAAAAGGGGCCCAAACCAAGCACTGAGTCCATATGCATGCTTCTACTTCTCAGAGGTCCAATATTGCTCTATTTGCAGTCCTTGTTTTGCTGATTTCGTTTAATATTCTAATTTTCTGAGATTGTTAATTTGCGGTTTTCATCAGCTGTATGCCATGATCATCACAATTATAACAAATAAAGGCTTGATATATCTCGCTTTGCATGTCATGAATCTATCTCATATATTAGTTTCACCTTTTAAGTTGAATTACTGAAATAAATGAACTTTTCCACTATATTCTAATTTTCCGAGTTTCACCTGTGTTCTGGATCATGCAACTCACTTCTCCGGAAGTTTATGAAACAAAGTAAGTTGCTTTCAGTTATACAGTGGTACACTGGTTCTCGAACTTAATCCATTCCGGGAGTCCATTCGATTCCTGAAACCATTTGGAAACACCATTCGTGTTCCTTTGGTGGTGAGAGAGGTTGGGGTTGGCCTAGGGTGTGGTTGTTTGTTTGTGATTGGCTGTGGTGATCTTTGTTTTCGTGTGTGAGTGCGGTGGGTGGGTGTTTTGGATCAGGTTAGCCATACTGATTTGTATGCTGTTGGTGGATTATTGTCATTGTCTTGTTGGGCTGTGTATGTGATAAAGGGGTAAAGGCGTCTTCTTCTGTTTGTCCCCGTGTCAGTTTCAGTTTATTGGTTAATTTTTCTAGTAGGGCTGTTTCCCATACTATTTGGTACCATTGGTCCATGCTTACTCCTGACAGGTCTCTTCAGTGTCTGGTTATAGGGTTTCTGGCTGCTGAAAGAAGGTGGGTTATGAGTTCTTTGTGGTGTAAATGGGCATTGTAGTCTTGGAAGATGTTTAGTAGGGCCAATTCTGGAGTGATGTCTAATACATGCTTAGTTATTTTACATATTTCTCGTGTGGCTGTTGTCCAGAATAGTTGGATTTTGGGGCACTCCCACCACATGTGGAGGTATGTGCCTGTGGAGGTGCACCCTCTCCCGCATTTTGGTGAGGTTCCTGGGCATATTAGCGCTAGTTTTCTTGGTGTTAGGTACCGTCTGTAGGTGAGTTTCAGAGTGATACCCACTATATAACTGTGGTTGTGTAGAGGAGGTGTGGAGAACTTTTGGTCCTCCAGTTGAACTTCAACTCTCATCATCCCGAATCATTGGTCATGCTTGCTGAGACTGATGGGAGTTGTAGTTCAGCAATATCCGGGGGACCAAAAGTTCCCCACACCTGGTATATTGAAGGTAAAGGGACCCCTGACCATTAGGTCCAGTCGTGGCTGACTCTGGGGTTGCTGCGCTCATCTCACTTTACTGGCTGAGGGAGCCGGTGTACAGCTTCCAGGTCATGTGGCCAGCATGACTAAGCCGCTTCTGGCGAACCAGAGCAGCACACGGAAACGCCGTTTACCTTCCTGCCGGAGTGGTACCTATTTATCTACTAGCACTTTGATGTGCTTTCGAACTGCTAGGTTGGCAGGAGCTGGGACCGAGCAACGGGAGCTCACCCCATCGCGGGGATTCGAACCGCCGACCTTCTGATCGGCAAGTCCTAGGCTCTGTGGTTTAGACCACAGTGCCACCCGTGTCCCAACCTGGTATATTGGAAGGAAGCAAATATCTGGAGAGGGGATTGGTGACCAGGCCTTATACCCTCGATTTAACAAATCTGCTTCATAGTGAGGAGAATTCATTTGGGTGGCTCGGCTATAACAGTCGGAAGTTTGCTCATAGCCCTTTTGAGGTGGCAGTTTCTGGCAACGATCTGTAGCAGACAAACGTTCCCAGACAGTGCCAATTTAGACTGCAGCAGGGGAAATGGATTGTGGCGGATATTGCTGCTGCGCACCCCAATCTCCCTGCATGCAGAATACAAGCAGCAGAGAAGTCTAGATCAGAGTCCTATTCCCTGGTATGCCACTTTTCTGTTGCATGTGATGGTCAGGCGTCAGCAAACTTTTTCAGCAGGGGGCCGGTCCACTGTCCCTCAGACCTTGTGGGGGGCCGGACTATATTTGGGGGTGGGATGAACGAATTCCTATGCCCCACAAATGACCCAGAGATGCATTTTAAATAAAAGGACACATTCTACTCCTGTAAAAACACACTGATTCCTGGACCGTCCGCGGGCCGGATTTAGAAGGCGATTGGGCCGGATCCGGCCCCCGGGCCTTAGTTTGCCTACCCATGGGTCAGAGGATCAAGGAGAACATTCAGATTTGCAAATGCTTCTGTGATATCTGCAAAGATAAGGGTGCACCGTGTGTTATTTCTAAATTTGTAGTGTGCTCCTCTGTTCTTGGGAATTCTCTGTCGAAGTTGGGGTAAACATGAGAATACATGAGTGCGGACTGAGGTGTCCCGAATAATCAAAATGTACCCCTCCAATTAAACTGAAGGTCACAATGCGTCTTATTCAAAAACTTCTAGACAGCCTCAAGGGTTAAAACAAATAGTCTTTACTGCTTTCTGAATGTCACTGTTTTGAAATCCGGATCTGACTTCCCTTCAGAGGTGCTAAGCGCTATGCACAGAGTTAAAGGGAAATCCGCAAGTCTTTTGACGTTTCTGAAAATCAGAAGCAAGAAGCCTCTTGGAGCTGCGTGTCCCCAAAGTTGTCACTTTTGAAAACCTTGGCTTTTATTCATTCAGCTGCCACCCGTATTTTATCCTGATTTAGGATTCCCCTGCCCCCCCCCCCCCCAGCTAAAGACAGAAAGTCCTGATTTACACCACAAGTTTTGTCTCGGGGCAAACGGAGGTATCCTTCTTCCCTAGCTACAACGGGGAATGTACCGTCATGATTTAAAAAACAACCACCCCCAAAACAATACAAAGAACCGCAATCCATTGTGCTACTAGTGCAAAGGTTGTGTGTCTTTGTGTGTGTGTGTGTGTGTGTGTGTGTGTGTGTGTGTGTGTGTGTACACACCACCCTTCCTATATCCAGACTTTCTGTGAAGCCCGGGTATTTTGGAAAACACAGCCCCGTTGTTTAAAGACGAAGTAATGAGATTAATATATACGGCAAATTAGAAGGAAGCAAGGAGATCGGGGCGAGGGGAGGGCAAAGGAAGCAAGCTCTTTCCCTGTTAAATATTTACCACTTGTGTTGAGCGCTGGCTCTTGCCTTTTGGTAATCCTAGAGGTGGTTAGTTTTGTGTCAGTAAGGATGTGTGTGTGTGTGTGTGTGTGTTAATGTATTCCTCCCTCCGAACCCACCTTGCATGGGAAAAGGCCGTGGTAACAAAAAGCAGACTGTTCCTTGTTCATGAATATTAATCGGTAAACTCCCCCTGGTATTTTTAAATTGGAGGCGAAAACTCTCCCTCCCCGCTGCTCCCCACTCAGGCAGGCCCAGAGCAGGAAAGCTCTGAATGTCCTGGGAAAGCCATAGAGTTCCCTGACTTCCCAGGCAATGCCATATAAAACTCCGAGGTCACGGGGCCAGCAAAGAGGAGGAATCAGCTTTGTCTCCGCTGTGTGTTGCTGAAAGCTAAACCTTTATGGAACATTCTGAACTGCATTTTTGGCTATTTAACCTTCAAAACAAAAGGCTTATTTATTCCCTCCCGCCACCCTCTCCCCTCAGACATTCGCCTTCATCTAGGGTTTTTCACCCTTTTTGGTCCCACGTTGACAGTGGCGGCATACGAAGGAAACCTCCTCGCCTAAGGCGCAGGCCTTGGTCAGCGACACTAGCCGCTGCTTGCCCTGAAAGGAAGGGTGATGTGCTTTTTAGCACTCCTGTCTTCCGCTGCCTCCTGCAGTTTGGTCAAACTCATGCTGGTCGCTTTGAGAACACTGTCCAACCATCTCGTCCTCTGTCGTCCCCTTCTCCTTGTGCCCTCCATCTTTCCCAGCATCAGGGTCTTTTCCAGGGAGTCTTCTCTTCTCATGAGGTGGCCAAAGTATTGGAGCCTCAGCTTCAGGATCTGTCCTTCCAGTGAGCACTCAGGGCTGATTTCCTTCAGAATGGATAGGTTTGATCTTCTTGCAGTCCATGGGACTCTCAAGAGTCTCCTCCAGCACCATAATTCAAAAGCATCAATTCTTCGGCGATCAGCCTTCTTTATGGTCCAGCTCTCACTTCCATACATCACTACTGGGAAAACCATAGCTTTAACTATACGGACCTTTGTTGGCAAGGTGATGTCTCTACTTTTTAAGATGCTGTCTAGGTTTGTCATTGCTTTTCTCCCAAGAAGCAGGCCTCTTTTAACAGAAAAAAACTTCCTGCCCTCTAAATCAGTTATCCTCAATATTTTCCCACTGAAGTCAGACTATTAGCCTACATAGGCAGTTGGGGGCCTATTTGTTTTAACCATACATTTGTACGATGGCTGTGTTGCTGCTGTGACCCACCTTTCGATCAGGCTGTGACCCACCACTAGAAAACCAATGCTGTACATGTTTTGGACTACTATTCCCATCATCCATTAACCCTGACCATGCTGACCCATGCATGTAGGGTTGCCATACGTCCGGAATTTCCTGGAGATTGCTGCTTTAATGTCCTGGAACATGCGGACTTATGGCAACCCATATCGGAAGTGTAGATTTGGGTAAATTTCCTTAAAAATAGCTGAAAAACAAAAAACGCTGCACTACTTTGGCCAAAAAGAAAAAAGGGAAAGGGCGGGGGGGGGGGGGGGGCTCAATGATTTTGCCAAAATGAAATCTGAAATATGGCATGTTATTTGTCTAGAGTAATAACACACACACACACACACACACACACACACACACACACACAATTGTTCCATCTGTTAACAGAGAAATTTGTGGGCTCCCTAGGACAAAAAACAAGGACACCAGCCAGGAATTCCAGAGCAAAACAGCAGCCAGTAGGCTTGGTCTTTATTGAAGACTGTCGCAACAGGATTCCCACCTGCCACAAGGTGGAACAAGATGGAAGTCCTGAACAAAAGAGCCCCCAAACTTTTATTAGCTGCTAATCCCCATGTTAAAGTAAAGGTAAAGGGACCCCTGACCATTAGGTCCAGCCGTGACCGACTCTGGGGTTGCGGCACTCATCTCACTTTATTGGCCGAAGGAGCCGGCGTACAGCTTCCGGGTCACGTGGCCAGCATGACTAAGCCGCTTCTGGCGAACCAGAGCAGCGCACGGAAACGCCGTTTACCTCCCCGCCGGAGCGGTACCTATTTATCTACTTGCACTTTGATGTGCTTTCGAACTGCTAGGTTGGCAGGAGCTGGGGCCGAGCAACCGTCACGGGGATTCGAACTGCCGACCTTCTGATCAGCAAGTCTTAGGCTCTGTGGTTTAACCCACAGTGCCACCCCAAACAACATCACTCATACATCACGGTTACATCATGAAAGGAGAGGTCTGGTGGCAGTAATCTGAGCATCCTGGACCCTGTCCCATGGTTCTCCTTGCCCTCCACCAAACATCCATCAAGTGTAACAAAAAATCTATTTACATTTCCTTGTTTCCCATCCAAGTTAATCACACCCTTTTGTCTTCATCTGGGTTTGTTATTTCTGGAATGGCTACCTGTCTGGCACTCAGGTATCAGGATGCCAGGAATTATCCCTCAGGCAGAGGGGCTGCTGAGTAGCTAAGCTCACATGTCTATATGAATTTCTGAAGTTTTCCCAGTGAGCCAGTACATAGATACATTTATCAGTGAATTCTTACATTTAGTATCATGCAGCAAAGGCCCTTTGAATAGATAGGAAGAAACTGTGATGAAGTGTTTTGTGGGGACAAGTCACAAAAGTGACTGTGCTGGTTTTGGTAGTGGGCTGCATGTGCATGATATCTGCTGGAGGGGCAACCCCCCCCCCACAACCTATACATAAATTCCTGCAACACATCTTAGATATATGATGCCGGATGTATAATTCTTATGGATATTTATAAACAGCACATATTCTAAAATTGGAACGATACAGAGATTAGCACGGCCCCTGTGCAAGGAGAACTCACAGAAGCATTCCGTATTTTTAACCAAAGGGAAACTTTAATAACAATTATCACAAAAAAACCAAACAAAGAATTGTTGATGCTGGAGACAAAAATAATCTGCGAAGGATTTTTGTGGACGAAATAAACGTCGGTTGCCTTAGATAGCAGATAGCAGCAGTCAGATTCCGAGCTATGAGACATATTTGCTTGTGTATAAATAGCTACATTATGCCCTATTTACATTTTTACAAAAAAAATTCCTTGCAGTAGCACCTTAAAGACCAACTAAGTTAGTTCTTGGTATGAGCTTTCGTGTGCATGCACACTTCTTCAGATACACGTGTATCTGAAGAAGTGTGCATGCACACGAAAGCTCATACCAAGAACTAACTTAGTTGGTCTTTAAGGTGCTACTGCAAGGAATTTTTTTTTGTTTTGACTATGGCAGACCAACACGGCTACCCATCTGTAACTGGAACTATGGAAGGCACCACATTGAGCCGCATGAAATGGAAGTCCATCAACCTCACCAAGAAACTTGCACAGGTACAGACTGATATCTTCTTTCTTACTAAATGCAAGAACCTGGACATTATACCCAAGGGTCTTAGAATTAAGAACCCTCTGCAATCCACATATCCCACTGAATATGCAAAAAAACTATGCAACACTGTGTATCTGAAGAAGTGTGCATGCACACGAAAGCTCATACCAAGAACTAACTTAGTTGGTCTTTAAGGTGCTACTGCAAGGAATTTTTTTTGTTTTGACTATGGCAGACCAACACGGCTACCCATCTGTAACTGGAACTATGGAAGGCACTACATTTTTACAGTGCTTCTCAAATTGCCTGATCCTGTGCCTCTGCCTGTCTGTGTGTCGCTGCTCCATTGAAATGCAAACAACACTAGGATGGAATGCATTGTTGACTTACCAGGAAAATCGCCCATAGACAGCCATTGTAGGGAAGAACAATGTTTGTTTGAATAGCATCCAGGGGGATGTTGGGTTGTAGAACGCATTAGGAGAAGGTTCCTTGCCTTTTTCCTCCTCCTCCTCTTATTTTATTTTTTTAAGTATTGTGGCATCATAAGGCAAGCATCAACCTGCCACTAAATCTATTTACTTATTTGTGCTGCATCTCACATTGACGCTTCAGAATTCTGCTTCCAGCATCATAAACAAGGTTAGCCTAACGTAGTCATCTCTTTGCTAGCTTCGTGGAACTACAATCAGACTTACAGAATTACCAACTTTCTACGTTAGCGTTGGGAGATGACTATAGTGCTGCCGGCCAGGGCACACACACAAACGCACCAGCTTTTATTAGAAAGCAAGACAGGAAATGTAATAGGAATGTTGCGTTGCATAACTGGCAGATACTGGCACAGAATAACTTCCACTTGAGGCTGCATATTACATCAATTGCAGAATAACCAAAATCTTGCAGCAACTCTCTCTCTCTTCTACAAACACCAAACGAGTGCAATGGCCCCAAATTGCATTCTTTTTGCTGCAAATGTGTGTTATCTGGTACTGCAAGAGCCATCTATTGGTTCCAGACCACGAGTTTCCGGCATGAATTTCAAGCTCTGCCGGCAGCGGCTGAGAGTCTTATTTCTGCTTATTCTCTTAGCTCTGAGGCTGGGGAAATATTTGACTGTGGGCTCCTACAGATTACCTGTTTACTTGTTCGTTTTATTATAGTTCTATCCCACCACACCTCTAAACAGCTACATGGTTCTCCCTCACCCCATTTAATCCCCCAAACAACCCTGTGAGGAAGGCTAGGCTGAGAGACTGGCCCAAGATCTCCCAGTGAGTTTTGTGTCTGAATGGGAGATTTGAACCCTGGTCTCCCAGGCCATAGTCAAATATTCTATGAGCTGCCATGCACAAAGCTTACATAGGGGTTAGATTACAGCAGGTCTTTATTGAGCTTTCATCCTGATTTGTTTGAGGTAAGGTTATATGCCTGTTGTCTTTGTCCATGGAGTTTTCTTGGCAGGGATACTGGAGTGGCTTGCCAGTTCCTCCTCCAGGTGGATCACGTTTGGTCAAAACTCTCCACTATGACCTGTTCATCTTGGGTGCCCTGCTCGGCATAGTTCATAGCTTCTCTGAGTTATTCAAGCCCCTTTGCCAGGGCAAGGCAGTGATCCATGAAGGGACAGCATATTAAAAAGCAGAGACATCACCTTGCCAACAAAGGTCCATATAGTAAAAGCTATGGTTTTCCCAGTAGTGATGTATGGAAGTGAGAGCTGGACCATAAAGAAGGCTGATCGCTGAAGAATTGATGCTTTTGAATTGTGGTGCTGGAGGAGACTCTTGAGAGTCCCATGGACTGCAAGAAGATCAAACCTCTCCATTCTGAAGGAAATCAGCCCTGAGTGCTCACTGGAAGGACACATCCTGAAGCTGAGGCTCCAATACTTTGGCCACCTCATGAGAAGAGAAGACTCCCTGGAAAAGACCCTGATGTTGGGAAAGATGGAGGGCACAAGGAGAAGGAGACGACAGAGGACGAGGTGGTTGGACAGTGTTCTCGAAGCTACCAGCATAAGTTTGACAAAACTGCGGGAGGCAGTGGAAGACAGGAGTGCCTGGCGTGCTCTGGTCCATGGGGTCACGAAGAGTCAGACACGACTAAAAGACTATACAACAACAAGGTTATATGACAATGAGCATTTGTCCCAAATTCATCCTAATTTGCTTCCTCAGTGGTTATACATATTTTTGTTCACCATTCCATCCTGCACATTTTCCTCCTCACTTTCCTAACAGCAAAAGACCATTGGGATTTTTTTGTGAGTGTATTTGCTCTATCGGGACAACGGAGCGCTTTAGTCCACTTTAAGTGTGCAAACCTAAATTTCCACTATGCCCTTGAAACCTTCCTGCAAAATACTTACTGAAAGTGGCTCATGAGAGCATTGCTTCCCTCTGCCCAATTCAGGTCAGCGAAAAGAGATGCCCCACCTTTGCCCCACTAGGCGAGAGGAAGATGTTCATCACGTCGAGCAAAAAGAAGCGGGATAGAGAGACACACACCTCTGTTGTTTCTGCTGCAAAGATAAGAGGTGCCTGAGCCTAGCTGAACCGCTAGAGAGGCACATTGCAAAAATTACGCATGTCTCTCCATCGATCCACATTACTGTGCTCACAAACCCTGAATGTACTGTACAGGAGAAATCAAACTGCAAAGAGCTGCAGAACAAAGCTTTTATCATCAAATGAGAAAGAGGAATGATGCAATCCCTTACATGCCTACTTTCTGTGGGAATGTTCAGGGAGGCAGGAGCGGATATATTGTTTTTTAATATCCTTTCTAACTTGCGCTAGCAGGTTCCTTTACTTAGCAGAGTTTCCGAGCACAATTCAAAGTGTTGGTGCTGACCTTGAAAGCCCTAAACGGCCTCGGTCCTGTATACCTGAAGGAGCGTCTCCACCCCCATCGTTCAGCCCGGATACTGAGATCCAGCACCAAGGGCCTTCTGGCGGTTCCCTCATTGCGAGAAGTGAGGTTACAGGGAACCAGAAAGAGGGCCTTCTCGGTAGTGGCACCCTCCCTGTGGAATACCCTCCCTTCAGATGTGAAGGAAATAAGCAGCTATCCTATCTTTAAAAGACATCTGAAGGCAGCCCTGTTCAGGGAAGTTTTTAATATTTAATGCTGTATTGTTTTTAACACTTGATTGGAAGCTGCCCAGAGTGGCTGGGGAAACTCAGCCAGATGGGCGGGGTACAAATAATAAATTATTATTATTATTATTATTCCCCTTTTTAAACGCACAACGGGTAGATGGTTGCAGGCTTGTGTAAGCCTCTCACTGTTAGGTTCCTGGTAAAGGTAAAGGGACCCCTGACCATTAGGTCCAGTCGCGGACAACTCTGGGGTTACGGCACTCATCTCGCTTTACTGGCTGAGGGAGCTGGTGTACAGCTTCTGGGTCATGTGGCCAGCATGACTAAGCTGCTTCTAGCGAACCAGAGCAGCGCACGGAAACACCGTTTACCTTCCCGCCAGAGCGGTACCTATTTATCTACTTGCAATTTGACGTGCTTTCAAACTGCTAGGTTGGCAGGAGCAGGGACTGACCAACGGGACCTCACCCCGTCGCGTGGATTCGAACCGCCGACCTTCCAATTGGCAAGTCCTAGGCTCTGTGGTTTAACCCACAGCACCACCTGCGTCCCAGGTTCCTGGTAAGTTCCCTTATATCCCTCTTAAAAGAATAAATATGCCACAATCTTGTGTAAAGTATATAAAAGTAGTTTACTCACATTTAGTTCACAGTTGGATCCCTGAAGGCAGACTTAGTATATACAAAGTATATACATGTGGAGCTATAGGGGGATAATCCCAGTCTCCTCTGTTGTTTGGAATCCAACAGAGCATCTCTACCTAAAAAGCTGCTCCAATGACGGAGGAAGTCAAAAAGAAAGAGGGGGCTGCGTGCCCTATCCTTTTGTTAACTGGACAGGTAAGGTCACGCCCACCTCTAGTCACATGCAAAGGAAGAATGTCCCAGCCAGGGGGAAACAGGAAGTTTTTGACCGGCTGGACCAAACATTCCCTGCATGTCCACTCTAGGAAAACAAGGAATGTTGTACTTGACTGCTACTTATGTATCACATCCCACACTATCACTGAGTTCAGTGGGGCTTACTCCCAGGTAAATCTGCATAGGATTTTAATGTGGGCTGCAACCATATGCAAGCCTTGTGCTCTATGTCACAGTGAGGCGAGCGGCGCTTTGGCTCAGATGCCCAGCAAAACTCACAGTGAATGCATCTACTGTATCACCCACAGCTGTTCCTGAGAGGGGAAATAAGTGAACAGGCTGCCTCTCCAGTTGGCAACGCATCTGGTTTTGGCTGGCATGTGCGTGGTCTCTTCCACATCCGTCTGCTCGGCTTCTTTGCGGCGATGCGTCAACTTGCAAGCATTCCATTGCTGCATCTGATCTTCTCTGGTTCCTCTTGGGTTGCATAAGAAGTCCTAGGCCACAACAAGCCCAAAAGGAACAATTTGCAAATAAATGAGATTCCAGGTTTTAGAGGGAAGGCTCTCTTGCCTGCCAGGAAGCGAACCTGCAAACGGACAGGGCTTGCTTTCAGTGTTGATAAGCTGACGGGCACTGGCTGCAAGCCCCACTTGCAGAGGAGCAATCTGGAGCCAACTTTAAGCTCTCGATGATTTCAATGTCGTCACATCCTTGCTTGTCCCATACCTGATGTCACATATGACACCAGGAGCAGGGCAGGGGGGCTCTACCTTTTTTGATCATCAGTTTTCAGACCGTGACATGGCAATGCGGAGAGAGCAACCCTTGAAATATATTTGCAAAATGTTTTTGCGTGGACCCATCCTTACATGTGGCACATTCCTGAAGGGTGGCTCTGTGGTCTAAACCACTGAGCCTCTTGGTCTTGCCGATTTGAAGGTCGGCAGTTTGAATCCACGAGATGGGGTGAGCTCCCGTTGTTCTGTCCCAGCTCCTGCCAACCTAGCAGTTCGGAAGCTCACCAGTGCAAGTAGATAAATAGGTACCACTGCGGCGGGAAGGTAAACAACATTTCCGTGCGCTCTGGTTTCCGTCACGGTGGCCCATTGTGCCAGAAGCGGTTTAGTCCCGCGGGCCACATGACCTGGAAAGCTATATGCAGACAAACGCCGGCTCCCTCGGCCTGAAAGCAAGATGAGCGCCACAACCCCATAGTTGCCTTTGACTGGACTTAAACGTCCAGGGGTCCTTTACCGTTTTACTTTGAAGGGGGTGCATTGCATTAAACCAAGTGCTGAATGAGTCCCAATCTGTACTATTGCAAGGGTGGTTGAAATGCAGCTCACCATTGCATCTGAGTGCTGTTCATGGAGGAACGTTAAAGGGCTTAATCTATCCAAAGTTCAACACTTGAACATCCCGTTGATTTCTGCGGGATTTGTGAAGTTCTTAGCTTTTGTGCCCAAAATCCATTGCTCTGCTCCTCATCTCCTCCTTTCTCTCTTAAATGACAAGATGTTTATAAAGGTAAAGGGACCCCTGACCATTAGGTCCAGTCGTGGCCGACTCTGGGGTTGCGGCGCTCATCTCGCTTTATTGGCCGAGGGAGCCGGCGTACAGCTTCCGGGTCATGTGGCCAGCATGACTAAGCCGCTTCTGGTGAACCAGTGCAGCGCACGGAAACGCCGTTTACCTTCCCGCCGGAGTGGTACCTATTTATCTACTTGCATTTTGACGTGCTTTCAAACTGCTAGGTTGGCAGGAGCAGGGACCGAGCAACGGGAGGTCATCACGGGGATTCAAATTGCCGACCTTCCGATTGGCAAGCCCTAGGCTCTATGGTTTAACCCACAGCACCACTCGCGCCCCTAAGATGTTTATACCATCTTTTTAAATCTGCCATGAACCTCAGTGAGGTCATCTGCCTGCCTGTGCCTCCTTCCCTACCGCTGTGCTTCATGCTGCATTTTTGCATTGCCGTATATACCACGGAGAGGATGGGGTTGTCTGTACCCATTTCACTGAATTGTTTCTCCCACTTGCAAACCACAATTCCAGTTCCACGAAGCTGTCGTCTGCCCATGGGCAGTGGCTGTCTGAAGTGTACACACCTCAGCTTACCCATGGCTTACCTTTTCAAATTGGTTCGAGGAAAAACATATCAAACAGGGGTATTCAAACGCTGGCTGAACCAAGAAGCTATGGTTTTAAAACAGAAAGACAACTCGCTCATTGGGGTGACTGTGTCCATTCTTTAAAATGGAAGAGATTTCTCAAAGGTATGTTAGTAAAGGTAAAGGGACCCCTGACCATTAGGTCCAGTCGTGACCAACTCTGGGGTTGCGGTGCTCATCTCGCTTTATTGGCCGAGGGAGCCGGCGTACAGCTTCCGGGTCATGTGGCCAGCATGACTAAGCCCCTTCTGGCGAACCAGAGCAGCGCATGGAAACGCCGTTTACCTTCCCGCCGGAGCGGTACCTATCTATCTACTTGCACTTTGACGTGCTTTTGAACTGCTAGGTTGGCAGGAGCTGGGACCGAACAACGGGAGCTCACCTCGTCGCGGGGATTCGAACCACCAACCTTCTGATCTGCAAGTCCTAGGCTCAGTGGTTTAACCCACAGCGCCACCCGCTTCTGTCTTCAAAGGTAAATTATTGCAACTTTTATTTGGTGATGCGATATAGTATTAGTACCTTTAGTGTTGTTGTTTTTTTGGGGGAAGAGGAGATTGGTAGCTAGCTATGCAGCATGTAATAAAAATTATTCCCAAAGGACACAGTCATATAGTCACCATTCTCAGGCAGGACACTTTTACTGTTTACTAACGATGACGATCCACCGTCATAGCGGAGAGGGATTAGGCAAAGCCCTCACCATTTGTCTGGGTCAGTGAGTTGGTGTTGCCATCCTTGTTTTCATTGCGTTATTCAGCGCAATTGTAAGGTTTATTGCACATCCTCATCATATTAACCGTTCCTCTTACAGTTGCTTGACTCAGCAGCCAAGAATGGCTGCAGAAGTCATTATGCTTCCTGGAGACCTGGCAGGAGTCCGCTGTGGAATTCACGGTAAAGATGGCCTTTCCGTACCCTGACTGCATTCAGGAAGAGCAAAAAGAAAAAAAAGGCTCCTGCTCTGTCAAAACTTTGCCCCGAAAAAGATGGTCAAACTGTTTATGTATGCAAAAACAGCAGCCTTAATCCTGTACAGTAGTACCTTGGGTTACATACGCTTCAGGTTACATACGCTTCAGGTTACAGACTCCGCTAACCCAGAAATAGTACCTCGGGTTAAGAACATTGCTTCAGGATGAGAACAGAAATCGTGCTCCAGTGGCGCAGCAGCAGCAGGAGGCCCCATTAGCTAAAGTGGTGCTTCAGGTTAAGAACAGTTTCAGGTTAAGAACGGACCTCCAGAACGAATTAAGTACTTAACCTGAGGGACCACTGTACTCACAAAAATGAAATGGAAAGAATGCAGATCCTCCAAGTGTCCCTATTTTCTAGGTACAGTCCCCAATTTAGAGAAGCCGTCCCAGTTTCTGATTTGATCCCGGAATGTCCCACTTTTCCTTAGGACATCCTTATTTTCATCAGATAAACGTTGGGGGGGTATGGAGTTATCCAACACCCAAGCCACCTTAAGAGAAGTTTTTTAAGTGTGTGTGTGTGTGTGTGTGTGTGTGTGTGTGTGTGTGTATATATATATATATATATATATATATATATATATATATATATATATATAATTGATACATCGGAACAACAACAAAACAGGAAAACAAAACAAAAACAATATACAGCAATAAAAAGAAATTAAAAATTAGATAATGACAATAAAAGTTACAACCAACGAAACGTCAACATTTACACCATATAAATATAAATTACGTAAAGTTTTGACTTCCTTCACCCTGATATCGGCTTTTTAATTTCTTTCTTTTCAACTTTTTCCTTTGTGAATTATTGTACAGGGAAGTTTTTTCATGTTTAATGTTTTATTATGTTATATAATAAGAACAAGAATAAGAATGATGATGTTTTTATATATGTTGGAAGCCACCTGAGTGTCTGGAGGAACCCAGTCAGATGGGTGGGGTATAAATAGTAAAATTATCATTATGGAATGGAACGTCCCTATTTTCACCAGAGAAATGTATGAGAAAGGTATGAGAAGGAGAAGTACCAACCAAGGAATAATGACTTCAAAAGTTAACAGACTGTGTGGAAACAGCAAAATCGACAGCAAAAATAAGAGATAAAAGAGACAAACTGTTTAAGGAATAGATTCAGCCGTGTTGGTCTGACGCAGTCGAAATACCAGTCTATAAAAAAATTGTCCAGTAGCACCTTAGAGACCAACTAAGTTTGTTCTTGGTATAAGCTTTCATGTGCATGCACACGTCTTCAGATAAGGAATAGTGGAGACTATCTGAAGAACTGCTATAGTCAAATGAAAACGCTGCAGGATTCGAATTATGAGCAGCAGAGTGGATGCAACCGTAAGCGAAAGAGAGGATATATGTATTAATATGTTATATAAAGCAGTTGGTACAGGGTGGGAAAAGAAACACAACACAGGTAAGGATGGGAAGTCAATTTTAAAAAGAAATATATATATTGAATTTTAAGTAGATTTGTAAAAGTTTTCGAAATTAATAAAAACATTATTGGGGGGGGGGGAGGAGAGGGGGAAGAACTTTGTTTCTCAGCGGAGTAGCTGCTCTCTGCATTATGATTCGTTTTCTGCCCACGGGCATAAGAATGGCCGCTGGCAGGTGGCTGAGGAGTTGTCTGAATAGCTGCAATTGTCTGGATGTCAAAGGGATGAGGCAGCAAGCAGAACTGGGAATTAAAAAGACAGTGGGTGATGCCAAATTGGGAGGGGAGGCGGGGGTGGTGGAGTTTGGCTCAGTGAATTAGCCACCTCCTTCAAAGACACGACCCCCCCTTTTATCTCTGCCAGTTACACCGTCTTGGCATCTAGGGAGGCATCTAGCGGTCTTCCAAAAGTGATGCTAGAGAGCTATTTGGGGGCCCCTAGAGATGTATTGGGACGCGGGTGGCACTCTGGTCTAAACCACAGAGCCTAGGGCTTGCCGATCAGAAGGTCGGTGGGTGGAATCCCCGCGACGGGGTGAGCTCCCGTTGCCCAGTCCCTGCTCCTGCCAACCTAGCAGTTTGAAAGCACGTCAAAGTGCAAGTAGATAAATAAGTACCACTCCGGCGGGAAGGTAAACGGTGTTTCTGTGCGCTGCTCTGGTTCGCCAGAAGCGGCTTAGTCATGCTGGCCACATGACCCGGAAGCTGTACGCTGGCTCCCTCGGCCAATAAAGCGAGATGAGCGCCGCAACCCCAGAGTCATCCGCGACTGGACCTAATGGTCAGGGGTCCCTTTACCTTTACCTTTTAGAGATGTATTGGGACACGGGTGGCACTGAGATCTAAACCACAGAGCCTAGGACTTGCCAATCAGAAGGTCAGCAGTTCGAATCCCCGCGACGGGGTGAGCTCCCGTTGCTTGGTCCCTGCTGCTGCCAACCTAGCAGTTCTAAAGCACATCAAAGCGCGAGTAGATAAATAGGTACCACTCTGGCGGGAAGGTAAACAGTGGCTTCAGGATGAGAACAGAAATCGTGCAGTGGCGGTGCGGTGGCAGTAGGAGGCCCCATTAGCTAAGTGGTGTCTCAGGTTAAGAACAGTTTCAGGTTAAGAACAGCCCTCCGGAACGAATTAGGTTCTTAACCCGAGGTACCACTGTACTTTTGTAAACCAAGAAATCTTCAATAAAAATAGGTTTAAAAACCAAAAACCAAATACAGTTACCAGGATACTTTGGTGGAGGACGTCATGTGCTTCAAATACACTTTAAATGTATGGTGTGGGTACCAGCCACAGACTGAGAAGACCCGGGTTCAAATTCCTCCTCCATCATGAAGTTCTCTCTGGTTCGCTCTGTGCCAGCCAGAATTTCTCAGCCTAACGTTCTCCACTGGTTTGCTGTGAAGATAAAATGGGAGCCCCATCTATTTGTTAAGAGTGCTTTGGAGGAAGGACTGAATATATACAAGTTTTTATTTTTTATTTTTTAAAAAATCCCATCAAGTTTACATGACACATAGCACTGTCTCGGCTTTTGTTGACTATGTGAAGAATTGTCTGGGAAAAGGCATCAAGCTACCTCCATTGAGCCCAAGTCGAAGGGGAGAAACTGTTCAAACTGCTGAGGTTGGCACTGCCCTTGGCACTAAAATAATTGGTTAATCAGTGACTTGCACTACTTGCCTGACAAGTTTGGCAAAGGGTTTCCACGAAACCCCTTAGGAAAATAATAATTATTTGCCAACAAAGGGCTTAGCGTGCACCCTTTGGATTTTGTGGCATCCGAGCCAGAACATTTGCTATTTCTCCCTTCGTCATGTTAGGTGTCAAATTGCCACCCACTCCTGCTGTTTCTCTGGCTATGTTCCTTCGCCCACCCCACCCCACCCTGAATCCTGGAAACTGTAGTTTACCCCTCACAGAGCTATAGTTCCCAGCACCCTTAACAACCTGTCATTCCCAGATTCTTTGGAGAAAGTAATGTGCTTTAAATGTGTTTCACACATGCTGTGTGTATGCAGTTTTTGTCTTCTAGGGAGTTCCTGCTGATCTCTACAAAGGGAGCCTCTTTTCTTTCTTTTAATAAATCTTTTTTATTTAAATTTAAATTCAAACAATAAACATCATCACCATTTAGGATTTTCTGGATCGTTTGACTCCCCTCCACCCTTCCATGGTAACGATTTTCAATCTTTCTCCACTGTTTCCCTTATTTTCTCTATTTTTCTTAGTTTTTAGTACATTACAAACATTACTAAAGTTTTTAGTTGTTTACAGTGTTCTCTTAAGTACATTGTGAATTTTTCCCATCCCTTCTCAAAGGTCTTCTCTTCCTGGTTTCTGATTTTGCTGGTCAATTTCGCCATTTCGGCATAGTCCATCATCTTCATCAGCCATTCATCGATGGTCGGGACTTTATCTTCTTTCCATCTCTGGGCCAGTAATATCCGCGCTGCTGTCGTTGCATACAGAAATAATCGTTTCTGCTCCTTTAGCATCTCCGCACCTAAAATTCCTAGTAAAAAAGCCTCTGGTTTCCCCCCCAAATGTTATTTTAAACATTTTTTCCAACTCATTATATATCATTTCCCAGAATGCTTTTGTTATCTTGCATGTCCACCACATGGGGAAGAAGGTGCCTTCAGTCTCCTTACATTTCCAACATACATTTGAAACAGTTCTATACATCTTTGCTAGTTTTATAGGTGTTAAATACCACTGGTACATCATTTTCATGAAAAGGGAGCCTCTTTTCATGCGGTTGTTGGAAGCCGTGAGGCATCTTTGGCACTGTCAGGGCAAGACTTTGAGGAAAGAGCTCAGGGCGAGACTCAATAAAATGAGGAGGGGCCTCCCTGCAAGACACTAGGGCCGACTTACCACATTATGACCCTTCCCCTTCTTGCCTTTTTGTGTTGTGTACCAGTTGGGCCGGCACCCTGGGCCAGGTTCCTCTTCCCCTTCCTTGCGTGTCCTGCCAATTCACGACATGAATGGACAATTCATGCCATTAGCCAATGTAAACAGGATGGGAGCAAGAGGAACAGTCTCCTGCGTTGTGGATGTTTGAGGGGAGGTTTACATGGGGTGAGCTCCCGTTGCTCGGTCCCTGCTCCTGCCAACCTACCAGTTCGAAAGCACGTCAAAGTGCAAGTAGATAAATAGGTACCACTCCGGCGGGAAGGTAAACGACGTTTCCGTGCGCTGCTCTGGTTTGCCAGAAGCGGCTTAGTCATGCTGGCCACATGACCCGGAAGCTGTCTGCAGACAAACGCCGGCTCCCTCGGCCAGTAAAGCGAGATGAGCGCTGCAACTCCAGAGTCGTCTGTGACTGGACTTAACGGTCAGGGGACCCTTTACCTTTTTACCTTACAGAGAGCTTGGAGACCCCTGTGGCACACATTGCTAAAACCAAAAGCTGGTGGCCGAGGACACATGTAAGACAAAAGTCCAGCATCTAAAAGTACTTCAGCTTCTATTTTGGTGATCCCTCATAGCCGAGTAAGATTGTTTTCCATAAGCACGGTGTCAGAGACTGCCCCCCGGTCCCAGCTCACAGAGGACCAACGCTAGCCAGTAGAACTGTACAAAAGTCTTTATTGAAGTTTAGTTTCCATTTTCAAGCCCTAGCGTGCGTCTCTACGTCTAGACCCTAGACCAGCGAAGCCTCGTCTGAGTCTCCGCCCCCTGTACACCAGTTTAAGACTCTAGCCTTACTCCACCTTCTACGTTTCTCCTTCCGCCTCTGGGTCCTACTACCCCCCGGGGTGCCTTCCTTCCTGGACGCCTCGGAGGCGGACCCCTCGGACTCCTCCCCCTCTCTTCGGCGGGCTTTGGGACCTGGCTCCCTATCCGGGCTGCTCATTGCGCCACCCTCTCGCACATTTGAACTTGGCGCGCGCGCGCTGCCTCTGACCTTCCTTTTGACCGTTTCCTCGCTCTCTGATGCAGGCGTGGCTAACCCTAACTCATGTCCTTCCGCTGACGGAAAGCTGCCTGCTGCCGATGCTTGGGACTCCTCCCCCTTACTGCTCTCCGGTGGGGAAGCTGGTCCCGATTTCCAACTGCTGCTTTCTGAGTCCCCTCTGGCCCCTCCTTCCTGTGGTGTTCCCTCTGGCAACCCCCTAGCTCTGACCACGGGAGCCCCTTTCTGTGAATCCTCTGATTCGCTGGAGAGACTTAGAGACCTCGGACGGCTATCATCGCTGACCTCTCCCTCGGATTCCTCTCCCTCGGTCTCTAATTCCTCCCTTTCCTGTCCCTCTGCTCCTGAACCCCTGACACACGGTTTTAACAGTGAGTCCGTAAGTGACTGTGGAGGCCAATTCTGGATCCACACATTCTTCCACAGTGGGGACATAGGTTTCCGGGTGGGAGTTGATCACGGTGAGGGTTTGCCAAGCGTGCCTTCCTCTTAGCACATTTCTCCCTTTCATCCTGAGTTTGAGTGTCTTCAAAGCCCATTACACCTTTGGTAAAGGCTGTTCTCCAACTGGAGCGCTCGCAGGCCAGTGTTTCCCAGTTGTCAGTGTTTATACTACATTTTTAAAGATTTGCCTTGAGAGAGTCTTTAAACCTCTTTTGTTTACCACCAGCATTACGCTTTCCATTTTTAAGTTTGGAATAGAGTAGTTGCTTTGGAAGACGATAATCAGGCATCCGCACAACATGACCAGTCCAACGAAGTCGATGTTAAAGAATCATTGCTTTGACACTGGTGATCTTTGCTTCTTCCAGTACACTGGTGTTAGTTCGCCTGTCTTCCCAGATGAATTTTCGGAGACACCGTTGATGGAATCTTTCGAGGAGTTGGAGATGGCGTTTATAAATGGTCCACGTTTTACAAGCATACAGTAAGGTAAGGTGAGTAGTACAACTTCGGCTACACTACTCAGGGTCATAAGGAGGGTCGGCACTTGGCGGCTCCTCTCCACGCCAGCAAAACTCTCTGAAAAGTGGGGGGTGATGGTGCAGGGAAGAGATGCTGAGCAGATTTCTCCTTCCTTGAGGCTCAGAGGGTCTTGTGGTGCAGGCAGGCTCTCTGCTCCTGCTATCAGCTCCCACAGCACCATCATAATTAAAGAAGGGAGCAGGTTCCAGCAGTCTGGAAGTTAATGGCATGACAGTTTGTTTTGGGTATAGCAGCCTTGAGGCAAGCAGGGCCAGCCCAAGACAGTTTGGCACCTAGGCCACAGACGAGGAACACAGCAGTGGCACAAATCCCACAGTAATGAATATGATAGTGAATCACTAGTGAAATCATTTGGCACCCTTTAAAAGGTACCTGAAATCCGCCGAGAGACTGGAGAATTGAGCTACTGGGTAGCTAAATTGTATATATTATTTCAATATTGTATTTTGAAATAATAATAATAATAATAATAATAATAATAATAATAATAATAATAATAAATTATTTATACCCCTGCCCTCCCCAGCCAAGACTGGGCTCAGGGCGGCTAGCACCAGATATAAAAACAATTGATTAAAATACAACTTAAAAACAAGATTAAAATACAACATTAAAATGCAGCCTCATTTCAATCAAAAACTTTTTGGGGATGAAAACGTCAAATCTTCACTAAGGCCAACTATCCAGACTGGTCCTACGTGGGCCAGAAAAAAGCCAGGGAAGTCCCCAAATAGGAGTTCCATCACAGAAGGAGAAAGGAAAAAGAAAAGAGGGGGAGGGGATCAAGTTGATTCCAAGCCAAAGGCCAGGCGGAACAACTCTGTCTTACAGGCCCTGTGGAAAGAAATCAGATCCTGCAGGGCCCTGGTCTCATGAGACAGAGCTGTTAAGTTGTGGGTGAACATATCAGACGACACAGCGATTCTTCAAACAGCTCTTGTTTATTCACAGACCAGAACAGAACAGAACTGAAGGGTTCAGCCAGCCTGCTTATATAGAGCTCCACTACAACGCAACAGTAACAACTTTCTGTAACTAGCCAATCACTGAACGTCACTTTCAATCTCCTATTTGCATATGTGGACCTGAGTGAAAACTATCTACAGCATACCCCTGCTGGCCCAGGGTGAGAACTTCAGTACATAACAAGAGCGTTCCACCAGGCCGGAGCCAGTGTTGAAAAGGCCCTGGTTCTGGTTGAGGGCAGGGGTGGATAGCCTCAGGACAAATTTAGCCCATTTTGGCATGCCAGGCCATTTCCCCCAGACTATGCCCACCTGCCCCCAAACCGGACATCAGCATGTGACGTTAGGTCCGGTGCAGGTACACAGATGGATCCTGCATCTAGAACGCAGGATTGAACTGTCTGTGTGTCAGCTGGAGTGGAGGCAGGTTCAGTTCTCCTTGGTCACTGTCTCTAAACACCCCTGCGGGACAATGTTGGCAGTAAGGCACTCCTTGTCGGGTGGGACGGGAGATAAGGATTGCTGGGCTTCCTCCAGCAAAAACGTTTCCCACAGCAGCTTACAAAAATTACCAGTAAAGTTTCATCACATTTTGAACATAGCTTTGCTTAAAAAAAAAAGTTATCTAAACTAATTAAGCGTTGAGTCAACCAGTCGAAGAAGACACATTGCAGGAAAATGGTACTGTTTTTCACAACGGGCTAGGAAACTCTCTGGCCTTTCTTCTGCTCCTGTGTCACACTGTGGAGAGGACTATGGAGGTAATAAAATACATGCATTATCGACAAAATAGAAACGGCACACTCTTGGACGACTCTGCAAAAAAGTCTTCTGCTGTTTGTTTGTTTGTTTTAAAGTGGGTTATTTTCTTACAACAGATTCAGCAAAGCACTTTAATCCACTTTAATTGTATAAACCTAAATTTGTGGTTGGGACGCGGGTGGCGCTGTGGGTTAAACCACAGAGCCCAGGACTTGCTGATCAGAAGGTCGGCAGTTCGAATCCCCACGATGGGGTGAGCTCCCGTTGCTCGTTCCCTGCTCCTGCCAACCTAGCAGTTCGAAAGCACATCAAAGTGCAAGTAGATAAATAGGTACCACTCTGGCGGGAAGGTAAACGGCGTTTCCATGCGCTGCTCTGGTTCGCCAGAAGCGGCTTAGTCATGCTGGCCACATGACCCGGAAACTGTACGCCAGCTCCCTCGGCCAATAAAGCGAGATAAGCGCCGCAACCCCAGAGTCGGCCACGACTGGACCTAACGGTCAGGGGTCCCTTTACCTTTACCTAAATTTGTGGTATGTGATGGAATCCATCCCGAAAAACGGCCTGGAGGCATCACAATGAAGATGGTGAACGTAATGGGAAAGGTTTTCGAACATGTAAAAAGGAATGCACACGTTATGGTTGTTGTTGTTATTGTTTGTATGCCATTGGTTGTATCCAACTAAGGTGCATTCCAAGTAAATCCAATTAAATTAATCCGAGCTACGGTTGCCATATGTCCGGAATTTTCCAGACGTAGCTGGCAATCAGCCGTCGGAAGCAGTGTCCGGGCAGAAATCATTGAAACGTCCAAGAAAATCTGGACATATGGCAACCCATGTAAGCAGTGTCGGTTTTGGTGGTTACCATTAAAAAATAGCTCCAAAAAATCATTTATGTTTTTTTGAGATTTTGCAAAAAGAAGCAGCAACTTCGGGCAAACTATTAAAAAAAGCCCAACGACTTTTCACTTTTTGAAATACGGCAACCCCATCCAAGTCTCTCATGTGCATTTATTTCAATGGGACTTCTCTAAGATTAGCATTGAATGCAGGCCCCTTATCTTTTGCTTCTCTCATTAGGCCGGAAAAATGCCTCCAGCAACTGGTTAGCTTTGAGCTATGTGCTCAGGGGAGATATCTTGAAAATGATCTCTTAATTGTCATGGTGCTTCCTGCCAGACAGATGGCTGGCTTATTACTGCACACCTTTCACTAGAAGTGAACCTCTTGAAAGTGGCTCTCTTACTAAGTGGTGTGGGAAACATTAATATCTCCTCTGCAAAGGGGAGTTTGACGCTGTTTGAACTCAAGCCTAACTAGCCGCATCTCTTAAAATAAATAAAAATGCTAATAGCATCACATGCAACAGCTGGATGAGAGGAAGAAGATGCTTCTGCCAGATGTTGTTTCTCAGAAAGGAAGTTACCTGGATTTGAGCAAGCTGTTCTACTGGGAATGCCGGCGGAAGCCAATTGTTTAGGGTAAGAAAGCTGATTGTAGGGTTGCCATATTTTGAAGGGCAAAAATGAGAACACATTTGCCAACTTCTACTTTTAACTATGGATCGCTATGATGACTTTATCCAATCCAGTTTTTTTTTCCTTAAAAAATGTTTAGGGGGTACTCTCATTTTCCTACTCATATTGAAATACTGCCCCTCAATGAGGCCAAACTTAGATTCACAAAATGTTTACGGGTATGCATACCCCTGCGACCCCCCAGAAAAAAAGCACTGGTTGTACCTTTATACTGGCTATGTTACATTTAAGGAATATCAGATTGTTTTCATCTTGACATGAGGCTCATACCAATTAAAAACCCAATATTTATTTAGTGCTATACAGTACTTGCAACTAGTTTCACACACACACACACACACACACACACACACACACACACACACAAGATTTACACATTTTTGAGATTTTTAAAAAGTTTGCCTTGTTTGTAAAGAGGTAAAGGACCCCTGACAGTTAAGTCCAGACGCGAATGACTCTGGGATTGCGGCGCTCATCTCGCTTTATTGGCCGAGGGAGCCGGCGTACAGCTTCCGGGTCATGTGGCCAGCATGACTAAGCCGCTTTTGGCGAAACCAGAGCAGGGCACAGAAACGCTGTTTACCTTCCCGCCAGAGCGGTACCTATTTATCTACTTGCACTGGTGTGCTTTCAAACTGCTAGGTGGGCAGGAGCAGGGACCGAGCAACAGAAGCTCACCCTGTTACGGGGATTCGAACCGCCGACCTTCTGGTCGGCAAGCCCTAGGCTCTGTGGTTTAGACCACAGTGCCACCCGCATCCCATGATCACTCACAGTCAAGTAATATTGTCTTCCATGAATATGGTCTTAACAGTGTGTCTGTAAGCGACTGTTTTTACTTTTACCTTTATCTAATAATAATAAAAATAATACAGTCGTACCTTGGTTCTTGAAAGGAATCCGTTCTGGAAGTCTGTTCGACTTCCAAAAACATTCAAAAACCAAGGCGCGGCTTCCGATTGCCTGCAGGAGCTTCCTGCACTCAATCAGAAGCTGCGTCGGAGGTTTGGGTTCCGAAAAATGTTCACAAACTGTAACACTTACTTCCGGGTTTGCGGTGTTCAGGAGCCAAAAAGTTCAAGTCGCAAGGCGTTTAAGAACCAAGGTATGACTGTAATAATAATAATAATAATAATAATAATAATAATAATAATAATAATAATTTTATTATTTTATTATTTATACCCAGCTGATCTGACTGGGTTGCCCCAGCCACTCTGGGCAGCTTCCAACATATATAAAAACATAATAAAACATTAAGCATGAGAAAACTTCCCTATACAGTGGTACCTCGGGTTAAGTACTTAATTCGTTCCGGAGGTCCGTCCTTAACCTGAAACTGTTCTTAACCAGAAGCACCACTTTAACTAATGGGGCCTCCTGCTGCTGCCGCGCCGCCGGAGCACGATTTCTGTTCTCATCCTGAAGCAAAGTTCTTAACCCGAGGTAATATTTCTGGGTTAGCGGAGTCTGTAACCTGAAGCGTCTGTAACCTGAAGTGTATGTAACCCAAGGTACCACTGTACAGGGCTGCCGTCAGGTGTCTTCTAAAAGTTGTATAGTTTCTTATCTCCTTGGTTCGGGGGGGGGGGTCCCATAACTGCATACCCTCCAACTTGTCTCCAACAAAAATAGGGGGCAGACAGGGTAAAAACTGCAAGGAAACAAATCAGGTAATAAGTTGTCATGGGACAAGAATCTTGTTCTGGATTAGCCACTCATGCCAGGCCTATGCTGAGAATCGCTCCCGCTTGGCTAATTGCCTTGCCCGTGAAATTGCAGTTTACCTTTTTAATTCTTCAAAGTGATGTTTCTGTTCCTGTTTTCCACCCAGCAAGGAACCTGTGTGTTTTGCCTAAGGATGATTTGGGAAACAGCCGCTGTTTATGTTTTCAGAGGGCTGCTCCAGACACCCTGCCTATGGAGCATTCGTGCTACGCAAAGTCTACATGGAGGTTAAACTAGGTCCGGTCTTTATGGGTTGTGATTTGTTTGCAGGGAGGTTATACAAGACGCGGGTGGTGCTGTGGACGTGGGTGGACGCGGGTGGCGCTGTGGGTTAAACCACAGAGCCTAGGACTTGCCGATCAGAAGGTCGCCGGTTCGAATCCCCGCAACGGGGTGAGCTCCTGTTGCTCGGTCCCTGCTCCTGCCAACCTAGCAGTTCGAAAGCACGTCAAAGTGCAAGTAGATAAATAGGTACTGCTCCGGCGGGAAGGTAAACGGCGTTTCTGTGCCCTGCTCTGGTTTCGCCGAAAGCGGCTTAGTCATGCTGGCCACATGACCCAGAAGCTGTACGCCGGCTCCCTCAGCCAGTAAAGCGAGATAAGCACCGCAACCCCAGAGTCAGCTACTACTGGACCTAATGATCAGGGGTCCCTTTACCTTTACTTATACGAGACGGAACGGTCATCCTGATTTCATTCTGTGCTGTTTATAAGATCTTCTCCTTAATCAATCGCCCCACACTTTCTAGTGCATCTCCACACCATTTTCCTGACTGCAGCAAGTCTGATGTTCATTTGTTTTCAAGTGGATTTGTGGCACCGGGTCGGCAGAACAGGAGCCTAAATTAACGCTGCAAAGCTAAATTTCCAGTATGCATTTGAATTCCTCCTGCCGAATGCTGAGAGTTGACCAGAGAAGGCAAATCAGTCATTTTCATGCTGCTGCTTCTAGGCACCCTTCCTGCAATCCAATACCTGCATAGCATCTAAAAGGGCCTCATTTGAATGCCAACTTCCTCCCTCCTTTCCTAACACTGTGACCAGATGCAAAGTCTGTGGCTTCAAGAGCAGCCAAAAATACATTCCTTTCTCCCCAATTACTTTCTACACCACCTACGCCAGTGGTTTTCAACCAGTGTGCCGTGGCACCCTGGGGTGCCTTGATGGTCAGGGGTGCTGTGGGCAACACTGGCCTCTGTCCCTCTTTCCTTCCCTCCCTTCTCTGATGCCTTCTCATGTCTCTGCCCATAGCTGTCAACTTACAGATTTGAAAATAATGGACCAGCAGCCTTGAAAATAAGGGACCAGCAGCCTTGAAAATAAGGGACCAGCAGCCAAAATAAGGGATTTTCCAAGGAGGACAGTAATGTTCAACTTCTGAGCCCCTCTGAGCCAAAGGCAGAAAGCCCAGCCAGCAGCCAAATGAAGCCTCAAGCGGTGGTTCCCACAGCGCAGCAACCCGGCAAAGGGGATGCAGCAAGGAAAACCACCGTCACCTCTCCGCTGGGAAGCGCTGAGCAAAGGTGAGTCCCCAGGCAACACGTCCAAGTTCTTAGACTCCTTATTGGGTGAGCAACACAGCCAAGCAACACAGTTGGAGCCTCCCTCCTCCCTGGCCGGCAGGGAGGGAGGGAGAGGAGCTGCTTCCTTTGAAACCCAGGAAATTTAAGGGACATCATCAATAAGGGACAGCAGCGGGACACAGCGCTAGGATAAGGGACTTTCCCACCAAATAAGGGACGGTTGACAGCTATGTCTCTGCCTCCCAAAGGCGTCTGCAGGTTCTTGCGGGCACACACACTAAACCCTATCTGTGGTGCTTACCCTTTCCCCAAAGAATGAGACAAGAGACCAGAGTATGGGTTCAAATTGGCCACAACTTTATTGTGCTTCAGAACTGAGAACTTGACACAGGCCTTGGCAGGTAACCCTCTCAGCCTGTGAAATATACTTGGAGTCGAGAGTGGATTTCATGCTCTTTATTCAGCTCATAGTGGTGAGGAGGCCAGCCCCAGAGTCATCATTTGCCTGGGGAGCTTCTTGCCAGAGCTGCTGCAACAATTTCCTCGCTCCCTTCCCCACAAGTGGGTGGGGCTTGCGGCACCGAGCAGGGAATCACCTGGGCAGGTGCCTCCCACCTGTTTGGGCTAGCCTTTGACCCACCCTCAGCCAGGGAGGACAATGGATGGCCGGCTGGGGGTGGGGCTAAGGCCATAGAAAAGTGGCTGACCCCTTTGTACAAGCCTCTTTTGGTTTTCTTCCTTCCAGGATCACCCACCCACCCTCCCTCAAATTAATAATTTTGTTATGTACTGAAGTTCTCACCCTGGGCCAGCAGGGGGATACTGTAGATAGTTTTCACTCAGGTCCGCATATGCAAATAAGGGATTGAAAGTGACGTTCAGTGATTGGATAGTTACAGAAAATGGTTACTGTTGCGTTGTAGTGGAGCTCTATATAAGCAGGCTGGCTGAGCCCTTCAGTTCAGTTCTGTTCTGGCCTGTGAATAAACAAGAGCTGTTTGAAGAATCGCTGTGTCGTCTGATATATTCACCCACAACTTAACAGTATGCATAACCCTAAACATTTTGTGAATCTTTGTGCTTTTGCCCTTTAACTGTATATCTGCAACCCAAATGTCTCTAAGCACGCTCCTGATTCCGGTGTTGCAGCCGAAAGCTGGTGCTTTTTGACTTTGGCATCTTTTTCCTGCTGGCAAACCCAAGCAGCTTTTCCAAACCCGGAAATGACGCTCAATTGATTTTTCCAAACCTGTAGAAAGGTACGAGCCCTCTTAGACGCAGCTCCATATGATCTCCGCTGCGTGACTTAATCCAATCTCTGGCACACGCCCGCCAAGCCAAAGAAAACAAACTCTAGACTGCCTTCCTTTTAATTCTTTTTTTGCCCACCCTGATCTTCCTTTTGCTGGGAAAATATCTCATTCAGGCTGCTTACTGAAGAAGGCCTTGGAGGAGAGAACTGGAGGCAAGAGGGGAAGAACATCCTCTTGGGTCATAAAATATGAGGAGTAAGGCCCCCCCCCCCACGCCAAATCTTACTCTTGGCTGCCCTGCGGCTTTTAATTAATATAGATTGTATCTATATCCATTAGAATGGTGGATAATACTGGAAAGAGTTCCATCTCAGCGGGACTTATGCCCCCCTTCCCTCAAGTCATTTCCAGATAAGAGATTATAATTGTTGCCGGAGTTTGCCTGGATCAGTGTGGTTCAAACAGCAATAATCCACTGTTGCAAATGTGGGGCTCTATTTATTCAGGGAACAAATTGAAAAACAGGAGGCAAGGAAACGCCTGGTCATGTTAATTGGAAAGAAGACAATCCTTCACATTATAAAGTAGAATAATTATATAGTGCAAACACAGCTGCGGTTTGAGACCCTTAATCTGATTACTAAAGTGTTAGCAAGTAGAGTTTCCTCTGAGGAGCGACACACACATTCGTGGCGTCCCTTTCCTGGCTTGCGAGAATGAGACATCAGCTGCATAAATGAAATAAATTACATTTAAATGAAGTACAGTCCCTCCAGGAGTATGGCCGCTGCTAGCCTGTTCAAGAGAACGCCACAACCCCAAAGGGATTGGAAATTAAAAGGAAATGTTGTTGTTGTTGTTGTTTAGTCGTGTCCGACTCTTCGTGACCCCATGGACCACAGCACGCCAGGCACTCCTGTCTTCCACTGCCTCCCGAAGTTTGGTCAAACTCATGCTGGTAGCTTCGAGAACACTGTCCAACCATCTCGCCCTCCATCGCCCCCTTCTCTTTTCCAACATCAGGGTCTTTTCCAGGGAGTCTTCTCTTCTCATGAGGTGACCAAAGTCTTGGAGTCTCAGCTTCAGGATCTGTCCTTCCAGTGAGCACTCAGGGCTGATTTCCTTCAGAATGGAGAGGTTTGATCTTCTTGCAGTCCATGGGACTCTCAAGAGTCTCCTCCAGACCAGAATTCAAAAGCATCAATTATTTGGCGATCAGGCTTCTTTATGGTCCAGCTCTCACTTCCATACATCACTACTTGTTGTCTTTGTCCATGGAGTTTTCTTGGCAGGGATACTGGAGTGGCTTGCCGGTTCCAGCTCCAGGTAGATCACGTTTCGTCAAAACTCTCCACTATGACCTGTCCATCTTGGGTGGCCCTGCTTGGCATAGCTCATAGCTTCTCTGAGTTATTCAAGCCCCTTCGCCACGGCAAAGCAGTGATCCATGAAGGGGTACAAGGAAATAGTTGCTTTTAATGCAGACGTTTGCCGACATTCAGTTTTGCAAAGTTTTCAACAGGGATGGGGAACATGCGGCTGTCCTGTTGCTGCTGGGCTGCACATCCCATCACCCCTGACTGTTGGCCATGCTGTCCAAGGGCTGATGGGAGTTGGAGCCCATCAACATCTAGAGGGCTCCATTTCTGGCCACAGAGCACATGATGTTATTACATTATAAAAGCTAGCCAGGTCTCAGCCTGTTTGGTACCTGGATTGGAGAGTGCCTGGGAGCTGCATGTAAGCCACTCTGAGTTACGCAGGTGGCGCTGTGGTCTAAACCACTGAGCGTCTTGGGCTTGCCGATCAGAAGGTTGGTGGTTCGAATCCCCACGACAGGGTGAGCTCCCATTGCACTGTCCCAGCTCCTGCCAACCTAGCAGTTTGAAACCGCTTCAAAGTGCAAGTAGATAAATAGGTACCGCTTCAGCGGGAAGGTAAACGGCGTTTTGGTGCGCTGCTCTGGTTCGCCAGAAGCGGCTTAGTCATGCTGGCCACATGACCCAGAAGCTGTACGCCGGCTCCCTTGGCCAATAAAGTGAGATGAGCACCGCAACCCCAGAGTCGGTCACGACTGGACCTAATGGTCAGGGGTCCCTTTACCTTTATACAGGATTGCCTTCAGACAGCCTGGGGGTTTGCATAACTCCCTATCCTCCAACATTTCTCCAATGAAAATAGGAACGTCCTAAGGAAAAGCAGGACATTCGGAGATCAAATCTGTAAATTTGAGACTGTCTCTGGAAAAATAGGGACACTTGGAGGGTCTGGCTTTCACTCCCACTTAACAATTACATGAAAATTATGGGATGCATGGGATATGGAACAGGGGGTATGTGTCAGAAGTAGTAAGAATTTAAAAACATAAGAAGGGAAAATGAACATATGTTGAGGCATCAGGCATAAGCCTGCATTTTATTAATGTTTGATCAAGGCTTGTATATTAAAGAGGGCTTAGATTTTTAAAAGTTTCACGCCAGGCAAGAAGGCTAGCTGCTTAAGAAAACACTGACAGTGTTTTCTTCCTAGACAAGGGGCCCCTTGATTGATAGCAGAAAACAATTCTCAAAGTCGTAAAAGCTGAAATTACAGACTGAGTAAGGACACTGACCCTACATGTTATAAAAGATAAAAAAGGCAGAGATAAACATAATTAATAGTTGGTAAATAGTAAAATAATGCCAATGTGCCTCCCAGTAAAATGAGCTAGATCTTCTTTCCAAGGTTAAAGACCAAATGGAGAAGCATCTGGCTGGCAGAAAGAAAGCATTTTTGGGAAGTCCTTTTTAAAGGCAGTTTCTTTCTTAAACTGAGAGAGTTTAAGGGTAATAAATATTGGGAACAGCTAAAGAGGAGAGCAGATGGCTGAAGGGGGGGTAAACTGAAGGGGTTCCTTTTAAAACCTGTTTTTTACTGAGTTCCTTCCTTTCTATTTTGAGAAGCTTTATTCTTTTAAAAGGTTACCTATGATAATGTATGAAATATATTAGCTTAAATATATTGGCTTAAATGTAACTATGCAAAGGATTTAGAAAGTAACAAATTTAGATGTTAGATTCTTATTTCATAGAGTCCTAGAGTTGGAATAGACCACAGGGGCCATTGAGCCCAGCCCCCTGTCAGACAAGAAGACGCCATCCAAGCAGCCATCCAAGCAGTCCTGATATATGGCTGTCAGACATTTGTTTAGAAACTCTCAAATGAAGGAGATCTTTCAATGTTGATGTGAAACTCAAGATCCTTGACATATGTTTAAGATAAAAATTTAAGATTAACCATTTGTTTTAGAAGGCAATAGGGCGAAGAGGGCAAGAGGTGAGCTGGTAATTAATATTCCTTGTTGAGACACATGTAAGATATATTACTACTTATTTGTCATTTATAGATGTAACAATATATAGCTCTTTGTGCTCCATATAAGGACAGGAGGATGTGGGTGTATCTTTTGTGATTGGATATAGCAGGCAGCCAATAGGAAATCCAACCAGGCTGATTGGACAGATGCAGCCAAGGAGGAGCAAAGGGGGCTGGATTAAGGGAATATAAGTGCTGGCCATAATGGCAGGAGGCCAGGCCAGAGCTTGGTAACCATATACCACTGTGCCTCTCATTTATTTGTCTGACAAATAAATTATTATTTTAATTTCTCTATTGCTGCGTTGAATATTTCATTCCAGCTAAGCGTTAACCACAAGCAGGGTGCTACATTTTATGGTGCTCCTGTGACTCGGATAAGTGGTCTGCTGGAACGCAGCCCCTTCGCTCTACTGAGCAGGGTACAAGAGAGAGGATCTCTAAACTGCCTACCCAGCGCGCATGGAAAAAATTTTTCCAGGGGAACGCAGAAGTCTCGTCTGTCTGATACCCTGCTCACTGGCAGCGACGGACCGGGGGGAAACGGAACCAACCAAGGGGTAAGTGCACAAAGGGATTTTTGGCCCTCCAATTAATTGGGAGGAAGAGAAGTCTTGATCAAACTTCTGCGTCTCAGTAAGTGGGAACTGAGTACGCTAGGTGGTTGGGTATATCAGATGGTGGTCTGGTGGGGGAAAAGGAAAGTTGGGAGGTAGAGTGTGGTGAAGTATCTTGCGCATTGTATGTGTGAGAAAGTACAGAGCAATCTGTAGCTGACCTGAGTGTGGAGTGGGTAGTACTTCGGTTCCCAGTGAGGCGACTCCATCTGGGCAAGGAAACCCACGAAGCGTGTGTGTGAGTGACTGAGTGGATACTTCACAGGGCCATACAATGGGAGTTGGGGGTTCAAAGGGGGGAAATACACCTCTTGAATGTATGTTAAATAATTTTAAGAAAGCCTTCTCAGGGGCATATGGAGTCAAAATGACGCCAGAGCGCTTGAGAACGTTATGTGAACTAGAATGGCCAAAACAAAATACTGGATGGCCATCTCAGGGAACTTTTGATATAAATTTAGTAAGCAAACTTTGGTCTAACATCACCAAAGAAACTGGAGGGTGCCCAGAACAATTTTCATATATAGATTCCTGGCTGAGCACATTAAATAAAAATCCTCCATGGATAAGAGAATGCAAAGTCCAACGATGCAAATTATTGGCTGTAAAAGCCGAAGCTAGGAAAGGAATCTTGCCAAATAAACTCAAACCCATTTTTGAGGGACCAGAGGAAGAGGTGCTTCCACCTCCACCCTATGCTCCACATCGAAGGGAGCATAATCCAAACCCTCCACCAGTTGTAACCCCAAGGCAAGAAAGTGGAACGAATAATGGGGGTAGAGACACAGAACTTGACTCCTTGATAGATTATGATAAATATCTTCAGGAGGCATTGGAGTCCTATAATGAAGCCCAAGCAGAAGTGGTTATTCCATCTGTGAGTCCCAGTAGAACTCCATCTACAGTCTCTTTTAGTGGAACAACTGATTGCCTACCCCAAACCCCTGTACATCCAAGTCCTAGAGAATTATTACAGAAGTTACAGGGAGACCTTAATCGGTCAGCAAGCAATACAGCCAGGCGTATTAAGCTGCTAAAAGAACGCCTTGGGACAAATACCATCCCCTATGATTTGAGGCCCCTAGAGCAAAGCGAAGAGAAAGATCACGTAGTAGCCCCTCTCAGAAGAGTATTTGATGCACTTGAGGAGCCTGTGCTGGTTAACGGGCAACTCGGACCAAGGCCACCTCGAACTTCGACCCTTCAGTACATTCCATTCACAACTACGGATCTGATGAATTGGAAAACACACACCCCATCTTTTGCAGAAAAACCTCAGGCTATGATGGACTTGGTGACTTCAATAGTAAATACTCATAGTCCTACTTGGACAGATTGTCGCCAGCTTCTGAATACTCTGTTCACCACTGAGGAAAGAAGAGACATAATTGAAAAGGCACAGATATATTTGCGTGAGCAGGCCAGAGTGGGAAATATTTTTAATATTGACCGTCATCTCCAAGATAACTTTCCCTTGGAAGATCCTAATTGGGATCCAAACAATGCAATTCATCTGGCCAGACTTACCACTTACCGCCAGACGCTTGTGCAAGGTATTCGCAGGGCATGCCAGAAGCCCACTAATATGTCTAAAGTCTCAGAAGTAGAACAGAAACCAAATGAGAGTCCGGGAGACTTTTTAGAGAGGCTGCAAGAAGCCTATCGTATATGGACTCCTTTTGACCCTGAAGCCCCTGAAAACAGCAGAATGATTACTGCTACATTTGTGGCCCAGTGCGCTTCTGACATTCGTAAGAAAATTCAGAAATCAGAAGGATGGGAAGGGATGCTGATGAGCCAAATTATGGCCATTGCACGCCGAGTTTATCGGAATAGGGATGAGGCTGAGAAACAAGAGAAGAAGAAGTGGCAGAAGGAAAAGATGGTAATGCTAGCCACAGCAGTGAAGCAAGACTACCGCCCCTTAAATGGAGGAAGAGGGCGGGGAAGGAATCCACCACTGGGAAGGAATCAATGTGCGAATTGCAAGAAGGAGGGTCATTGGAAGCGGGAGTGTCCTGAACCCCTGAGGTTGGAAGAAGTACGCCCAGGCCCAGGCCCAGGCCCAGGCTCCGGCCCAAGAAACCAGGGACGGGGACGGGGAATGATCCGAAATGGAAGATATCAGAGACCTGGACAAGGACAGAGTAGAGACAATTTCATTGGACTGGCAGAGGAGGATTTTACCCAAGACTAGGAACGACCGGACTCCATAAAGTTAGGCTTCCAGGAGCCCACGGTCACGATTCAATTAGGAAGCCATTTAATAGACTTTATGATTGATACTGGGGCTGAATACTCAGTACTCCCAGAACTATTGCAGAAAAAGGCATCCAAAAGTGTAGTCATTAAAAGTGCCACTGGTCAGTCAGCTAAGAGGTCTTTCCTCCAACCTTTGGAATGCCAGATTGGGGGACATCGTTTAACCCATCAGTTTTTGTATATACCTGAGTGTCCAATACCTCTCTTAGGTAGAGATATGCTGTCCAAACTGCAGGCCCAAATCACCTTCACTCCTCGAGGTCCAGAAATGAAACTGCCATCAAAGGCAGCAGGAATAATTACCCTTTCAGTACCTAAGGAACAATCATGGCGCCTAATGTCAGCCTTGCAAGTCCAACCCACATTGGATACAGAATTAAACAAGCTCCTCCGAACCCTACAGGTGCCACCAGGAGTATGGGCCGAAAATAGCCCACCAGGAATGGCCAAGAATATAGCTCCAATTGTAGTAACCTTAAAACCTATGGCTACCCCTGTATCTGTAAAGCAATATCCTTTACCCCGGCGAGCAGCAGAGGGCATCCAGAAACATTTGGACCGCCTATTAAAATATGGTCTGCTTAAGCCCTGCCAATCAGAATGGAACACACCCCTTTTGCCTGTTCGAAAACCTGGGACAGATGAATACAGGCCAGTGCAGGACTTGAGGCTCGTAAACCAGGCTATCGAGACCTTGCACCCAAATGTACCAAACCCATATACCTTGCTGAGTTTGATCCCACCAGAAGCAACATTTTTTACTGTATTGGACTTGAAAGATGCATTCTTCTGTTGCCGGCTGGCACCACAGAGCCAACCTATATTTGCCTTCCAGTGGGAAGACCCTTTAACAGGAACAAAAGGCCAGCTAACCTGGACAAGATTGCCCCAGGGATTTAAAAATTCCCCAACTTTGTTTGGCACTGCCTTGGCGAAGGATCTAACAAGTTACCCCTCAATACCTGGAGAAAAGGTGGTTCTGCAATATGTAGATGACCTTATACTAGCAGCAAAGGATTTTGATACCTGTAAAGAAGGGACAGAGGAACTGCTCCACTTGCTCTGGCAAGCTGGCTACCGAGTTTCCCAGAAAAAGGCACAGTTATGTTTAGAAAAGGTCAAATATTTGGGCTTTGACATCTCACACCAACAACGAGCATTGAGACCAGAGAGGAAAGAAGCTATTTGCCTTATCAAGGAACCTACCACAAGGAAACAACTTAGAGGATTCCTGGGAACAGCAGGGTTTTGTAGACTATGGATACCTGATTTCAGCAGTCTGGCCAAGCCCTTACATGAAAGCACTCGAGGTGCAGAGAAGGACCCATTCGTATGGGGACCTGAGCAGCAACAAGCCTTTTTAGTTATCAAACAACGACTTATGGAGGCCCCAGCCCTTGGACTGCCTAATTCGGAAAAACCCTTTCAGCTGTATGTACATGAACAGAATGGGATTGCAGCGGCAGTCCTGACCCAGAGATTAGGAAGTTGGAACCGTCCAGTAGCTTATTTGTCAAAACAATTGGACTCAGTAGCAAAAGGATGGCCTCCATGCCTAAGGGCAGTAGCGGCCACTGCAAGCCTTGTCAAAGAAGCTGATAAATTTACCTTCGGCCAGACGATGTATGTGAATGTACCTCATGCTGTTCTGACACTCATGGAATATAAGGGTAGTTATTGGCTAACGAACCCAAGGATGGCTAGATACCAAGGCCTATTGTGTGAAAATCCCAGGATTCATCTACGAGTAGTGAATATGCTCAATCCAGCGACTTTGCTGCCCCTACCAGAGGTAGATGATGAGGAATCACATGATTGTCTCCAAGTAATGGATGAAGTTTATTCCAGTAGACCCGATCTGAAAGATGAACCATTGAAAAATCCAGATGTTGTATATTACACTGATGGTAGCAGTTACCTGCATGAAGGTGCCAGACGAGCAGGATATGCTGTGGTCACCAATGAGGAAGTTGTGGAAGCTGAAGCTTTGCCTGCCGGCACCTCAGCACAAAAAGCTGAACTTATAGGTTTAACTAGAGCTCTGCAATTGGCAGCCGGATGTAAGGCAAACATCTATACTGATTCTAAATATGCCTTCTTAACCCTGCATGCACATGGAGCTCTATGGAAAGAAAGAGGTCTAATAGGAGCCCACGGGAAGGCCTTGAAATATGGACCTGAAGTAGAAATCCTGTTAGAAGCAGTATGGGCTCCAGAACAGATTGCTGTAATGCATTGCAAAGGTCATGGACGAGGAAGGGATCCAATAACCAGAGGAAATCATGCGGCTGACAAAGCAGCCCGAGAGGCAGCCCAAAAGCCTGTGGGAGGATTTATAGCAGCCCTCATACCAGAGGTAGTTCCAGAAGAAGTTAAACCTCACTATACCCCAGAAGAGAGGAAGTGGGCTGAACAGGAAGGAGCAGTTGTGAAGGACGGTTGGATGATCCTGCCGGACAATAGGATTTATGTACCTCATCATCTAGCAGGCACAATTGTAAGAAATTATCATGAATCTACTCACCTTGGCGGTACTGCAACCAGAGAGAGTCTCAGTCGGAAGTTGTATATTATTAACCTATCACAATTAGCAACTTGCATTTCACAGAAATGTGTTCTTTGTGCTAAAAACAATCCCAGGCAGGGACCGGTACAACCTCCTGGAATCCAACATGTGGGATATGTCCCCATGGAAAGTCTAATTGTGGACTTCACAGAGCTGGTCCCTTCTAAGGGATTCAAGTATCTCCTTGTGTTTGTAGACACTCTTACCGGATGGGTTGAAGCCTTTCCCACCCGAACTGAAAAGGCACGAGAGGTAACTAAGAGACTCCTCACTGAATTGATCCCGAGGTTTGGATTACCTAGATGCATTGGAAGTGATAATGGGCCAGCGTTCATTGATCAAGTAGTACAAGAAGTATGTCGAGTCCTACAAGTGAAATGGAGACTGCATGCAGCATATAGGCCTCAGAGTTCAGGGAAAACTGAAAGAATGAATCGGACTCTGAAAACCCAATTGGCAAAATTAACCCAGGAAACGGGATTGGGATGGGTAGATGTGTTACCCATAACACTGTTTCGTGTTCGGTGTGCACCCACAAAAAGACTTAAGTTGTCACCTTTTGAGCTCCTGTATGGGAGACCGCCCTCCTTTGTTCAGGATATTCCAGCTGACCTTAAACAAATAGGAGACCATGTGACACAGGGACAAGTGCAATCTCTCTCCCGTGTTTTTGTTTCTCTTAACAGGTGGGTCCTCGAGCGCACGCCGTGCAGCATTGCCGAGCCGATTCATCAGTTCCAGGCTGGCGATAGCGTATGGGTGAAAGAGTGGAAACGTGATCCACTCGCACCTAAGTGGCGTGGACCTTACACCGTCTTGCTCTCTACTCCAACAGCGGTGAAGGTAGCTGAGGTGACCCCCTGGATTCATCACTCTCGTTTGAAGAAGTCCGAAGGCAGTTGGACGTGCAAAGGTGACCCCTCTAATCCTTTAAAACTGACTCTCTCCAAAAACCCCTGTATCTAGCCCTACCGGGAACGGGCTAGGTCACGGGCAACATTAGACGACCGGCCTGCTGCAGCCACAACCTGGAAGCTGGCTGACCTGCGCACGCCTGAAGCTTGAGGAGCGTCTGAACCAGCGACTGTGAACGGGAAGATTCTCTTATACAATTGATTGACTGCCCCCTTGTGGAACAATTATCAGAGATATTACTCACTGGGGATCCTTGGGATATATGTTTTGGTCTTGGTGGTTCCCCATTCCTGTCACTGGGGGAATTATATTGGGACTAATATTTATTTGCTATCACAATAAGGTACTCTTCTGTGGAAGGAATGCATATGCTAGACATCAACATGATTCTATTATTAATCCTGATCCCTTGGGAAGGGGAAGGGTCCTTGAATCTGACCAAATTGACTAAATATGGATTCCGCCATGACCACAATATGTGGGTAGGTTTAGCTGAAATGGTAGCCAATGTTGCAAATAGGACCAATTGCCTTGTTTGCTCTCTTGGGCCAGATGATTCAGAGGGAGGTATGCCCTTATTACCGATACCATTAGATGCCATTGGTATGGTAAGCGAAATACCACACCAAACAGAATTACAGAATTTCCACGGATGGAACTCAACTAAACCATTACGAGTTATACCTGTACAAGGGGAATTCTGTGTACATAAATCATCAGATGCAGCTGATTCTATCATGATAGGCTCTTCTCATTGTCACTATACTTGGGATTATTTTAAGAATAGTCATACCTGGGCACACGGTACTACCTATCGAACTCGGAATACCTTGCCCTGTGCACCTCCTTTTATTCATGCATGGAAAGTGGTATGGAACATAACTGTGACAGAAAAAGGCAATCTAACATACTGCACTGTGAACTCTCTACCTCTTTTGATATTTCGCCTTCTGTACTCCACGTACCAAAAACCTCAGACCCGATGGTTGTGGTGGATATGTGGAGAATGGGCATACAAGAAACTCCCTTCCAAATGGAGTGGGACTTGTTTCCTGGGATGGGTATTACCACCAATGTGGATTATGCCTACTAATTTGGCCAAGCGTACACGAAGAAACGCTGATATTTCTCATATAGCAGGAGGAAGTACCCAAAGTTGGAGCGGTACTGATGATTGGCCACCAGAGCGCATTATAGCCTATTATGATCCTGCCTCCTGGAATCCTGGTGAGCTCATACAAGGGGCACGGGATCCTATCTATAATCTAAACAGAATAATTCGATTGCAAGCAGTAGTGGAACTTGTAACCAATGCAACGGCCCAGAGTTTGAGACTTATTGCACAACAGTTGGATGAAAGTAGAGCCGCCATTTTGCAGCTGAAAATGGGAATGGATTATGTACTTGCCAAGCAGGGAGGCCTATGTGGAGTCTTGAACTTGACAGGGAATGCCTGTTGCTTTAACATTTCTGATAATGGTGAGGCAATCCGTGTGTTGGCTACAAAGATGGAGAATATAGCACATGTCCCAGTACAAACATGGGAAGGATGGGATATGGGATGGCTCACCAATTGGTTACCTAATGTCACAGGACTCAAAGGGATACTATTGTCTTGCTTGTTTTTCTTGACAGTAGTGGTAATGGTTTTATGTATGATGCCATGTATCATTTCATGTTTTAGAAGTACAATTAGCAAGATGGTTTCAAATGAAACTCTACCTCATATCATGGCCCTATACAGAGCTTTACCTCAGGAATATGATGAAGGTCAAGCTATCAAGGACACTTGGGACGAAGGTCCTTGAGCTTGAAAGGGGGGAATGAGGCATCAGGCATAAGCCTGCATTTTATTAATGTTTGATCAAGGCTTGTATATTAAAGAGGGCTTAGATTTTTAAAAGTTTCACGCCAGGCAAGAAGGCTAGCTGCTTAAGAAAACACTGACAGTGTTTTCTTCCTAGACAAGGGGCCCCTTGATTGATAGCAGAAAACAATTCTCAAAGTCGTAAAAGCTGAAATTACAGACTGAGTAAGGACACTGACCCTACATGTTATAAAAGATAAAAAAGGCAGAGATAAACATAATTAATAGTTGGTAAATAGTAAAATAATGCCAATGTGCCTCCCAGTAAAATGAGCTAGATCTTCTTTCCAAGGTTAAAGACCAAATGGAGAAGCATCTGGCTGGCAGAAAGAAAGCATTTTTGGGAAGTCCTTTTTAAAGGCAGTTTCTTTCTTAAACTGAGAGAGTTTAAGGGTAATAAATATTGGGAACAGCTAAAGAGGAGAGCAGATGGCTGAAGGGGGGGTAAACTGAAGGGGTTCCTTTTAAAACCTGTTTTTTACTGAGTTCCTTCCTTTCTATTTTGAGAAGCTTTATTCTTTTAAAAGGTTACCTATGATAATGTATGAAATATATTAGCTTAAATATATTGGCTTAAATGTAACTATGCAAAGGATTTAGAAAGTAACAAATTTAGATGTTAGATTCTTATTTCATAGAGTCCTAGAGTTGGAATAGACCACAGGGGCCATTGAGCCCAGCCCCCTGTCAGACAAGAAGACGCCATCCAAGCAGCCATCCAAGCAGTCCTGATATATGGCTGTCAGACATTTGTTTAGAAACTCTCAAATGAAGGAGATCTTTCAATGTTGATGTGAAACTCAAGATCCTTGACATATGTTTAAGATAAAAATTTAAGATTAACCATTTGTTTTAGAAGGCAATAGGGCGAAGAGGGCAAGAGGTGAGCTGGTAATTAATATTCCTTGTTGAGACACATGTAAGATATATTACTACTTATTTGTCATTTATAGATGTAACAATATATAGCTCTTTGTGCTCCATATAAGGACAGGAGGGTGTGGGTGTATCTTTTGTGATTGGATATAGCAGGCAGCCAATAGGAAATCCAACCAGGCTGATTGGACAGATGCAGCCAAGGAGGAGCAAAGGGGGCTGGATTAAGGGAATATAAGTGCTGGCCATAATGGCAGGAGGCCAGGCCAGAGCTTGGTAACCATATACCACTGTGCCTCTCATTTATTTGTCTGACAAATAAATTATTATTTTAATTTCTCTATTGCTGCGTTGAATATTTCATTCCAGCTAAGCGTTAACCACAAGCAGGGTGCTACAATGTCTCATTTGGTTGTGAGCCGATCGCTCCCACCCGCCCACCCTACCAAGGCCTGCACCCATTCTTCTAAGGAAGCTTAGCTTTGGCTAAAGTCATTGTTCCACCAATCCTCTCCTGCCCCCCCCCCCTTCTCTCTTCCATAGCTGAGGTCTCTCTGGTTTCAAAGTCTTTCTGTAATTAGAAGGAACAGCTTAAATCCTGACTTCAAACATAAAGCCACCAATCTGCTATGTAAACAGAGAGCTTGAATGAGCTCCCAAGGGATTCTTTAAAATATGTTATCCTGACCCATGGCGGGAGAGGGGGGTGGGGAGAGAGAGAGAGAGAGCACAAATGTGGAGTGAATCAAGCCCTTTCATTGATGTAGAGCTAGCAAGGAATCAGGCAGATCCATGAGGCCGGGCAAGAAGCTGCCCTTCTGCCATATTGCAAGGGTCTCCAGCGCTGTAGCAAACAGCTGAAATCGGTCCTGTGTAAAAGCTCGAATGTATCTGCACTCTAGAAGCATAACTGGAGGAAAGGGTGGGAAACAGGGTAATTTCAGACCCTCCAAGTGTCCCTATTTTCCAGGGACAGTCCCAGATTTACAGAAACCATCCTGGATTCTGATTTGATCCCGGAATGTCCCCGTTTTTCTTAAAGGTAAAGGGACCCCTGACCATTAAGTCCAGTCGTGACAGACTCTGGGGTTGCGGCGCTCATCTCGCTTTACTGGCTGAGGGAGCCGGCGTACAGCTTCCGGGTCATGTGGCCAACATGACTAAGCCGTTTCTGGCGAACCAGAGCAGCACACGGAAATGCTGTTTACCTTCCCATCGGAGCGGGACCTATTGATCTACTTGCACTTTGACGTCCTTTCAAACTGCTAGGTTGGCAGGAGCAGGGACCGAGCAACGGGAACTCACCCCGTCGTGGGGATTCAAATCGCCGACATTCTGATCGGCAAGTCCTAGGCTCTGTGGTTTAACCCACAGCGCCACCCGCGTCCCATAGCGCCACCCGCGTCCCGTTTTTCTTAGGATGTCCCTATTTTCATTGGATAATTGTTGGAGGGCATTGAGTTATGCAACCCCCGAGCCAAGGAGATAAGTAACTATACAACGTTTAGAAGATGTCTGAAGGCAGACCTGTATAATGTTTTATTATTGTTATGTACTAAGATTGAATCCTAGAACAATAGGCAGGTAGGATCCTAGAATGCAACAACCTGACTGGCCTGAAGGAGCAGCCCAATCAGACCCCAGGAGGATGTTAATCAGCCTATTAGGCCGGAAGGATCCTAGAATACAACAACTGATTGGCCTGCAGGAGCGGCCCAATCAGGCTCCAGGAGGGAAGCAGAAGCAGCCAATCAGATGGGGCTCATTGTGTAAATGTGTAAATGTATATAAAAATCCTGAGGTTTGCGGGGGGGGGGGGGGATTCATTCACTGTTTTACGAGCTGCAATAAAGAGCATGAAATCACTGCATGAATCCAAGTATATTTCAAATATGTTTTTGTATATGCTGGAAGCTGCCCAGAATGGCAGGGGCAACCCAGTCAGATGTGGTGGCAAGGTATAAATAATAAAATTGTTATTATTATTATGCAATAGGATGTCCCTATTTTAATTGGAGAAATGTTGGAAGGTATGTAATTTGTCCCAAAGTATATTCTGGAAGAGGTCCACAAGAGGCTTCAGAACCGTCTGCTATGTTTAGAGTGGTAAAAAATACTGTTAAAAGGTGGGGTTTTGTTCCTTAGAGACGTTCTTTCAAAAATGGCGGGTGAAAAGCCAGAGAAAAACATAACAGTCTGTTGGATGTCTATTCTAGCATCCTGTTCTCACAGTGGAGGACCAGATGCGTGTGGGAAGCCTCTGGTTCTGAGCAACTGGTATTCAGAAGAACTTCTGGTCAGCCACTGTGAGGACCACTGCTATGGAGAACACCTTCTTTTCCCTCTTCTTTGGAGATCACTCGTAGCTGAGTAAGATGGTCTTCCATGAACACAGTCTTAACAGTGAGTCTGTAAGTGACTGTGGAGGCCAATTCTGGATCCACACATCCTTCCACAGTGGAGACATAGGTTTCCAGGCGGGAGTTGATCACGGTGAGGGTTTGCCAAGCGTGCCTTCCTCTTAGTACGTTTCTCCCTTTCGTCCTGAGTTTGAGTGTCTTCAAAACCCATGACACCTTTGGTAAAGGCTGTTCTCCAATTGGAGCACTCACAGGCCAGTGTTTCCCAGTTGTCGGTGTTTATACTACATTTTTAAAGATTTGCCTTGAGAGAGTCTTTAAACCTCTTTTGTTGACCACCAGCGTTATGCTTTCCAGTTTTAAGTTCGGAATAGAGTAGTTGCTTTGGAAGACGGTAATCAGGCATCCGAACAACATGACCAGTCCAACAAAGTCACCAACCAGGTCCCGCCAAGTCATGGGTGTTGAAGCACCCACCCACCAGAAGTGCATAGCTGAGGGAGACTAACTCCTCCAGTTACACACAAACAAGCACAGACCATTGGCTTATGCCATGGGTAGGCAAACTAAGGCCCGGGAGCCGGAGCCGGCCCATTCGCCTTCTAAATCCGGCCTGCAGACAGTCCAGGAATCAGCATGTTTTTACATGGGTAGTGTTATGTACTGAAGTTCTCACCCTGGGCCAGCAGGGGGATACTGTAGATAGTTTTCACTCAGGTCCACATATGCAAATAAGGGATTGAAAGTGACGTTCAGTGATTGGATAGTTACAGAAAATGATTACTGTTGCGTTGTAGTGGAGCTCTATATAAGCAGGCTGGCTGAACCCTTCAGTTCAGTTCTGTTCTGGCCTGTGAATAAACAAGAGCTGTTTGAAGAATCGCTGTGTCGTCTGATATGTTCACCCACAACTTAACAAGTAGAATGTGTCCTTTTCTTTAAAATGCGTCTCTGGGTTATTTGTGGGGCTTAGGAATTTGTTCATTATTTTTTCCAAAATGTAGTCCTGCCCCCCACAAGGTCTGAGAGACAGTGGACCGGGCCCCTGCTAAAAATGTTTGCTGACCCCTGGCTTATTATGCACACAAGTTCAGTCTCCTCACTTGGTATCAGATCATGGATGTGGGAGATCTTACTACAGGCTTCCTCAACCTCGGCCCTCCAGATGTTTTGAGACTACAATTCCCATCACCCTTGACCATTGGTCCTGCTAGCTAGGGATCATGGGAGTTGTAGGCCAAAAACATCTGGAGGGCCGAGGATGAGGAAGCCTGTCTTACTATGAACTGACCTGGCTTTTAAAAGCAGCAGCAGTAGGTACAAGGTTGGTGGACAGGACAACCAGTTTCAGGGGCGATGGCAGAAGATTGCACTTGCCTTTGTCCTCATTATGAGAGTTCTGTGCCTCAAAAAAATTGTTTAGAATAGCGAAGGGCAGATTTCAGGCTTGTGGAATCTTTGTACAGTGGTACCTTGGGTTAAGTACTTAATTCGTTCCGGAGGTCCGTTCTTAACCTGAAACTGTTCTTAACCTGAAGCACCACTTTAGCTAATGGGGCCTCCTGCTGCCGCCGCGCCGCCGGAGCACGATTTCTGTTCTCATCCTGAAGCAAAGTTCTTAACCTGAAGCACTATTTCTGGGTGAGCAGAGTCTGTAACCTGAAGCGTATGTAACCTGAAGCGTATGTAACTCGAGCTACCACTGTATTTTCCCTCAGCCATACCCTCCAACATTTCTCCGATGGAAATAGGGACATCCTAAGGAAAAGTGGGACATTCCAGGATCAAATCTGAAACTCGGAAGTCTTCTGTAAATCTGGGACTGGAAAATAGGGACACCTGGAGGGTCTGCCCTCAACTAGAGCCAGGTGCAAAAGTAAAAAATAAAAAGGTAAATACTTAAAAATAAGGAATATGGTGCCTTTGAGCTCAGGGCTTGGGGATTTGTTCTGAGCACCAGAAAATGAGCAGACCTCACACAACAATCCATTCTTGGTTACCTTAAGACTTTCTTTATCACAGCAGATTGGCGTACGCCTGGGGGGTTGGGAGAATTATTTGGCTGTGGCTATTGTAAAGCAATTGGGAGCCAGGAATCCGTGCTGATCTCCTGCAAATTACCGGGAGATGTGCTACTAGAGCTTACATTTTTGCATCTATCCCAAATTCAACATGTGTGCCTTGGGTGGCTTTTTGTTAATTTTGTTTTCCTTCTCGGAACAGAAATATGTGCGTGTTTTTCAAATCCACTCTGTGTGTGTGTGTGTGTGTGTGTGTGTGTGTGTGTGTGCGCGCGCGCCTGTGTGTGCGTTTGTGTGATTCTTTCCCCAAATGTTTTTGGTACATTTTGTGAGCAGAAGCAAATTAAGTGAAGTCTTTCTCTCTCCCCCTCCTTTGCCTTCCTCCTACTCTCCCCAAACCTCAACATGATGAAAAACTGCTGAGAAACAACTCCCACAATTAATGATGAGGTCATACTTAGTTCAGCGCCATTGGCTGCCTAATTGGCTGGCTCTATTGCAGTTCCCCTTATCTGCTTGCCAACACGGCTTCTGACAAGCCTCATTCTGGGTAATTAATCCTGTCCCAGACTTCAGATTCCTGAAGCTGGGGCTGGTTTAAGGGCATGTTGCTCTCTGTAGCACATTCTCTCTGAAGTTGGGAGGTGAAGGTCTTCCTCAGCCACAGCTCCTTGAAGAATCCCAACGTGGATCCAGATGGCAGATGTCTGTGTGTATGTATACAGGGGCACACACATTACTTCACACCCGAAAATCGGGGTGTAACCTCAAGGAAAAGGCACCCGGAGCCCCAACATTCAGCTTCACTCCCCCCAAGCTTAGTAGGGGGTCAAGCAACACTGCAAAATGTCAACAACAGAGATGGGGAGGGGAGTAGCCCCAGATATTACGCCAATACACATTGTTTAATGAAGAGAAGCCTAATGAGACTTAATGATCCCTTGGGTAGGACACGGAAATAATGAGCTGGAAACAAAATTGCTCAGCAGAGACAGCACGTCGTCGACACAGGAGACAGGAAAAGGAGTGGGTTCGGGGAAGCCTTTTGGCTTCGGGGCTGGGAACGCAACTCTTGGCTCGTGTAGAGATCTTGAAAATAGAGCGCAGGTGACGTGGGTCACCTTGGCAGGTGATCTGCATTGAGGAACTGGAAAGGGAACCGGGCACCCCTTTCTGTTTTGCTGGATCTCTTGGGGACTGTTATGTACTGAGTTGAATAGGATCCAAAATGCAACATTCTGATTGGTCCTAGAACAATAGGATTCAGAATGCAGCATCTGATTGGTCCTAGAACAATGCAGAAGTATGATTGGTCTGCAGGAGCCACCCAATCCAGCTCCAGATGGAAGTGAATCCACAACCTGATTGGCCTACAGGAGAATTCTGGAATTAGCCAATCACATGCAGCCCATTGTGTAAATAATGTATATAAAGCAGATACTTTGGGGAAACTTCCATTCCTCCTCACCACTATGAGCTGAATAAAGAGCATGAAATCCACTCTCGACTCCGAGTATATTTCAGAGACTGAACACTGCTAATTTTCTAGAAAAAGAGATGCCGGAACACACCATGAACGCCCCCCTTATTCTCTTACAATGGCAATAAGGTAAAAGGTAAAGGACCCCTGGGAAGTTAAGTCCAGTCAAAGGCGCTCATCTCGCTTTCAGGCTGAGGGAGCCGGCGTTTGTCCACAGACAGCTTTCTGGGTCATGTGGCCAGCAAGTCTAAACCGCTTCTGGCGCAACGGAACACCATGGAGGAAACTAGAGCACATGGAAATGTCGTTTACCTTCCCGCCGCAGCGGTACCTCTTTATCTACTTGCACTGGTGTGTTTTCAAACTGCTAGGTTGGCAGGTGCTGGGACAGAGCAACGGGAACACATTGTGTCACGGGGATTCAAACCACCGACCTTCTGATCGGCAAGCCCAAGGGGCTCAGTGGTTTAGACCACAACGCCACCCACGTCCCTATAATGGCAATAGCACCCACCTGAGAGGTGCCAGAACTGTGGCCGGGAAAAAAGCCCTGCTATTTTTAAAAAAATTAATTTCTATTAACAAATATCATAATTCACAATTTCAAATTTTTCCCACCCACCCCCCCGGACTTCCCTGCTATTGACTATGTTTTCCCTCCCTCTTTTTCATAATAAAGGTTTGTTGTTGTTGTTGTTTAGTCATTCAACCTCTTTGTGACCCCGTGGACCAGAGCACACCAGGCACTTCTGTCTTCCACTGCCTCCCGCAGTTTGGTCTAACTCATGCTGGTAGCTTCGAGAACACTGTCCAACCATCTCGTCCTCTGTCGTCCCCTTCTCCTTGTGCCCTCCATCTTTCCCAACATCAGGGTCTTTTCCAGGGAGTCTTCTCTTCTCATGAGGTGGCCAAAGTATTGGAGCCTCAGCTTCAGGATCTGCCCTTCCAGTGAGCACTCAGGGCTGATTTCCTTCAGAATGGAGAGGTTTGATCTTCTTGCAGTCTATGGGACTCTCAAGAGTCTCCTCCAGCACCATAATTCAAAAGCATCAATTCTTCAGCGATCAGCTTTCTTTATGGTCCAGCTCTCACTTCCATACATCACTACTGGGAAAACCATGTGAAATACACCCTTGACTCGATTTCACGGTGAGTCTGCAAGTGACTGTGGAGGCCAATTCTGGATCCACACGTCTTTCCACAGTGGGGACATAGGTTTCTGGGTGGGAGTTGATCACGGTGAGAGTTTGCCAAGCATGCCTTTCTCTTAGCACATCTTAGCACCTCTTCCTTTCGTCCTAAGTTGGAGCATCTTTGGTAAAGGCTGTTCTCCGATTGGAGCACTCGCATGCCAGTGTTTCCCAGTTGTCAGTGTTTATACTACATTTTTAAAGATTTGCCTTGAGACAGTCTTTAAACCTCTTTTGTTGACCACCAGCATTACGCTTTCCATTTTCAAGTTCGGAATAGAGTAGTTGCTTTGGAAGACGATAATCAGTCATCCTCACAAACAACCAGTCCAACAAAGTTGGTGTTGAAGAATCATTGCTTCAACACTGGTGATCTTTGCTTCTTCCAGTACACTGGCATTAGTTCGCCTGTATTCCCCAGTGATCTGTAAAAAACTGCTTGGCAAAAATGGGAAGTGGCCTACATCTAGAGACTTGCTGAGGGATCACGAAGGGAAATGGAAATTAAAAGATTATGAGGAAATTAAAGATCATTTTCAGAGTTGGTTACACTATAGACAATTACATGAGATGTATAAGGAAGATATCAAGAAAGGGTTCAGTTACACAACTTCCAGATTTCAGAAGGAAGTTATAGAAGAAGTGAAGCTGTTGAAGAAAGCATATAGTATTCTGCTAGAATGGGAAACAAAAGATGAGGACGTCAAATCAGTCATGATCAAATGGGCACAAGATATAGGACATAATATACAATTTGAGGACTGGGGAAAACTGTGAAAGGTAGATCTGAAATTTACAGAATGTTCTGTCTTGAAAGAAAATTATATGAAAATGATGTACAGATGGCATACCACACCAGTACAAATAGCAAAAATGTACAAAACTGGATCAAATATATGTTGGAAATGTAAAGAAAAAGAAGTTACCTTTTATCATATGTGGTGGGAATGTAGAGAAGTTTAAAAAAATAATTGGGAAATGATATATAATGAATTGAAAAAAATGTTTAAAATGACTTTTGTAAAAAAACCAGAAGCATTTTTATTGGGGATTGTAGGACAAGACCTGCTAAGAAAAAAAAAGAACAGTGGTGCCCCGCAAGACGAATGCCTCGCAAGACGAAAAACTCGCTAGACGAAAGAGTTTTCTGTTTTTTGAGTCGTTCCGCAAGACGAATTTCCCTATGGGCTTGCTTCGCAAGATGAAACGTCTTGCGAGTTTGTTTCCTTTTTCTTAAAGCCGCTAAGCCGTTAACAGCTGCTAAGACGCTAAGCCGTTAATAGCCGCTAAGCCGCTAATAGCCGCTAAGCCGCTAATAGCCGCTAAGCCGCTAACAGCCATGCTTCGCAAGACGAAAAAACCGCAAGACGAAGAGACTCGCGGAACGGATTAATTTCGTCTTGCGAGGCACCACTGAACTTATTTATGTATGCTACAACAGCGGCAAGAGTCTTGCTAGCACAAGGATGGAAGAATGAGGAAATCCCAACGAAAGAACAGTGGCAAGAAAAACTGATGAACTATGCAAAATTGGCTAGATTGACATACAAACAGCATGATAAGAACAATTGTGACTTCAAGGAAGAATGGGAACTTTTTACAAACTACCTAAGAAGACAACAAAATGATCTGGACTCCTTGGCAGGTTTTGAATAAACATCGACAAATTTATTAGTTGAACATATGGTGGACAAAGCAAGGGTATGTACAATTTTATAACATGCAGAGAACAATATGTGTTAAAGAAACCAGAAAAGGGAGCTGAGGGAAGTCGGGGGGGGGGGGGAGGGAGGGATGGGAGGAAGGGGGAAAATAATGTAATTGATAATTTGGACGGATAATTTGTTATGTTGAAATAAAAATATTTATAAAATAAAATAATAATATATTTTTTGAGACACCGTTGATGGAAACTTGGGGGAGCTGGAGGTGGGGTTGGAGTGGTCCATATATCACAAGCATACAGTAAGGCTGGTAGTACAATAGATTTGTAAACAAGCATTTTGTGGTATTGCTGAGTACCACAGCCATAGCTCCTAACAACTGCTTGCAATATCAGATCCTAAGTCAGGTTTCATGAGCGTTTGGGACAGGGGGTGTCTGCTGAAAAATGTTGTCATTCTTCTTTTTCCTTAATCGCCATTGTCTTCAGAAAGCAAACAAATAGATGTCAAAGAGAACCACAACTACCAGACTTTTAGAAGACATCTGAAGGCAGCCCTGTTTAGGGAAGCTTTGAATGTTTGATGTATTACAGTATTTTAATATTTTTTTGGGAAGCCGCCCAGAGTGGCTGGGGAAGCCCAGCCAGATGGGTGGGGTATAAATAATAAATTATTATTATTATTATTATTATTATTATTATTATTATTATTATTATTATTATTATTTATTATTATTATTATTATTATTATTATTATTAAAAAATACCTCACCGTTGCAAATATCTGCCTGGAATGATGCGTCTACTGTTTTGGCTTTATCCATTTCTCCTTCCGTAGAGTGTACAGACTGATTCTCCCCTATCCACATTCTTCTGATTCTCTAAAATGATACAACAGCAATATTTATCAAAGGTCAAGAATGACCTGAGATTCATTTACGGAGCAGCCTTGCAAAAACGCTTCTCCTCTTGATTACTGCGTGCCAGGTATTTTAAAAAGCAACAAGTTGCAGGAGAATATAGAATGTGGCGGTCGTTTGTTCTTTTCCTTTGATGGCGGTGGGAGAAGAAACAGGAACCAGCGTCCTTTGTGAAAGTGCAAGCTTATCATTTGCCCCAGCACATTTCCCAATATCCCTTTTAAAAAAGCCCTGCTATTCCAGAGTAAAGGAAACTTTCAGCAATGCATCTGTCAAATGTGGCATCTTGTTTATTGCGTTATTTCCAAATGCTGTTCTCAAAGGGGAGAGAGAAAGCTTGGACTTCCATGGGTGGGCAGTGTATTTATTTAAAATATTTGTTGGCCGTCTTTCAGCAATGCTCTCAGAGGGCCTACAGCAGGAAAGAAAAACATTTTTTTAAAAGGTCCAGTTGTACCTTGGATCCCAAACGCTCTGGAACTCGGACGTTTTGGCTCCCGAATGCCGAAAACCTGGAAGTGATTGTTCTGGTTTGAGAACGGTCTCTTGGAACCCGAACATCCGATGGGGCTTCCGCAGCTTCTGATTGGCTGCAGGAGTTTCCTGCAGCCAATCAGAAGCCGCAATTTGGTTTACGAACGTTTTGGAAGTCAAACGGACTTTGGAATGGATTCTGTTTGACTTCCAAGGTATGACTGTATTATAAAAATTTGAATACAACATGACACTGCAGAAACTGAGCAAATAAATTGTTTTCACCTAGCGGTCTCAGGGCAGGTCTGAATATTACTTTCTGCAACAAAATCCAAATGTCAGGATTTATAGACTATGCCAGGTGTGAGGGACATTTTGGCTCTCGAGGCGTTGCTGAACTACAACTCCCATCATCCCTTGCAAGCATGGCCAAAGGCATGGGGAAATGGGACTTGTTCTCCAAAGGTTGTCCACACCTGAGATGGTTGCTGCTGGGTTTAAAATTATGTTTGCATCTTAATAAAGTTGGATGCCCCATGAATAATAATAATAATAACAATAATTTATTATTTATACCCCACCCATCTGGCTGAGTTTCCCAGCCACTCTGGGCGGCTTCCAATCAAGTGTTAAAAACAATACAGCATTAACTATTAAAAACTAATAATAATAATAATGAAGTTATACATTGCCAGTAGGAGGCAATTCAGGAGCAGAAGAGGTTGTGGCCTTAGCAAAAAAGTGTGCAGAACAATGGGTGCCGGCTATATCCCATCAACAGAGGTTTCTGCACACAAACACCTCTCCATTCATCGAGGCAAGCGAGAGACATGATCACAGTTCAACTCCTCCCACTGAAATGATTGTCCAAACATCAGCCTTCTATAACTCTTAAAGGTAAAGGGTAAAGGGACCCCTGACCATTAGGTCCAGTCGTGACCGACTCTGGGGTTGCGGCGCTCATCTCGCTTTATTGGCCGAGGGAGGCGTTAAACAATCAAAATAAGTAGCATTGTAAGAGTTATAGAACAGGGACGCGGGTGGCGCTGTGGGTTAAATCACAGAGCCTAGGACTTGCCGATCAGAAGGTCAGCGGTTCAAATCCCCGCGACGGGGTGAGCTCCCGCTGCTCGGTCCCTGCTCCTGCCAACCTAGCAGTTCGAAAACACGTCCAAGTGCAAGTAGATAAATAGGTACCACTCTGGCGGGAAGGTAAACGGCGTTTCCGTGCGCTGCTCTGGTTTGCCAGAAGCGGCTTAGTCATGCTGGTCACATGACCCGGAAGCTGTATGCCGGCTCCCTCGGCCAGTAAAGTGAGATGAGTGCCCAACCCAAGAGTCGTCCGCGACTGGACCTAATGGTCAGGGGTCCCTTTACCTTTACCTTTTGATGAACTCAGATGAAGAAAAGGAGGAGAAGCACTTGTTTTTTAACTAAGCAGCCGAAGTTCTTCACTGCCTTCTGGTTCTGAAACCAAACAGGATGGTGTCAGGCCAACTCTTTCTCCCCATCCACCCAAAGTGGAAAGAAATGCTGTATTGAAATTAAAAGTGACCATTTGATGTTATTCAGAGGAGCCTGTTCTTCATTTAGGGGGCATTAGTCGTAGTAACAGAAGCCTTAATATTTCAACAACAGTCCTGATTAAGAACATAAGGAGCAAAGTGGCAGCTAATCTCCATCTAAAAAGAACTATAACTAGTCCATCCTTCCCCCCCCCCCAACCCACCCTACTATGCTGTCGCATTTAAATACCATGAATATTCACTGCTTGGCACCCAGCTGGCAGCTGAGCTGTTTTGATACAAAAAAGCCCCTTCAAACTCAAAAGAGTTTTTAATCAGCTGCAAGAGAAAGAAGAAGAAAGTAAAAGAAAGGAATAGGAACAGAGAGAGGGGGTGGAAACACCCCTGAATCAATGAGTTCAACAGAAAAGATAGGCAGAATCCAGTTAACCCCTTTGAGACCCTCTTGGTTAATGCGCCCTGAATTCCTGGCGACAAGCTGCCCTCTCTCTAAACCGGGCAGGGCATGCAAAGGGTGCTTCCTGCCATATTTTTTTACATCAGTACACCAGCTCCCTGCTGCGCCGCCAGTGCTCAAGGTCACTTGCGCAGAACTTCCTTTTCTGTGGCTGTCTGAACCATCGGGAGCTCACTGTCATTTCGCAAAAGGCGAGACAGGCGCCGCTTGCCTTCTGGGATCCAAAACGTGTCAGATTCTACATGGAAGCTGATCTCTGGCACCGAATCTGGAGGCCACAAGGGTTTCGCTTTCTATAAAACAGCCACCACAAAGCGTCCCGCCTCTTCACGCGTTTGAAATCAGGCCACTTCACATTGCGATGGAGTGCAGAGGCAGCTGTGCTTATCTTGAGACAGGGCTGAAGTTGGGCTGTTTGTGAATGGCCTCCGATCCAACAAAAGCTCAAATGTGCCCAGGGTGTCTGCAATAGCTCCCCAAAAATCTATGGCATGTGAGAGACTCTTCCCTCTTCCCGCTCAGTTCCTATTTGCCTTGGTTCTGCCTATCCCTCCAACATTTCTCCGATGAAAATAGGGATGTCCCATTCCATAATGATAATTTTGTTATTTATACTCCACACATCTTACTAGGTTGCCCCAGTATATGTGGGGCAGCTTCCAACATATATAAAAACATAATAAAACATTAAACAATTTTTAAAAAACTTTCCCTATACAGGATTGCCTTCAGACGACACAGCGATTCTTCAAACAGCTCTTGTTTATTCACAGGCCAGAACAGAACTGAACTGAAGGGTTCAGCCAACCTGCTTATATAGAGCTCCACTACAACGCAACAGTAACCACTTTCTGTAGCTATCCAATCACTGAACGTCACTTTCAATCCCCTATTTGCATATGTGGACCTGAGTGAAAACTATCTACAGTATCCCCCTGCTGGCCCAGGGTGAGAACTTCAGTACATAACAGCCAGGCACCTGAAGGGCAACAGGGAGGAGAGCCTGTCAAATTTGAGCTAGGAGAGAGCAACACCCGCAAAGATCTCCATGATCCGGCCGAGATATAAGGGATTGGATGGTTTTAAAGTAGTAATATGGACCAATACATTACTGTTCTGGAAAGTAATTGAAAGTAACTCCATTCTAAACGTTAGTATTTCGTTTCAGCCGCACGCACGCACGTCAGAAGTCTACCAATACAACCAGAAAAAGTAACACGAGAAACTATCAGTTCATTTTTAATTAAATACAAGTATTTTTTCTGAATAGCTCAGCTGCCCTGAGTCCTGGCAACCTTCTGCAGCAAATTCCCTCCCCAAACTAAATTAATTGAGAGCAGAAACTTTAAGACAACAAGGTGAACTAGCCTTGCTGTTCCCTTTAAAAGCTGCTTTCCTGACTTGGGCTGTTTTGTAGCCCTTTCTTGGTTTGTGTTTAAGGTACTGGTTTTGACCTTTAAAGCCTTTTGACCTTTAAAGGCCTCGTATTTATGGGACCACCTCTCCTGGTATGCCCTGCAGAGGACCTTAATCATAATGAATAATCCATGAATAATCATAATTTAGAGGTCCCGGGCCCTAAGGAAGTCAGATTATCCTCCACCAGGGCCAGGGCCTTCTCAGTGATGGCTCCGACCTGGTGGAATGGTCTGCCCCATGAGACCAGGGCCCTGGAGGATTCAACTTCCTTCTGCAGGGCCTGTAAGACAGAGCTATTCTGCCTGGCTTTCAATTTGAACTTAGCCTGATCTTTTATTCCCCTTCCTTCCCTCCCCCTCCCCTTTTTATGAAGATTACCCACTCTGGGATCCCACAGCTAATTCTCCCCTGGTCTCCTCGCTGGCCCAAATAGGACTAATTTAGCCAGCTAGCCCTGGGGATCATCTAATGTTTATTGGATGGATTTCCCCCCTAAATTGATTTTTGAATTCTGAATTTATTGTTATTCGCGTTTTATACTGTATTCAATGCTGTTTTTTGTCGCATCCATTAAGCGTTTTAAATTTGTTGTTAGCCGCCCTGAGCCCGGTTTTCTGAACCAGGAAGGGCGGGTGTCAGAGTTGCTTCAAGATCCTAGCTCACAGAGGATCACGCTAGCCAACGGTCATTAAGTAAAAGTCTTTATTGAGTTACAGTTTCCATTCTCAAGCTGCTGCGTGCAACTCTACGTCTAGTAGCTAGATCGGCGAAGCTCCGTCTGAATCTCCGCCCCTTGTACACCAACTTAATATCCTAGCCCTGCTCCACCTTTTCCGCCTGACTGTTCTTCTCTGGGTCCCTCTGCCCCCCTGGGTCTCTTCCTTCCGGGATTCTTCTGACGCTGACCCCCCGGACCCTCCTGTCTCCTTGCGCCGGGCTTTAGGACCTGGCTCCCTTTCCGGGCTGCCTACTGCGCCGCCTTCCTGTGCATTTGAACTTGGCGCGCGCGCCCAACCTTCCACCTTCCGTCTGACCGTCTCTTCGCTCCCAGATGGAGGTGTGGCCACCCCTGACTCGTGCCCTCCCTCCTGTTGTGAGCTGCCAGCGCTTGCCCCCTGGCTCCCTTTCTCTTCCCTGTTCTCTGGCGGTGACGCTGGTCCCGATCTCCAACTGCTCTCCTCTGAGTCCCCTCTGGCTCTATCTTCCTGGGGTGCCCCCCTAAACTCCCCCCTTGCCTTGGCCACTGGTGCTCCTTTCTGTGAATCCTCCGATTCACTGGAAAGACTCGGAGATCTCGGGTCGTCGTCATCACTCATCTTTTCTTCTGCCTCCTCCCCTTCGCTCTCTGTTTCCTCCCTTGCCCTTGCCTCTGCTCCTGAACCCCTGACATCCATCCCCCCCTCGAAGCCCCCCACTCCCCCTTCCCCTCCTTCCGGTGCTGGAGCTGGGTGCTGCTGTGTCAAGGGGACGAATGTCGGGTACCGTTCGCTTCCCGTAGCGGGCCTCCATCCGAAGTCTTCCGGTTCTTCCTCCCTGCTCTCGTCGACGACGGTCACCTCTGCTTCCATCTCTGTGCCGTCGTGCTCGAAACCTGGGTCGTCCCCGAAAACGTCCATGTCCGTCTCTCCCTCACTTCCTCCTGGCGGCGTTGCTCGTCCTGGACCTTCTTGCCACTTCCTGCGCCACTGCTCCTCTGGTCTGTCGTCCCACCAATACGAGGGTTCTGAGGCAGATCCCGAGGGTGACCCCTCCGGGGAACGGACGTCTCGTGTCGGGTCCTCGTCCGAGTCGAACCCCCGGAACGTGCTGGCCGAAAGCGTGGGCGTGAAAAGCCAGTCGTTGAAAAAGTCTGCTGGCATCGGTCTATGTGGGAAGAGGGCATGAAACTCGTCTTTGAGCAGAGGTTCGTCCAAGGCGTAGCCCGGCACCCAGCTGTTCGCACTGGCCGGGGTGCCCTCCTTGGCGAGAAAGTATTCTACCCCTTCTTCCCCCCATCTGGAATCCAAAATTTCTGTGACTTCGTTGATGCGCTCCTTCTGTGCCACTCCTGCGTGCCCTGTTCTGTCTCTGACCGGACTCGGCGCCGTTCCGGGTTCCTGAAACCTGTGCGGTGCCTTGTAGGGAGTGAGCACCGATCTGTGGAACACCGGATGCATTCTGGAACCCTCCGGAAGCGCCAGCCTGAAGGCCACCGGGTTGACCTGCTCTTCGACTTGATAGGGCCCCAGTTGCTTATGCCCTAGTTTCTTCTTGGCCAACGACCTGGCCGGCACTGCGTGGGCTGCTAACCAGACCCAGTCTCCCACGTGGAGCTCTTCGCCAACCCTTCTGCGTTTGTCCGCTTGTACCTTGTATGCGTGCTTGGCCAGCTCCAGGTGGCGCCTCAGCTGATCGTGGACTTCCTGCAGCTCCGACGCGAACGCATCTGCCGTCTGCGGCTCCCCCTCCCCCAGCCTTTCCAGTCCCGGGAAGGTTCTGGGGTGCCTCCCGTTGTTGGCGAAGAACGGCGTGACCCCCGTGGACACGTGCTTCGTGTTGTTGTAGGCGAACTCGGCGAGCGGCAGGTAATCCACCCACGTCGCAGGCTGTTGATTTGCATAACACCTCAAGTACTGCTGCATGATGGCATTGACCCGCTCCGCTTGCCCGTTGGTCTGCGGGTGTCTCGCCGACGCCAGGTTGATCTTGACGTTCAGGAAGCCCATCAGCCTCTGCCAGAAATTCGAGATGAACTGCCGCCCCCGGTCGGACAGAATAGACCGTGGCAGACCGTGAACCTTGAACACGTGGTCTATGAACAGTTTGGCGGTTTGCTCCGCCGTGGCCACCTTCGCACACGGAATGAAATGTGCCATCTTGGAGAACAAGTCCACCACCACCAGCACTGCCGTCTTGCCCCTCGAGCTGGGCAGATCCGTGACAAAGTCCAGGGCCACTCTCTCCCAAGGTTCGACCGGAGTTTGCAGCGGTTCCAACAGTCCGGCCGGCGGTCTAAGCACTGGCTTCGCCCTCTGGCAGGTGTCACACCTCGCCACGTAGTCCGCGACTTCCCCTCTCATTCCAGGCCACCAGAAATCCCTGGCGACTAATTCCACTGTCTTCTCCTTGCCGAAGTGCCCTGCAGTGGGCGCGTCGTGCAGCTGCTGCAGCACCTTGGCGCGAAGTTCGTCTCCCGGCACGTAGATGGCCCCTTTACGGATGAGCAATCCATCTCTTAGCTGGAAACCGTCGGCCGCTGCCTTGCCCCTTTGCACCTCTGCCATCTTTGCTTGCGCGAAGGAGTCCCCCTGCAACGCTCGTCGCACCGCCTCCAGATCCACGGTTGCCGCGGCGCACGCCCACACTGTTGGTGCGAAGATGTGCATGGCGGCCGCTGGCGTTGCGTCCTCCAGATACTGTGGCTTGCGAGAGAGAGCGTCCGCCATGATGTTGGTGTCCCCCGGGACATACTCTATTCGGAAGTCGAAGTTCGCAAAGAACTCAGCCCAACGTATCTGCCTTTGGTTCAGGAACTGTGCCGTGCGCCAGTGCTCTAGGTTCTTGTGGTCCGTGCAAACCTGCACCGTGTGCTTGGCGCCGATCAGAAAGTGCCTCCACGCCTTGAACGCTGCATGAATGGCCAGCAACTCCCTGTCCCATATGGTGTAGTTCTGCTCGGACTTGCTGAGCTTCCTGGAGTAAAACGCTCCCGGTCGCCACACCCCCTGCGGGTCTTTCTGCAGCAGGACCGCCCCCACGGCTCTGTCCGAGGCGTCTGTCTCCACCCTCATCGGCTTGCTGGGGTTGACATGAAGCAGCTGCTCTTCCGACGCGAAGAGACGCTTGAGTGCCTGAAAGGACTGTTCCGCCTGCTCTGTCCAAATGAACTTCTTTTTCTTGGAGCTAAGCGTGTCAGTGATGGCCGCCGTCTGCATAGCGAAGCTCTTGATAAACTTGCGATAGAAGTTCGCAAAGCCGACAAACCGTTGGACCTCCTTCCGGTTGCGCGGGCTCTTCCAATCCAACACCGCTCGAACCTTGGCGCTGTCCATGGCGAGCCCCTTGTCAGACAGCTTGTAGCCCAGAAAATCCACCTCCGTCACGTCAAATTGGCACTTCTCCAGCTTGGCGTAGAGCCTATGTTGCTTTAGCCTGTTCAGCACTTCCTTGACGTGTTTGTCATGCTCCTGTTGCGACTCCGAAAAGATCAGGATGTCATCTAAGAAACAGACGCACGTCTTGTAGAGAAGTCCCGCCAACACGTGATGCATGAATGCTTGAAAAACGTGGGAGCCATTTTGCAATCCAAAAGGCATAACTCTATATTCGTAGGTCCCCAGTGGCGTGAACATGGCTGTTTTCCACTCATCTCCCTCCCGCATGCGAATGAGGTTGTACGCCCCTCGCAGGTCCAACTTGGTGAACACTCTGCCCTTCCGCACCTTTGCGAGGAGGTCGTCAATTCGGGGCATGGGGAAGTCCGACGGCTTAGTCACACTGTTCAAGATCCTGTAATCCACTACGAGTCTCTTTTGGGGCGTATCCCGCTTCTTAACGAAGAACACCGGGCTGCCTCCCGCCGCCTCGGACTCTCGGATGAAACCGCGCTCCAAATTATGATCTATGAACTCTTTGAGTTCTTGCAGTTCGTCCTCTGACATGGAATACAGTCTCCCCTTAGGCAGCGCCGCCCCTGGCAGCAGGTCAATCTTGCAGTCATATGGCCTGTGAGGGGGTAGCCTGTCTGCCTCCTTCTCGCAGAAAACTTCCAAAAATTCTGTGTACTTGTGGGGAATCGCTTGCAGCGTGCCTAGCAGCAGCTGTGACTCTTCTTCCTCTCCTTCCTGCCTGGGCACGATGCAGTGTTCAGCACAAAAGGAAGAGCCGAAGGTCAGCTGCCTCTGGTACCAAGCCAGCGTTGGGCTGTGCTTGTCCAGCCAACTCATGCCCAACACAATGGGCGTGTCCGACAATTGAGTGACGTTGAAGCTGATGACTTCTTTGTGATTCCCAAGTCGCATCACCATTGGGGGCGTCTGCTGCACCACTTGCCCCCCTAGCAGCTCCCTGCCATCCACCGTGACAACCTGCAGGGGCAGTGTGGCCGGCAGCAACTGTATAGCATGCTTGTTGACAAAGTCCTGCCCTATAAAGTCCGCATTGCTGCCTGAGTCAATGGTGATTGGCACGTCCATGGTGATGCCATTGGGCAGCTGGAGCGATGCGGTGAGCCTCACCACTGGTTTGGGCGGGAGGGGGTTCACGGGCTGTAAAATCTCTGGGGACTGCATCATTAATACGTCTGGCTGGGCCCCAGTGCCTCTTCCTCCAGCCAGACTGCGTCGTTTCCCTGCTGTGGTTCTCCTTGCTGCGTTGCTGCAGTCGCCATTGCTGAGGCTGCAGTGAGCTTGCGGAGCCTCTGGGGACACTCTTTCGCCATATGCCCTGGCTCCTCACAGACATAACACTTCCTGTTCCCTCTAGGAGGCTTCGCTTTCACTGCTGCTGGTGCTAGGGCTCTGGTTGCTGACTGAGCCCTGGCACCTCCAACCTCCATCGGTTCAGCTCCTCCTCCTGGCGGAGGCGTGGATTGCGTACGTGCTGCTTCTCTGGGAAAGAAGGAGGAGCCCCTGGCTGGTTCGCGCCCTCCACGCCCTTCGTCCCTGCTCCACGGACGTCCTTCCAGCCGTACCCCCACTGCCAGCGCCCTCTGCACGACCTCCTGGGTGGTCCGGGGTCTCTCCCCCCTCGCAATTTCATCTTTCACAGAGCTGTTTAATCCCTCCCAGAACAGGTCTCTTACAGGAGTCGCATCTCTGTCCCATTCTAGGGCACTGGCCAAGGCGAAAAAGCGGGCATGGTACTGCCGTACGCTGGCCCTTCCCTGCTTCAGTCCATGAATCTGTTGCCGAGCAAGATCCACGTCAATGCTTGATAAAAAACACCCATCCATCGCTTTAATAAAGGCATTCGCATTTTGGAGCGCCGGATCGTTATCCCTCCACAAATTGCGCAGCCATGCCCTGGCATCCCCATGCAAATAGGACATGATGAATCCCACTTTCTCCTGCTCATCTCTAAAATCTTTATTCAGCAGTTGCAGTGCACACAGCACGTCTGCTCTAAAATTGGGATACTGTTGCAGGTTCCCATCGAAGTGAGAGACCAGACCGCCTGTGCGTCTCCCCAAACCAATCCCCTCTGGTTTGGGTGTCTGTTGCCCTTGCTTCGTAAGCACTTCCAACCTGACCTGGAGATCCCTGTAGGCGGCAGCTGCGTCCTCCTCTCTCTTCCTGGATGCGAGAGCCTCGGCATTCAGCTGTG